>NW_027493232.1:0-383454 GCF_021521415.1 Bidens hawaiensis
TAGGCTTACCTCTTGTGATTTCTGCATGTTTTCTTACCATGAATGTAGGAGAACTATGTGGCTATGACTAGCCCTAATTAATCTTAAATCTAAGAGTTCTTTTAACTAAGAGCTGAATTCTTTTTGGTCTTATGGATTATATTTCATAAGCTTTATTCTTATTTTTTTATCTTTATCTTTCGTTTCTAATTTTACTGTTATCTGGTTTTTATCCCAAAATTATAATAGGTTATTTGTATAACATTGCTTTAATTTATGTTTAATATTTTCAAAATGGATAACTAGATTTCTTAAATTTACTTGATAATCCAATGGTTTTTCTGGGTAATATTGTAAAATTGGTATTCCTGTCTCAAGTTTTTGGTTTGGTTTGGTTTGGTTTGTAGCATATATCACCACGCTGGCTTACGCGCTTTATAAAATTAATTGGAAGTTTTCTTCGATATGTATTTTTTATTCTTTTAACCAGTATTAAGTGATGACATAGTGTTTTTAGTATTATTTCATATGCTACTATATCAAAAGTTATCTTATTGAATCTTTCAAAAAAATCACTTCTTAAAAGTATGTCCAAATCTGAATCATAAAAGAAGAATGAAGGGCATTTAACTAGGTATAATCCTAATAATATTATTAGATTCTTTATTCCTTTTCTTAAAGAAACTATATCTTTAGAGAAACTAATACCATTACAAGGTGTTAAATCTTCATGATATTCTTCTGGAAAGCTTCTGATTTACAAATGCATAATCTTGAACCACTATCTATATAAGCTGCAAATTATTCGGCTTATAATCTTTATAAGTGATTCCTATTGGAATATAAATACTTTTAGGAATTTTCATTTAGGTATACATATTAGTTTATCATTTCTTGTAATCTTTAACCTGGAAGAGGTTATTTGATATGGTTTAACATTTTCTAAAAACGTTAATCCTAACATGATTTCTTGTGTATCATTTTCATCTTCAGAACTAATTAATTATCTTAATGGAATTTTATTATCTCCAAATTTTGTCATAGTTTCCACGGCTTCAATAATCTCATGTAGTTCATCCATAAAGTTAGTATATTGGTGTGGTTCTTCTAACGGGCATTTCTATAAATTCTTACAAATTTTGAAATTTATATAGTTTCCATTTGCACCTGCATCTAATAAAATTAGGGGTGGCAAAAAAAAACACAAATCGATTGTTTTGGGTCAATTTGGATAACTTTTAAAATTGAAATGGGTTAGGATGGACCAAAAAAATTTTTCAAAAATGTCAAGATGGGTTAGGAAAATGCTAGTGACTTTTGATTATAGGTTAGAATGGGTTTGTTTATGGTTAGAATGGACTAAATTAAAAACCTTCATCCAATTTTATTTCAAACAAAACCCATGAAACCGAATAGAAATCGAGAAATCGAAACCATAAAACAGTGGAACCGAATAGATACCAAAACAAAGAAAATCAAAACTGAACAAAACAAAAAAACTGAACCTGAACCGACACAAAACCGAGTTTTTTTTATGAAAGAGGATGACGGGGAAACATTTTAGTTATTTTACTTTTTTTGTTTTTTTTTTTTGTATTTTAAGTTATTAATTTTTATTAATTTTTAATATCTTTTTGAGTATTTTTTAAACCCTTTATATTTTAACCTTTACTTGGGTTAAAACATATTAGCTTTATCCATCTTGACCCACAGCCATCCTAACCCTTTATTATAAAAAATTCATATTGACCCAAAACCCATTCTAACCCATCACCCAAATCCAACCTAGCCCATTCATATTGCCACCTCTAATTAAAATGTTTACATGAGAGTATTTGTTTTCATTAAAGTATTCTCCTTGTATTTTATAATATCTTATATTATCTTCTTTAGCGTTAATTATATTAGAAAATTTACTAGAATTTGTCCCTCTTGCTAAAGGGTGGCTAACTACATTTCTACTTGAAAATGATAATCTAGGTGAATTGTGATTACATAATAATAATGGTTTATCTTGTAAAACAAGACTTAATTGTCTTGAATCTATTTCTTCTATTTTAGGTAAAGTAGGTTCGTGTATCTGACATACATCATCAAATAACGAAATATTCTATTGTGTCTTTTACTAAAGCAATCAAAATGATGAGTATTCGATATTGCATAAGATATAGCATATGCAATAGAATATGGTTTATTTATTGTTTAAAGAAATCTTTTCTTTTAAAATCTTGTAATAAACCTAACGTTTTATCAAAATCTGTAAGGCCCCGAACCCGGTAGCCTTACTTTAGCGTCGGATTTACTCATAAACACAGTTCTTACAAATCAGAGTTCATTAAAACTTTCGCGGAATACAAAAACTTTCATAAAACATTTCGTAACAAATCACGCCTTGTCTTAAAACATCATTTTATCTTTCAAAATTAACGAACATTTAACTTAAACGTCTTGAGTCTTCCGATGCCAGCCTCTTATTCAGTGCCACGTGTCTCCTCAAGCGAGCTGCCTCATCCTACTCACCTACGTGCATACTAAAAGTCAGCTACGCTGAGTGAGTTCTAGTTAATCGTACGCCATACAATACAACACATACATACATATCCGAAGATACATATCCATACTTCACTAGTTACCCTTCTGTTCTACATACATACTTACTACCATACATACATACATATCTACAATCACTAACCTCAGTCTACCGAGAGTGCGTTCATAGTCCGCCGTCTATACCTGTACTCAAGGTCGTGAACACGTAAAAGGTCCGCCGTCCTTACCTATGTTCACCATTCATGGTACGTACAAGGTCCGCGATCCTTCCCTATACCATCATACATCCACAACACGTACAAGGTCCACGATCCTTCCCTATGTTGCAACCTAATTCATAGCACGTACGAGGTCCGCAGTCCTCCCCCATGCTAAAGCACGTATAAGGTCCACAGTCCTTTCCTGTGCTGACGCCTACCTATATTACGTATAAGGTCCGCGGTCCTTATCTACGTTACGTATAAGGTCCGCCGTCCTTATCTACGTTGGCGTCTATCTCCTATAACACGTATAAGGCCTACCGTTTCTATCTACGTTTATATCTATCATCTACATCGCGTATAAGGCTCGCAGTCCTTAACTACGCCATCACCAGCCGAGTCTATGTCCGACAGAAGCTAGAGGGATTTGCCATCCTAACTTACTATGTCGAATGTAGAACTCACATACCATTCGTGTACCTGTATACACATACTTCACATATACAATAATTACATTATAGCATAAAAACATTCTAGGCGTTCTTTACATCCCTCATTTAACAACCATACCCCTTGTCGTTACGTGCAATATCCGAAGATCGTTCACGCCCCGACAAGTATTCATTTGTAATATTCATACATCTTCGATATATAATATTCGTACCTTTATTTTTAACCTGACAGTACGCGCAATATCCGAAGATCGTTCGCGTACCGACAAGCAATCATTCATATCCATCACATATATCACATATGGCATACACTTATCACTTAGGATAAATGTATTAACAACACATCGAGTATGCACACAGCCCCGAAAACATAACAAGGAATGTGCCTAGAAACTCACCTGAACTCTGCTTCTTCCTCTGATAGTTGTAAATCCCTTCTTTAACTGAGCTCGGCTGAATGTATAAGTTACACGTATCAATACTCGCCTGATCTAATCTGGTGGCCTAGTATTAGCTTACTTCTACTTATCGTTTTAATCTATTCTCTAATCGAACTTGACTTTAGGCGAAGTTAAACCTTAGGCGAACTTAGCTTTAGGCGAAGTTAAACCTTAGGCGAACTTAGTTTTAGGCGAAGTTAAACCTTAGGCGAACGTAGCTTTGGCGAAGTTAAACCTTAGGCGAACTTAGCTTTAGGCGAAGTTAAACCTTAGGCGAACTTAGCTTTAGGCGAAGTTGTCATAAGGCGAACTTGGCTTTAGGCGAAGTTGTCATCAGGCGAACTTGGCTTTAGGCGAAGTTGTCATCAGGCGAAGTTGGCTTTAGGCGAAGTTGTCATCAGGCGAACTTGGCTTTAGGCGAAGTTGTCATCAGGCGAACTTGGCTTTAGGCGAAGTTGTCATCAGGTGAACTTAGCTTGCAGGCGAAGTTCATCAGGCGAACTTAGCTTGCAGGCGAAGTTGTCGTCTGCAGCTACTGTTCGTTCTTAAATCCCTTAATCACCTTCGTTTCTTAACCAAATAACTCGATTTAGGTACCCACGGGATCGTCTGACCAGCGCCTACAAACCCCAACCATCAAATCGACCTAACATCGATGTTTAAAGGTTGCGATTTAGGCATATAGGTTACGGGTTCTTTTTTATCAATCGATTAACCCATCAAATCATAACCATTTTCAGTAAGATTAGCTTTGTTGGATTCGTTTTTACCATACAAACTCAGATCTATCATTTCTCAAATCAACCCGAACCTATACGAACGATTTCTAACTATAAACATACCTTGAACGAGTCGAACTACGAACACGGAAGCCTTGATGTTGTTTTGGTCCGTCACAACGTTCCAGCACCAACAAGCTCGGGTTTTCGCCTTCGGATCTTGGTTCGGGTCATGTGTGTTTTGGGTGTGTGTATGGAATATGTGAGAATGAGGATTAAATGGTGGTTAATGGTATTTATATTTAGGGATCATGGGCTTAAGCCCATGGACTCTACTTCCTTCTTTCATAACCCAAGTCCATAACCCATATCCATTACCCAACACTAGCCCGACCCATACCAACTCCTACTCTATTTATTTATTTCCCGATAACCCTAGTAAACTTTCCCTCTATTATTAAGTAATATAATTAATATCATTTTGGAAATTTCGGGATGTTACAAAATCTTTGTCTTGAATATAATACGAAATTACAGAAAGGAGATTGGAAATTCAGCTTTATAATAAACACAAATTAACAATAAAACCCTCAACTATTTTTGGTCCAAACGACCGTCTCACTACACAAATGTGAGTCAGAAAGAAGCGGCTCAAATGCCGAATTCTTGGCGTTTTTAGATTGAGAAATCGACAAGGGGGACAGATTATCAGTGTCCAAGGTTTCTCTTCATATCAAAAGGTAAATTTTGCCAATATCTTAAAGCACTATTTATTAATGTTCTTTCTAAAAATCCTTGAAGTGTTTCAATATTCATTCTATTAACAGAACCTGTTATTCTTAAGGCTATTTCCAATTTATCTATTGCTTCTTTCGTATTTTTATGCAAACTACATATAAGCATATTACAAAAGGATTAATTGGTTCATTTTTCATATTCTGGAATGGTTTATAATTATCTTCATTTCTCATTGTTGACTTTACAGCAACATATCCTTGTACTGACCTATGGGTTCATCTCCTATTGGGATTCTAGGATTCGTATCTGCGCTTGTTTGTCCAGTATCATTAACATTAAAGTTTTCCTCATTAGCTTTTATATTTATAAAATTATCATTTAACTCTATATCTCTTGTTCGAGTTATTAAGTTTTCTATTTCAGGAAACACATAATCTTCACTTTCAGAATTGAGCTCATTTATAATTTCTTTTATATTCTTTAGTTAATTTCATATTTTGTAAAAGTTGAACTAAAGGTTCATGAAATTTATTTGAAGTTGCTCTAATTTTCTATTAGGGAAGGCAGATTCTAATAGTTCTATATTATATCTAATTTAAAAAATATTTTTTTTCTTCATAAAATATAATTGTTTTTTTATAACTCAGTTAAGTCTTTATCTATTTTCAAAGAATTTTCTGTTTCTTTTAATTTATTAAAACTTGGTTTTCCATTACGGTAAAGAGTATTGCCAATCAGTATAATCATAAAAATATTCAGAATTAGTGATTTCGTACCATTAAAATTAAAGTCTTCATATGAAATCTTCATCAAAATCATAATCTAAGATAAAAGTTTGGCCTATTTCTTCTTTTTGAAGGACAAAAGCATTATTAATGAAATTTAAGTTTAAGTATATTAAATTATTAAAATCATATTCACGTAAGTCAAATTAATCAACTAGAGCCCCCGCGAAGGAAATTTGCATGGCTCTGCTACCAATTTCAGAAGTACCAGCAGAAAAATACGAACAATTTATAAATTATAAATTCAAGTAAGTAACTATCCATAAAATTTAAGATTATATCTAAATTTAATAAACTTATTAATTTTATAAACCACATATTATAACAAATCTATTTAAACGAACTTCATGAAAAATTTAAACACATAGAGATTATTGTTATATTGTTTTAAGTATAATACAAGATGATAAAAACAAGTATATATTATAAATTTGATTAAAATTGATTTTGATAAATATCCTTATAAGACCTAAAAGTTAAAAATATCTATAAATATTTCAAAATTAAAAAGAACAACTGTTCAACATGCTTCCATACCTTTTTGCCATTTTGACCAAGATACTTACACCATGAGTCTTTTTACTAGGTTATTCCAGCCCAACCTAAGTAGCTTTAGGTAACTCCTCTCTGACTCCTTCGGCAATATTCTGCACAACAAGGTTTCATTTCCTACTTCCGGTGCATGGTAAAAAGAAACAACTAGTAGTTAGAGGATTCTTCTTTTTAAAAGAAAAATACTTCTAAATAGATGGAATACTCAAAGGAATTATAAGGAAAATGGAAAGTTTTATTTTATTATAGAAATATTACAATAGAAATGTAAGAGAGATTACAAGAAAAAGAAAATACAACCCTCTTTATTTTTAGTACATGAGCTTATACAACACTTGTTAAAGTTTTAGTCGAAGATCGATGCCTTTCTCTTCTTATATCTTCTTTCTTTTATAAGCCTTTCTTCTTTTGGATAGACTCCATCTTTTTGTCATCTTTTCTACTTTCCTGTATCGATTCCCTCTTGGAACTTGCTTTTGTCATTAAGATATATATTTTCGTTAAAGTTTCACATGAAAACTTGACCTTTTGCTTTACTTCAATTTTTTTGTCCTTTCCACAATCATATTTTCAATATTGTAGGTGTTGAAACTCCAAACTTTGGAAACCATCTGCCAACTATGCGGAACATAGCTCACAAACTTTCAATAATTGGCTCCCGGACACCGGCTCAAATAACCACGTTGCATTGGATCTCTCTAGCCTCGAGAACTCTGAAGCGTACCATGATGATGATAATCTTCATGTTGGCAACGGTAAGGGCCTCCCTATTTTGCATATTGGTTCTACTCATTTTTCCTCACCTGCAAAAACCTTTGACCTTAAAAATATACTTCACGTCCCTGAAATAAAACAAAATCTCCTTTGTATCCAACGTTTTTGCCTTGATAATAACCTTTATTTTGAATTTCACGGTAATTTTTTTACTGTGAAGGTCAAGTTTACACACACTACCCTCCTCATGGGTCTAAGTAATGGGGGTCTTTACTCCCTCAAGCTCCGTCGGTTACAACCCAGGTCTAAAGTATCCTTCTCCACATCAACTTGGCATCAAAGACCGGGAGATCCTCATCCACAGCTTTTGAAGTCAAAGTTATCTTTTTATCATTTACCTTTACAAAGCAATGCTTTTATCACTATTTGTGATTCAAGTTTTATTCGAAATCGTCTAAATTACATTTATTATCATCTAGTTTTAAGAGTTCAAGTATTGTGGACCTTATCTTTGTGATGTTTGGGGTCCCGCCTCCGTTACGTCCTTTGAGGGCCATAATTATTTTTTGCTATGTGTAGACAACTTTTCTAAGTTTATGTGGATTTTTCCATTCAAACAAAAATCTTATGTTTTTGGAATCTTCAAACAATTTATCACTATGACTGAAAAATAATTTAAGACTGTTCAAAGTGATTAGTGGTGGGGAATTCCGAAGCTTGCCTACCTTTCTTACTACCCTAAGTATCACACACAGTCTTTCATGTCAACATACCAGTGAACAAAAAACAGCATTGTGGAGCGTCGGTATCGTCACGTTGTCGAAACAGGTCTCACCTTATTAGCCCAATCACACGTTCAAAAAGGTTTTTGGAATTTTTCCTTTGACACAGCAGTCTACCTAATAAGCCAATACCCTCTCGTACAAATTCATCTAAACCTCCATTTGAACACATTTTTCACCATCCAGCCAATTACTCATTTCTACGGGTTTTCGGCTCTCAATGTTTCCCATATATCCGCCCCAACAACAAACATAAAATGCACTTACAGCCCACCCTGTGTGTATTTTTAGGTTACAGTCCTACTCATCATGGTTGTTATTGATGATTCTATCCACAAAGCGAACGCATATATGTGGCATGCCATGTTCGTTTTAATTAACACAACTTCCCATTCTCCACACAATCCATCCCATGCTCCCCATCCCAACCTATAGATACGTATATGTCTTCCTACCCTACCATTCTGCCTACACCACCTCCACCGCCCTCACCCTCTGGTTGTCCACCTTTGATCCATACTTACACTTGCAAAGCCAAACCTTTCAAAACCTCCACTGCTAACACCACCTCCAGGGCTCCTACGACCTCAACACCAGCCTCACCATCGATTTCTTTTTAAAAAGTAGTAGCTTTAATATAAAAAAATGTCTTTTAGGTACATGACAAGGAAGCAAATAGGATTTAGGTGTCTAGCCATCTAAGATGGATGGATTGAATTCATCTCTGCTAGTGGCAATCCACATAAGTGAAGGCGTATAGTTATATGGTGACTGTCGCACCCCAACCTAAGGCGAAAATGCAGGGGCGTGATTCGATTGTTCACAGCTAAAAGATACTAACATAAATAAAATAACAATATCTATTAAGTTAATTGTTTCAAATTATAGTTGCACAAACATTCATAACACAAACAAATAATCAAACAAATTTAATTAAAGATAACCTTCATTAAGTTCCCTATGGTCTTTCTAGATGACCATCACTTCAAGCTTCAAGTCAAACGATAATCCTGCATATGCATAGAAAATAAATAGAATTTGTCAACACTAGGTTGAGTGAGATTATCCACCAGTTTTGCATGATATAATAATAATATAAATAAATAAGCAAAACGAAATAAATGTGGTAATAAACAGTCAAACCATAAAGAAATGGTGTGTCAATTAACCATTCCTCACGAACAAGGGCTATGGCTGCAATGATTAAATATGATTTGTCGGTTTACTATCGCCATGCGAATGGGCTTTGGCTACTAAGACAGCGTATGATCATACTGACTTGCTAGACTTCTAATAGACCTCTTTGAAATATGATAGAATATAAAAAGTAAAATAGAGGGGAATGATAAAACTCACCTTGATGATTAAGCGAGTAAACAAGAATATGAATAAACGGTTAATCAATAAATAAATCGTCTTTTAATGCGTCGAACCAAATAAACCAAATGAACCTGAAACTTTGATATAAGTAAATATGAGTAAAACCAAACTCATTGCCGCTGGAATAGTTCCAAACGGACGTCTAGAACTCCGTTATGTTAAATTAAACGTTTAAGCGAGCTGGTACTGACCAGTATCCGAACGGCGAGTCGGAACGCGGGTTTTGGTCAGTGGTCTTAAAATATCGTTACAATAACAAACGTCTTCTGGACTGAACATCGGTTCTGACCATAATCATGAGAAAATGAGTAGTCAAACTTGTTGACTATTATGCTCTTTAACGGGTTTTAAATGAATTGACTAGTCAACACCCTTTAATCTCAGAAATTGATTGAAGTATATTGACTGGGAATATTAAGGAATGATTTACAGTGAACAACTTACCCGGAAAGTATATAAATCGATCGAAAGATGAAGTCAAAGGTCAATACAATAGCAACGTCAAACACCAAAGCTTGTATCTTCAAGTAAAATGGCCAAAAAGAAAAAGATTATGATGGGCAGAGGTAGGTGATGGCCGGGAATGTTTATTTAGTGTTTAGGGAAGTTTGTGGCAAAAGAAATAAGTCTTGTTTATATAGAATACACAAAAAGGAATTAAATATAGCTAGTTTACTCGTTTAAGAAACTGAATAAGGTTTTAATGACCAAATCAATATTATTTGCAACCAAATTCGTTCTTGAGGAAGTGGTAATGAATATGGATATGTACTTAGTCTATATTAATTTTCTTGGGGCTTAATTCACTCGATATAGTCCAAAAATAAACGATTTTGTGCCAAAAACAAACTAGGAAGATATAATAAACAATATGATATGTATAGTGGTGTGGAGGTGGTGCGTAGCCACAAAGGTGGTTGCTACCGTGCGGCACCCCAGGCCCAAGGGAAAAAATTTTGCTTTTTGTCACTTTAGGTCCTTAAACTTCCTAAAATTGCTAAGTCTTGATTATTTTAAAGTTAAAACAAAGAATGGACAACTTTGAAAACCTAAAGGATATAAAATGAAAATACCAATCTTAAATACCTATAATTGTTTGATTTTATTAATAATAAGGATCCGAAACAAGTTCCCAAATCAGGTTAAATACAAACGAATACGAATACGGAAAATTCGAGATGTTACAGTCTCCTCCACTTTAGGGAATTTTGTCCCGAAATTAAGGAAAACCGAAACATAATCATTTTGAAAATAATTAAACTTTGAAGGAAAATATCATAACATAGAACTTCTAATAATCGAAGCAACACTCCAAATGACAATCCGATAAGGGCACTTATATATAGAATGTACCAGCAACGTATCCACCAAGTCCTTATCATCTTAGCGTTTGTGACGTTACTCAAACTACTTTCTATTCTAGATTAGGGCACACAATTGTACGTATTATGATTTCCATGCGAGGACTTGGATAATTATTTCCGTGACCATAATTACTCTTATCGTCGGATGGTCCACATAATCCGTCGCATCAAGTGGTTTATAAAATATTGAAAACTAAAATTTTGAGAGGAACAAAAGTTTTGATAAATTTAAATATAAATTCAAAAGATAGTCAATGTATGAAACACTTCTAAAAATGAAAGTTCGAGTTGATTAATAAAGCAGTGCACTTTATAAAACATCTTTTATTGAAAAAATATAAATTTTGAAGATTGAAATGTATTTCTTGAAGCAAACATTTTAAATGATATGATGAACGAGAATAAGTTAAGAGTAGGATATTTTAAGAAGTTAACCTTGATAGATAAAGGAAACTTGATTCATGAGATGAAATGTGCAAAAGTTTAATTAACAACAAATCTTAAAATGAGTAATGGCATGTGAAATCTTTAAATATCGTAATCATTAGGAATGAAATTCTTAAGACCGAGAGTATAACTTTAAACAAAGTTAACAAAGATTTTGATGAATCAAGTTTGGTTAGTTGAGAAACTTATGAGATTTAAATAGAAATTGATATAAAATTATATCTTTTTAAGTTGTGAAATTGAGATGAGATGATTTCAAATTGCAAAATTTAAAATATTATAATAAATAGTAAACAATAATTGAAATATTAATGAAAATGCAAAAATGTACGTATTCAAACAAATCGTTAATAGATTAAATTGGTAAGCGGATATTCCCGAATCACCGAGATAGTTCTATTCTAAACAAATATTTAAAATTATATATAAGTATCATTGAATTATCCACGAATTATGAGGGATCTTCCAATTTCCATAAAATCGTATAAAGATTATATGAAATAAGTAAATTGAATTATCCATGATTTATCATGGAACTTTAAGTAAATAGCGAATATTAAACTAATAGTGAAAATGAAAATAAGATGTGAAGTAATGCAATAAAATAAGAGAAACGCGAGGCTAGAAATTCATGAATCACCATGACTATTCTAACAACTAACGAAGTTATCATTAAACCGTTCAAAATTTTCAAGATATATACAAAAAATCAAAGTAGGGAGTTAAAATATTTACAAACCATCGTTTAATTTCAACTAAATAACGAAACTTAATAAAAATGAAATTTCAACAATAATCATGAAAATGTCAATAAATAAAGTGAGTGATAGAGTTATACATGGATTTCCATGGAGATTCAATCAAAAAGTCAATTTAATGATAAAAATGTTGGACTCGGTATGCACAAGACACATATTATATTGATGTGGCTAGTACATCATGATCCAAGTCGGGTCATACCCAATAACAAGCTAGACAAACACCAATAATATTTGTTTATATATGATATGATCATAACAAATGAATATTAACACATGAGTTATTTGGAAAGGGGTTTCTAAATAAAATGTACTTGTGAAATAAATAAATCATGTGGATGACTTATACTTTGAGAAAGAGCATTCCATATTGTTGTTTAAAGGGGTTAAGTAACAATATGTTAAGCATGTTACCTATAATATGTTATTGTTGTGTACAACACAATATATGTGTGTATGACACAATACAAGTTATATAACACAATGCAATACATAATTAGAAAGTTTAAATAGTAAAAATAAGAAAGGAAGGAGGGTGGCCGTCCCTCCCCCCCCCCCCCCCCTTCTCTCACACTTTTCTCTTATTTTATTATTATTTTAAACTTAGTGGAGACATGTAAAGAAGATGATTGGTAGCCTCGGGTGGTGCCTTTCATAACTCTTTCATCTCTCTCTCACAAAAAACACAAGTAACAAAGACAAGAGGAAAAATCCTCTCAACTCCTCTCTTCTCTCTTGGATTCGGCCAAGATCAAAGGCAAGGAAGAGGAGTTTTTCAAGTGAAAATTCTAGCTAGAAGTGGTGTATTGTCGGAGGCTTGGGTATGCAAGCTTGAGGACCTTCCCTTTGAAGTTCTTGCCCTTCCATCATCTCCTTCTTCACTCGGATTTGTCATCTTGAAAGGTAGTCTTGACATGCATGGACTTATAGTGACATGCATGTGTTTGATAGTATGTATTTCGTATTTGGACCCGGGCTTGGGTTTTGCATGTGTAAAATAGGTTTTATACATATGAAATTAACAAGTTTTAAAACAAATTTCCATTGCGTTTTTCATAAAATTGGGATTTTATGACTTTGATAATCTTGTTAAAACCCAACAAAAAATTAATTAATGTGAGATTTAATTTAATAGTGGAAATTAAATTTGAATGATGAAAAATTCAGTTTAATAATAAAATTACAATAATTGAATTTTGATAATAAAGACTTATAAAACTGAAGATAAGTTGTGAAAGGTAATATAAGGTTGAGGAAAACAAGAAGTAATAAAATGTTTATAGTTAAAGTTGAGGGTAAAGATTGAAATACGCTCGATAGTTTATAGTTTAAGAATATGATAAAATGAAATTACTAAGAGAAAATAATTTAAATAACATTACAAAATAATAATTGCAAGTGGAGCATAACGGGTATTAATTAGTATAAGAATTCTTGTTCGGGGCATTTTGGTTTTGTTGAGGTTTCGGTTTTGGTTTTAGTTTTTATCGGGGGTAGGTTTAAAGTCCTTTCGAGAAAGAGTTCCATCCCTAACATGGTCATCTGAGAGAGTAACAACAAACTTCTTGGCGATTATATCATACGGCAATCATGAGAAGTAGATGAATGACGATGATGGATTCTTAGGGAAAACATTCTGTGAGGACCAAAGATGAACTTTCATGAGATGATGGGTAAGTTGTGTGAATGAGTTGATGTGAGATAATAGAGATATGGATTTAAATAAAATTGTGCTAGCGATTTATCATGACTTAAGGATAAGTCGAGACTTAAAATAATGTGAATAATCTTCAGATATTTAATTAATTAGACAATATTTATTCTAAAAGTGAAATCCAAAAAAAAAAAGTTACTAGGTTGGGCTTTCCATTGCTTTCTATGGTAGCTTGAGAACCCAATTTAAATAATGAAACATATCCAATGAGTTGGCCTCCTATGAGCTTTCCATGGCAATTTGAATAGCCCAACAAAATAACGTAATATGAATTTTGTGAATTGGGCCTCCTATAAGCGTTCCATGGCAATTTATTAGTCCAATTAAAATAACGAGTTACAAATGAGTTGGTCGACCTGTGAGCGTTACATGGCATTTTAACTGACCCAACTAATTAACGAATTATCAAATCAATGGAGTTGGTCGGCCCATGAGTGTTACATGGCATTTTACCTTACCCAACTAAATATCAAATCATCGAATCCAAATATGAGTAGTTGGAGATCTCATGAACCACCACGGGTGATACGTTCCAACCAAAAATCAAATCGAAAATGAGTTTAGAAATGGATAGTTGGAGTGTCCATGGGTTTACATGGACTTTTCA
Organism: Bidens hawaiensis; assembly: GCF_021521415.1. Lineage (NCBI taxonomy): Eukaryota > Viridiplantae > Streptophyta > Magnoliopsida > Asterales > Asteraceae > Bidens > Bidens hawaiensis. The sequence continues at coordinate 14,182 of NW_027493232.1, forward strand.
CCCAACTAAGTATTTTAAAATAAATAATAATAAAACATAATATTGGAAGTTTTCTCGAATTTAGCCACGAACCACCGTGAATTCGGTTTTATAAAAGGAATGTAGCCGTTTAACCGGTCACGTTTACCACTTAAAGTTACGGTTGTATGACATTTGTCCTGCTTTAGCCTAGAGGTTCGTAAACCGTGGTCAAGTAATCCTCCAGGTAAGGAATAGCGGCTTACCTTAGGTTCTCGGAACCGGTTTTCCAAGGCCCGGCTCACAGTTCTCTCACCCCATACGGTTACTACCGAACATGCCATACTCTCATGCTTTAAGGTGAGGGAGTAAAAACAAAGCACAATAATTCTTAAGGAATTTCCAAAAATAAAAGGCAATCTACTAAAAATATAAGGATTTAAAAATATTTTGAAGGTGAGGCAAAACCTCGGAATTTGTGTGTGTGTGCATAATAAATAAAATAATTAACCTACATAAGCTGTAAACAATTTAATAAGCACATAAGGCAGTCAGATAAGCACACATGAGGTCCTAATCATTTGTCTAGGATAATTTCTAATGACCTATCTTAAAACCTTCGGCTATGATATTGTCACAACCCAACCTAAGGCGAAAATGCCGGAGCGTCAGCCGATTGTTCACAGCTCAAAGATACTACCATAAATAAAATGACAATATCTATTAAGTTAATTATTTCAAATTATAGTTCACAAACATTCATAACACAAACATATAATAAAAAAAAATAATAATAATCCAAATAAATTTAATTAAAGATAGCCTTCATTAAGTTCCTTATGGTCTTTTCCAGATGTCCATCACTTCAAGCTTCAAGTCAAACGATAATCTAGCATATGCATAGAAAATAAATAGAATTTGTCAACACTAGGTTGAGTGAGATTATCACCAGTTTTGCATGACATAATAATAATATAAATAATGCAGTAACAAACAATCAAACCATAAACAAATAGTGTGTCAATTAACCATGTCTCACGAACACGGGCTATGGCTAAAATGACTAAATGTGATTTGTCGGTTTACCATCGCTATGCCAACGGGCTTTGGCTACTAAGACGACATATGATCATACTGACTTGCTAGATTTCTAATGGACCTCTCCGAAAAATCATATAATATAAACACATAAGCACATAAACAAGTAACAAATAACATTTGATCGAAATACACACAATCATTCGTTTGCTAGTTTTATGTAGATATGTAGTATGAAAATATGAATTAGATATTATTACTTGTACGCATATGTCCCCAAAACTTATGAAAACAGTAAAATAGAGGGGAATGATAAAACTCACCTTGATGATTAAGCGAGTGAACAAAAATAAGAATAAACGGTTAATCAATAAATGAATCGTCTTATAATGTGTCAAACCAAATAAACCTAAAACTTTGATATAAGTAAATATGAGTAAAACCAAACTCATAACCACTTGATTCGTTCCAAACGGACGTCTAGAACTCCGATTATGTTAAATTAAACGTTTAAGCGAGCTGGTACTGACCAGAATCTGAACGGTGAGTCAGAAGTCGAGTTTTGGTCAGTGGCCTTAAAATATCATTACAAAAACAAAAGTATTCTGGACTGAACGTTGGTTCTGACCATAAGCATGAGAAAACGAGTAGTCAAACTTGTTGACTATTATACCCTTTAACGGGTTTTAAATGAATTGACCAGTCAACACCCTTTAATCTCATAAATTGATTGAAGTTTATTGACTAGAGAATATTAATGAATGATTTACAGTGAACAACTTACCCGGAAAGTATATAAATCGATCGAAAGATGAAGTCAAAGGTCAATACAATAGCAAAGTCAAACACCAAAGCTTTTATCTTCAAGTAAAATGGCCAAAAAGAAAAAGATTATGATGGGCAGAGTAGGTGATGGCTGGGAATGTTTATTTAGGGTCTAGGGAAGTTTGTGGCAAAAGAAATAAGTCTTATTTATATAGAATACACAAAAAAGAGCTAAATATAGCTAGTTTACTCGTTTAAGAAACTGAATAAGGTTTTAATGACCAAATCAATATTATATGCAGCCAAATTCGTTCTTGAGGAAGTGGTAATGAATATGGATATGTACTTAGTCTATATTAATTTTCTTGGGCCTTAATTCACTCGATATAGTCCAAAAATAAACGATTTTGTGCCAAAAACAAACTAGGAAGATATAATAAACAATATGATCTGTACAGTTGTGTGGAGGTGGCGCGCGGCCACAACGGTGGTTTCCATCGTGCGACGCCAGGAAAAACTTTTTCTTTTTGTCACTTTAGGTCCTTAAACTTCCTAAAATTGCTAATTCTTGATTATTTTAAAGTTAAAACAAAGAATGGACAACTTTGAAAACCTAAAGGATATAAAATAAAAATACCAATCTTAAATACTTATAATTGTTTGATTTTATTAATAATAAGGATCCGAAACAAGTTCCCAAATCAGGTTAAATGCAAACAAATACGAATACGGAAAATCCAAGATGTTACAGTGACTGGATCAACTATATGAGATGGCTAGATTTAACCTTATTCCCTTCAACCTCTCACGAGTGTACTATTTTTGAAGATGACGAACTACATGATTTATGATTGGAACCATGTAGAACACCTTTTGAATACACTACCTTATTCCCTGCTAATACTCAATTGCATTACCCTACTAATATTCTCACATGTTAGAAAATATCAAAAATATACATTTTCATGGAGTCTAACACCTCTACCATCTTTCATATTTATCCAACCAAGCTCACGGCATGACATGTTCACATTAATTAAATAAAACCACATAACATAAAAGGATAATTCACCTATATTACATTAAAGCAATATATTAAAAGCATTCAAACTAAAAGTTATCTTAAAAGGATAATATATTACAAACACGAGTAAACAACAAGATGGATAATTTATTGTGGATGGCAGGGATAATGATTTTTCTTGTGACTGGGTTTTTTGAATATTGACCATTTAGAAGGATCTTTTACTTGGTCCACATATCTCGGATCCATTTCGTTATGGATCCTTCTTTATTTCAACCTTCCCCTTTTAATAGTAATTCTTGATGTGTCTCCTCGAATTCTCTAAGTCGGTCTCCCCCATTAATCTACATGCGCGAGCGGGTAAAAGTGGCCACTGTATTGCAACTGATGGATTGAAGCATGGAATCGACTTTTCATAATTGCATGAGGATTTTCCCTTCTCATATGGAAAACAATGATTGCATGTGAACAAGGCAATCTTACAATCTGCCATTTCCCACACTTTAGGCAATCTTTCAATAATAGTAGGGTGATGTATGAGAATATTAGCAGGGAATAAGAAAACGTGTTCTACATGGTTCCAATCATAATTCATGTTGCCATCTTTAAAAATAGTACACCCATGAGAGGTTGTCAGGATTGGAAATGAATTCGACCATCTCAAATGGCTGGTCTCATATGATGGTGCCACGTGTCAGAACAGTGTGTAAGGGAATACATTTGGATCTAGCCATCTTGGCAGATCTAGCCACCATGCAATTACACTTCGTCGCCTAAGTGGATTGCCACTAGGAGAAAGAACTGGACACCCAAATCCCGTTTGTTTTGTTGTCAGGTACGAAAAATCCATTTTTTATATTAAAGCTACTACTTTTAAAAAAATCCCTCACCAACTCAACCCAACTAGCCCCCATAGCAACATCAGCCCACACAGCCGTATCAGCCCCTACGACTACTACAACACCCATTCCAATTACCACTAACGAACCAATTTCTACAGCCCATAATCCATTCCGCCAATTCCCATCAAACCTTCGCCAAAATCCAAAAACTACAAAATCTTTTAATGTAACCTCTTTTCACTCTACCACCCTTATTCCTGATACCAAACCTACATTTTTTTACTGTTGTTAACACACATCCTAAATGGATTCATGCCATGGCTGAAGAATACTGAACGTTGATGAGAAACCGTACATGGTCTTAGGTGCCTCGTGCTCCGGGCTCAAATTGTAACACCCCGCTAAAGCGGAAACGCAAGTTTTACAGATAATCGGATCATGAGCACATCGATTAACAAGAAACACTTCATGCATTCATAATCATTGTCAAATAAAATTACATGATCATTGTTTTAACTGCACACTAGTAGATTATCCAAGATAACAACACAAGCAAATAATTTATATTAATCTCCTTGTGTATTAGACCATACTTTCTTATCCTTGGCTCATTCATTTCCTGAAAAATATGCTAGAAAACATCAACTAAAAATAGTTGGTGAGCTCACATGTTTAAGACACAATAAAAACATTCTTTCATAAACCGTGAAACTTGCTCATCAAATTCCATATAAATATGCACAAAATAAGGTTTGTAAATTCAACATGAGTCCATAACCTAGCCATAATGACAATGTTGCCCCTCCCTAACGTCTTATCACTAACGTTAGTAAATCATAGTAGATATATACATTCAATCAACACAGGTGGGTTTACGTTGGTATTGACCAATAATGAATGGGAATGTCACTCCTGATAGTACTATCCATATTAACCACCAGCTCCCACCGAGTTAAAGGTTATGCATACAAAATGAGGACTTAATTTGATATCATGCAAATTACTCAAAACACATAATATCAAACATAAACATATGACATCAAGCCTCGCTTTCACTTTCACTTTCACTTTCACATAACTTTCAAAGCAAATAAGTAATCATATTCCCCCAAAACATATAAAGCGTTTAAAATGGGTCCACGAGAACTCACTGTTCAAGTAAACGGATCTTGGATTCTTGGAATGTTTGTGGAAGCCTCCTACACGAACCCTACATTTGGATGGTTCTTTGTGAGATTTCATGGACTATTTGATTTGGTCATTCTTTTTATGTCACTTTAATCATTTCTATTAAGGCTTAGTCGAGACTAGTTTACACAACTATCATGCATGCTAATGAAAACACTAATAGACAATCTTGCATTTCACTCACATTATATAAGGTCATAGCTTTATAAATTAGGGTTTAAAATCGGGTTTGATGTATGTGCTATACCATTTATAAAGTAGTATATTTCCCTTATAAACCATCAGGTGAGTGTTACCAGATTATTCCCTCTTCATTGTTTTATTATATTATTCATCATACTATGTTATCATTATCAAATTCTATATACATATAACAGTTTGAAGTAGGTTTCACTTTTAGTCATGGCTGAATAAACACTAACCATATCCGCCACGGTTCTAGTTTAGATTATGATGTTTTAGGTTTTACTTAAGCTTACAACTACAAGGTTTGAAGGTGGGTGATGGCCAGCAACACTGATCAGCAGCACTTCCTAACCTCCTCTTCACTTGCTTAACTTTCAGAACACTCTAGCCCCCCTGGTCTGACTACAACAACTTCTGGTGTGGAACCAATTTTAAAAGTGAAGTAATGCAAGTGTGGTGTGGTTTGTGAAGATATAGAGGTTGGTGATCCGTGTGATCACTCTCAGAATGAAGGGTTTGGATCAGTTTTGATTTATCTAAGGGCTGTTATTGATTGCTACAACATATACCCAGATCTTGTCTTTGTTTACTCTCTCTCTAAACCATGCAATATGTGTGTAGGTTTGTGTTTGTTGTGACCGAAGAAAGAAATAAAAAGAGTGAAGGTGTATTGTCGGGCAAACAATAGTCTAACTACACTCCATCTAGACCTATCATGTCACTTTGTTCTTGTTGCAACTAGCAGCCGTTGCCTGGGGGATTTTGCAGACACATTTGTTCTTTTAACCATGGTATTAGCTTGCTTTATTCTCAAACTTTGACTTAGAGTGGATGTATTATACGAAAATTCGAAAACCCTAAAATATTAAATATCTAATTAATGTGTCAAATAATTATGAATGGATAATAGGTGGAACCGACAGAATAAAGATATAGACTAACGGAATGTAATAAAATAATAAAATTTTGCATGTCGAACTATAAATTCGATTATTATAAGAGTTAATACCTCAAAATAAAAAAAAGAAAAAGTTAAAGAACTAATTCTACCATTCCTTAAAAGTCAATTTGAAAACATATGCATCTGCGTATACTTCACCCCGGCGGAATCGGAGCTTCCAAAAATTGTGAGTTTCCTTCCTAACTCATATAATATATCAACGAACGACATCCTCATATAATAACCCTAGATCGTTTTTCTCTACGACCACCGCCGCCCCAATAGTAACCGGAAATCGCAAACGCCGTCGCCGTTGAACACCACACACTGCACCACACCGCCCTGTTACCGCCCCTCCTCGCCGACGCCGCTCATAGTCACACACTACAGCTCGCCGTCGCTCTCTGTGCTTCTGTATTAAGCCGCCGCCACCGGAACTCACGGACTACTACCGCCGTCTCTGTGTTTGAAGGGCCACCAACGCCGGAACCATTAACCAACGCCACCACCGGAGAGCATTGTTGCGGCTCATTGGAAGTCCAAAACCAACGGTTCATCTAGGTTCAAGGTAACATTGCGTGCGGTTTGAATTCGTTGTTAACCAGGATTTTTGAAACCGTTAAAAATCGAAAATGTTTTATGTAAATTTTTTTTGGAAGTAAACTGGTAAACCACTATGGTCTGGGGTGGCTCGTGGGATAGCGAAAACAAGTTAGGGTTTTAGGCCCACACTTAATTAAGGCCTCCAAATCCGAAAAAAACCATATACATAGATATATTATAATAAGTAAAGTAAACTCAAAGTAATGTTTGGTGTTGTGATAGGCTTGGTTGTTATTAAAGTATAGGTTATGAGTTCAAACTTTTAATAAGCAAAATTTTTTTCTTAACAATTGTCATGAAAAGGCTTCAAAACCTTGTTTCGATTTAGGCCCCACATTCGTTGAGCCGGCCCTGACTATGGTGGTATGGAGAAGATGAGTCCTGCACATAAAATTGTTTTAAATGATATGTTTCAAAAAGATGAAAATCACCCTTGCTTTCCAACTAATAATACAGCCACATGGGAATGGTTGAAACTTGTTTTATACATTCAACTATTAGCATAAAATATGCTTTTACAAATTTGGTTATTGATATCTTGTTTACAAAGCATATTTTTACCTTCATCTACTTTATTTTAGAATATACCAATCTTACGTAATTATGACTAATGATCATGGAAAACTAAATAAATTATCAGTTTAGGATTAAATTCTAAATTTAGCTAAAGAATAATTTTCGATGAGGATATATAAGCGTATGAACGAATGTGCTTATTTTACGACATAGCCAAACATTGATACGTGGCTGAATACACTAACACCAATCATAAACATAAATGCCTAAATATAATTTTAGCTATAACTATAAAGTAGGTTCACGTGCGACTTAAGGACTACTAATACCTATCATATTTTTGCTCATCGAAAAAGATACGGATTCTGTGGTATTTAAATTATAGCTTATTATTGTTTTTCATTGATCTCATAGTGTACGGACTTCCGTGGTCTTACACTTGTAGCGTCATACCGTGTCTTTGCTCTCATAGTATACGGGTTCTTAAGTCGTTAATCACGTTATAACTATTGAGTTGTTTCATAGTATCATGTCACCGTTATTAAATAGTTTCGTTTCTCTATTACAAATTGTTAAATTGCCATTGTTAAATTGATAAGTGAGATTGTTATGCATGCGATAGAATATATTATATTGCACTCATTATCGCATGTTCCTAATAGACCATTGTACATTGATTGATTGTTATTTGAGACATATTATATCTATATTGACTACTGTTAATGACTTTTATTTGACCTCAATACCCGATCATTTATCCACCTATGGGGACATAGGGCGTCAATCGAGGCACCTTTGACGTGCACTATTTGTGGCGGAGCGATTAGTCCACAGCCAGGGGCGGACCCACATAGGTCCAATCGGGGTACTGGGACACCGATGTTTTTTAAAAATTACTTAGAGACGGTATATTAAATTTTGTAAGGACCCCATAAAAATTAATACTTGGAACCCATACTATTATGATTGAACTAGTACAGTGGAAAGTCCCTTGTTTTACTTGTGAGAGGTTATAGGTTCAGGCCCCACCATGCTCATTTTTTGTTGTTTTTTTAATATCCTAGTCTTGGATTTTGCATATTCTTTTATTATTTACCTTATGTATGTATATTATAATTAATCATTTATTTGTGTTAGAGTTATTTTTTCATGTTTTGGTCAATTATGTAAGACCATATATATAGGTTACGTTCATGTTTTTCGGGTATGAATTAAAAGTGTATGTTTCATTTAATTTCTAATTTAGATTCTTTCTACTTACTCGTTTCCAATGACACCATAGTTCCGTGTTTTATTATGTTCCTCGCCTCGACCCCACCTGAATAACGACCGACCCGAAAAATTTTGTAAACCGAAAAAATTGGGACCTCATTGACAAAATATCCTGGGTCCGCCACTGTCTACAGCATCTCTATTTTATTGTGCGACGTGAGCACCTATTAATTTACTTATTATTGATAGACGTATGGATCGATTCTAGGTAAATTGTTACTGGAGTGAGATGGTTAGGTGTATGTGCCTGTATTCCTATCTCACTCCTATCTCACTTAATTATTGGTGCATTAGTCTGCAGCTAATGCACATACTAAATTGATACTGTTATTGTTATTGTTACGGGCTCAGATGGGTATTTCCATAGATATATTGTTATTGTACTGATTCATAGCTGACCGTTCAACGTATTGTTACTGTTACTGGCTCGCGTACTTTATTGATTTCTCATTTGGTCGTTCATTGTATCATATTGTTCTTCATCGTCTATTGTTATTGCTATGTTCCTCCGTTAGTGGGCAATTTTTGGCTCAGCCGTGTTTCTTTGTTTTGTGTTTTCTTTTATTTGTTACAGGTGCTCATGGGAATTAGGGGAATGTGTGATAAGAGATTGAAAGAAAAAGGCTAGAAGTGGGAAATCGAGGAACTTAATAAAATTTCTTTTGAGTTAAACAACTTTATTTTTTTGTCTTTGTCGAGCACTTTAATTTGAATATTTTTGGACCGTTGTACGATTTTAAAAATTAGGGTTAGGACTTTAATGAAAATGTTTTTAATGTCTATAATTACCGTATCTAGTGACACGTCAGCCCTAACCGGGTCAGGGTGTTACAGTGGAAGTATGTCAAGCAACTTTTACTAGGTGTCTATAATTATGGATTAGGGCTTGACATCTCACCTTGGGAATGGTCATTATTTATTTTATTCTTCTTAATATTCATCTGCAAATCTAGAACCAAAAAGGAGGATCTTAAAAGGAAGGCTAGGTTGATTTTCTTCATTATAATATTCATTTGAACACATGTTAGCAGATTCTAACGTTCTATATGTGTATAACTCTGGTTAAACTTTGCTGATCATATTTTAAGTATATTTTATTGTACAGCAACTTATTATGGTTCCAGCTATTCATATGGTATTATACTAATTTTGTCATCATAATCCTTCATGCAAAAGTTAAGGTCATATCTATGTTATGGTTTACCTGTAGTATTCATTTTAGTTGCTATTAGCTGCAGAAATCATAATTCATCATATCACATAAAGTATGTATAATATTAGGAGAGTAAAATTCACACATGTAAGTTCATGCCTATATTTACTCTTTCGATAATATCACCTAATAATTACTCATGACAAGAATTTATATGAATAGTATGAAACCTCTATCACATTAATAATTCCGTTAATCCATGCATGTTTATATAGCGTTTCATTTATTCCCGATCATATTATAAGCCTTTACTTACGTGTTTGCATCCCACGCATAACATCACGTAATAGCTTCTTGATCCCATATATAAACGGTTTCACTTGGTTACTATCACCTTAACCATATATATATATCAGCGCATGTCATTCCAAGATCCAATTTACATGTGTCGCCCATTATTTCTAGGCAAATAAACTTTATTCAAAAGACTTCACATATGAAGTAGGCACATAACAAACAAAGATTCATTCATAAATCATTCTCCCAAATGGGTTAGTTAATACACATTTAACTTATTACATAAGACACTAAAATGATGAATGTTACACTAATATTGTTGATTGTAAGTGGATTTATAAACTCAAACGGGACCAAATAGGAGCTATTACATGTCACAAAGCTCGTTTATTCACAAAAGGTTTTTGACAACCAGGCAATTACTATCAAGAGAATTTTAGCCCGGTTGTCAAGTCTACCACCATTTGTGTGGGTCCTTTCTTTAGCAGTTGCACAAAAATGACAACTACGACAACTTGGTGTTCAGAATGCATTTTTATATGCTGAATTAAACAAGATAGTGTATTTACAACAGCCACCCACAAAGGCCTTATCATGTTTGACTATTACATAAGTCTTTGTATGGGTTAAAACTGGCCCCTCGAGCCTGGTTTCAGCGTTTATCTACAGCTCTTTGTGGGCTTGATTTTTTAGGTTCCAGGGCGGATCCTTCCTTACTCATTTATTCATCCGGGGGCACTCTTTTGTATCTACTTGTCTACTTTGATGATATTATTTTGGTAGGTAACAACCCTAGGCGATTTGATCAAATGGTACATAATCTTAGTAGGTCCTTTGCGGTTCAGTACATGGGCTGACTCTCCTCTCTCTCTCTCTCTCTCTCTCTCTCTCTCTATATATATATATATATATATATATATATATATATATATATATATTGAGCATTGAGATTATTTACCAAGGCTCGGACATTATAATGTCACAACAGAAATATCTTCTGGAATTATTACAACGTGCAAACTTATCACATGCTCAACCGGTTGACTCACCTATTACAACAACTACCAACTTGGCCTTGGGTGACAGCTTCCCATGTGAAAACCCAGGAAAATATAGACAGATTGTTGGTGCCCTTCAGTATGTAACACTTTCTCATCCCCATATCACTTATGCAGTCAACAAGGTCTACCAATTCTGCACTCACCAACCAAAACTCAATGGTCAGTGGTTAAGTGCATCTTGCGCTACCTGAAGGGTACTGCCACACATGGCCTTCTCATCAAACAACAGTCATCCTCGGTTCTTCATGCTTACACAGATGCCACTTACAACACTGTGAGTGCCTTCTTTGATGCCAGCTGGGATGGATGTCCAGATGAATGTCGATCTTCTAGGGGACATGCTATATATCTTGGGGTCAAGCCTTGTATCTTGGGTTGCACGGAAACAAAAGCCTGTCTCACGGTCATCCACAGAATCTGAGTATAAAGCTCTAGTTGATACGATTCTTGAACTAACATGGTTGCAAGCAATCTTGTGTGAGCTATGTGCCCTAGTCAAATCAGCCCCAACATTGTGGTGCGATAACCTTGGCGCGACGCACTTGTCAGCAAATCCTGTCTTCCATGCGCGTACAATACATATTGAAGTGGACATTCAATTTGTTCGAGAACTGCTTGCTCAAGGAAAACTCTCGGTGTAGTTCAACTCTACAGAGGATCATATTGCAAATGTTTTTACAAAGCCTCTACCCTCTTAGCAATTTATCTACTTACGTTCCAAGTTAAGGATAGCTCCCCGGCCTTAGTTTGCGAGGGAATATTGGACATAGTTTATTATTATATTATATTAGTGGGTCTAAAGTGTAATATTGTATTCTATTATATACTCTATTAATATACATATTTGATGGTTGGATAAAAGTTAGTTAATCTTATATATTAATTAGTTAATTTTAGTTTAATAAATGAATGAACATTGGTACTTCAAGCATTGTTTTGTGTTTTCAGGGACTTGGAAGTTATGGAGCTTATTGAGGATATTTACGATCTTGGAATGAAGATTTGGAGGTGAGAGATTGGACGTGCACACATCACGAGGCATTAAAGAGAAGAAAATAATTAATTCTGTAATTTTGCATCTTCGCACGACGCGAAGATGCATGCCAGACAATTTCGTGCGACGCGAAGTTGCAATTCCAGAGCCCGACTATTTTGTCCTTTGCGCGACGTGAAGATGAAGCCCAGGCAACTTCGCGCGACGCGAACCGACCAAAAACCTAAAAAATCTAGGTTTTGCCTTATATAAACCAACCCCACCATTCGGTATATCACGACTTCCAGAGGCAAAAGGGGCTGTGTGGGGCAATTTTCTACCATTCCAAGGCTTCCGGTTCATCTCGGGTTTGTATGTCATCAAACATAAGTTGTTTAATTGACATGTCGATGCTCGGCTAAATCCTTTGTTCGTTCTAGGCTACGGTTTGGTGTAATTTAACTTAAGACCAGATTGATGTGCTTAATATTTATGAACTTGAGTTAGTTTATTGCTTTATTCTTGTTCAATTGATTGCTTGGTTGTATAAACAATTTGTGTTTGCGATTATTGATTAGTACATCACTTGTTTGGTTTGTTCATCAACACTTAGGGTTAGGCTCTTTTGTCATTGAACTAATAATCATCGATTAATGCTACTTAATTAGTTATCATAAAACATAAATTGGTAATTGTGTAGATCGAGTTCAATTGTGTCAACAATTCGGTTAGGGTATCATTTGTCATCACAATCAATTAATAGGTCTAGTAATTACTGCGCAATCAAGATAAGTGAATCTGAAATTAAGTTGAAGAACACATTACCCGAACCTAGAATGAATGCTTTCATTAATATTGTTTACAAATCGTTTTTAAGTAATCGTTTAAGTTTTAATTAAAAACCTTTTTCTAAAAACTGCTTGACATCGTCTGTCCGCCTTAGGTTAATAATTAATTTAGTAATATTAAATTAGCACTTTCCTTGAGTTCCTGTGAAGACGACCTTACTTACCCGTACTTATTATAGGTATTTAAGTCTTTAAATAATTGTTTTTGAGTAGACCGCGACAGCCTACGTCAATATTACAATCACATTAATATACAATTCTGTTTTACAAGTGTGACTGTTGTTAATACCTTCATCGGCCAGAGGTTCGGGTCAAGAATATGTCCTACGAGGAGGTACTCTTTGTGAATTCAGTTTCTTTGTGTTTTGTTTGAAATTGCATTCTTAATTGGTATTCTTAATTTTGGATGTTCCCGTAAGTTGATCAATGAAATGTCTGTATTCATGGATTCATATTTTTGGTTTATTATTTGGATAGAATTATGGATCGATGATCAATTTCTTATGTTTGTTGGTGTGCAATATGCCATCATTTACTGTAGCCAAAGTGTATTGCCTGCTGTAATTTTGCCATTCAGTAGCTAATACACTTGATTAGTATTAGGTACTATTAGTATTAGATTGGATTCAAAGTACGTGACTTAGTATAGTTTGATTCTGTTTTTGTTGTTTGTTAGGTCTTTTAATGTGCAATATTGACACCATATGTTTCTTTTTAAACAATGATTAGTATTGTCTGATCCATTTTAAGATCAGATAATGCGTGTATATGCAGATGTCCCTATAGATTTCTAAGCTGTTAATCAGCCATGTTGATGTTTTTAACTTTAGTACCCGGGTCTGCTACAAGTCACTAAACATATATTCATAGATTTTAGTTTCATCCAATAATGTCTCCGAGTTAATATGAAAATATATGTTAGATGATTTAGTATTCAACCACCTTTTTCTTTAATCAAAATCATAATAAGATGATAACTTACAAATGAGCACTTTATTAGGTGTAGGCTCTTTTGTAGCATATGGAGAGCCCTAAATCCGGGAAGAATTCATTTCTTTAAAGTGATGCATTTTTAGGCTCCGATTCTACATCTGCCAGGATTCCATTTTCGCACCCTCACCAGCCGCAAGTGGCGTCTGGTTGTGAAGGGTTGTTCAAACTGTGAGTGCTTATAAGTCATGAAATGGTAAGTTTCTTTATACCAATGCTAATTAACAATGATTTATCTATATTGTTTTCTTAAAATGAATTTTTGTTCAAACAGGTAGACTAGGTGGAAGTCCTAATGAGAATAGTGAAAGAACAATTGATCTCTTCATCATGAGTTGTGGTTCTTTGTTGATGGTGTTTGGTTTTGGGCCTCTTAGACGGCGATGATGGTGGCCACCTACTTAGCATTGCAACTTCGGTTGCAATCATGGTGCCACTGAGCCATGCTTTCTTGGTGATCACAATGAATAATTGTGTGTGTGAGCCTATTTGTTTTGTAATGACTACCACGAGATCCGAGTTAATTGGTTTTATGCTCCCTTTGTTTTTAATTTTGTTTTTCTTTAACGAGTACTTTGCTCAAAGCTACACATTAGAGATTTAATTTTACATGTTAATGCTTCGCATGTCGGGTCCGAATTTCTAGACACTAACCAACATAAAACGCGGGCACTAAATACTAGTTAATTGCCGTGATCCAAACTCTCAATACCAAAACGAATCCATTCCATCGAATTAACCAATCGCTTAATCAGTTTAGTTTATTCGGTTAGTTTTTTGGTTTTTGATTAAGTTAATTTTGTTTAATAACCAGAATCAAATGTGGGATAAAAATTTTACATAAAATACACTAATTGAAAATATAAATACATAAAATGGATGCATAGAACTATAAATACATGAGATGGTTGTATAAAAACATGAAATAGATATAAAAACTAAATATATGAAAGTATGAATGATTCGGTTCGTTTAGTTTTGGTTAACGGCTCGGTTTTGTCGAATTTTGATTTCATTTACGGTTCAAGTTCTCTCACCCGCTGGGACTTTTATTTGTTGTTCGCTAAAAAAATTTAAAAATTAAATTTCAATAATACTAATAATAATAATAATAAATTAGATGTTTTTCGATGTGTTGTAGTGGTAGGAAGCTTGGGTTTCTTAATGGAGGCCCGGGTTCGATTCCACTTACAACTCTTTGAGAGGGCATGGGTGGCTCAATAATGAAAGACTGGGATCTTTGTGATCTCTGGTTCGATCCTGAGGCCATCCAGGTTACCACCAGTAGGCCTTCGGACGGGTGGTTGGGTTTCCCCAAGAACTGAAGACAAAATGGAGGTGCTTAAGGGCTCCTTATGGCTAGGTTGAGCCAGCTAGCAGTTGCCTAGGCAATTATCTATTTGCTGGCCATTAAAAAAAATTAGATGACAGCAAGTGACGTGGTCCAAACTCCAAACTCTCAAACATCGAAACGAATCCATTCAATCCACTCTGTGTATTTGAGATAGAAAGAGAAAGTAACAAGAAAATGGTGTACTTGTACATGAGCTTGTTGATCTACGGTGTTAGCGGCATAGTGGTTGCCGTAATGGCGTTGCTGGTGGCCTTTCAGGAGAAGCTAGTCTACGTGCTCGTTCTCCCTAGTCTCGCCAAGTCTTACCCGATCACCCTGGCTTGTCTTCGGCTCATATTCGAAGACGTGTGGCTCACTTTCTTCTGATGGTGTTTGTCTTCACTCCTGGCTCATCAAATTCTCTCCTCAAGCACCGGTAGTAGCTTCGTTTAATTATGTCTATCTCTTATTTAGTTTAATTGGGTTTATTTGTGATTGTACTGTGTAATTTAGGTTATTTGTTTACGAATGAGAAGTTATATGCGGATTCCTAAATACGAATTCTGGATTCAAGAAGTCCACTTTCTTGGACACGTAGTTAACGTGAAAGGCATACACTTTGACCCCTCTAAGATTGAAGCCATTAAGAATTGGGAAGCATCGAAGTCCCCAACTGAAGTGCGACAATTCTTAGGTCTAGTTGGGTACTATCGGAGATTCATCGATAATTTCTCATCAATAGTGCAGCACTTAACGTTATTAACCCAGAAAGACTGGAAGTTTCATTAGACTGAAAAGCAAGAAGAAGCTTTCAAGCTACTCAAACAAAAATTGTGTAGTGCGCATATCCTGTCCATTCCTGAAGGAATAGATGGATTCATAGTTTATTGTAATGCTTCACGATTAGGTCTTGGATGCATTCTAATGCAAAAAAGACAAAGTGATAGCCTACGTGTCACGTCAACTCAAGGTGCATAAAATTTCACGATTCGTGATTTAGAATTAGGAGCTTTTGTTTTTGCACTGAAAATCTAGAGACATTATCTCTATGGTACCAAGTGTATAATCTTCACTAATCACAAATGTCTCCCCAGCACATTTTCGATTAGAAGGATCTCAGTATGAGAAAAAGCTGATGGATTGAACTACTCAACGACTATGACTGAGATATTCGCTACCAACCTGGTAAAGAGAATGATGTAGCTGACGTGTTGAGTATGAAAGAAGAGAAAGACCATTGCACGTTTGTGCATTGGGACTAATGATACAAGCAAGTCTTACAACTCGGATTCGAGATACATAAAGTGAGGCATTAAAATCTCAAAACATAAAAGCTGGAAGGTTAATGGGTCTGGAATACGAATTTGTAACAACACCTGATGGTATATTGTATTTCATTGACTTTCGGTATCTCGATATGGGAACTTGTATATATTGGTTCTGGATGAAGCACACTAATGTGAGGTCGAAGACTCACTCAAAGATAAACCAAATATAACTAATTAGATAGCAGTAAGTGGGTGTCAAACACAGGGAGTTGTGGAATGCGTGTTTACCAGTAGTTGAACAGACTATGAAATTAAACTAAAGTTATATAAAAAGTAAGTTCAGATTTGATTGTTTGGTTTTTAGATTAACTAAATTGAAATAAAACACTTGCAACACAACTATTGAGATCTGAAAACTAATTAAACGAAAGCGATCATCTTAGATTTCAGGTTTAAATCAACACTAATGTTCATGCTTACTAGAGAACTACATAGACATAGTTCATGTTTGATTACTTGTTAGTGTTAAAAGGGAGCTAAGCACTTGGATTAATGGTTGTTACCCGAAAATCAATCAACTAATATTCAACCCTAATTTCTCCCTAGATATCTCGATTGCCAATGGCACCAAGAACGTATGGTTTAGATTATGACCAAACACAAGCAACAATTTACAAACAATTAATCAAACACCATAACAACTAAACAAACATTGCAAAGCCATTATTCTAGAAATCAAAGCATACAATACTGTATCAATAAAACCTTACATCCAAGATGATCACAAAGGGAATTAGCTACTCATAGTTTGGTGAATCATTGCTTCCATTGTCTTGTTTATAGCAGTCATAAACATAAAATAATGATTACAAACCCCAAAATAATGTTTTTGTTCTTCACAAATCGTCTGCAAGTCGTCCCAATTGAAAGATAGATGAAAAGACCAGCCAAAACGCTTAATAATAAGAAGAAAAAATGGCAGTTACGGCTAGGACTTCACGGTCCAGATTGGACCCACGGTATGGTGGGTTCTGGTACTTTTGTTCCCCATTGACCGTGGCCCACGGTCAACACCATGGACCACGGTGGAGTGGTCTATCACTTTCTTATTTTCTTCATATTTTTCTCGTTCCAACTCCGTTCCCTTCGCCGTTTTCACTCGTGTTCTCGTATTGTCATCCTTTAACTCCTCCTATCTGCAATCATACGAGCAACTGTAGTCAACTAATTCCACAAAATTAAGTTGGTTAAGCAAATACATTTATATCTTTTAACTTGCTTAATGGTTTCCCTACGAGTCACTCGTCACACACAAATCTAATTACTCAATCTACCAAGGTTCGACAAAGATGTGCAAGACCTCCAAGAGCTTTAATGGTGGCCCAATATGAAAGGAGACATAGCTGTCTGATGTGTTTCAAAGTCAAAGTTGAACACCATAAGCCACCTGGATTGCTACAAAAACCTGAGATCCACAGTGGAAATGGGATCAAATCATAATTAACTTTTTAACCAAATTGCCACAAACACCCAATAATCACAACGTTATTTGAGTAATTGTGGATATGTTAACAAAGTCTGCTCATTTCAAATCCATCCAAGAAAAAGATAAGTCGGTGGTGCAAAGGCTCTTTCATTTGCGTCTGTCTCTAGGGCTCTTAGCTGAACTATCATAGTGTTTCAGTGAGAAGATAAAACCCATCCAAGAAGGCAGTTGCGACCTTAGGATTTCTCTTTCTCTTCCTGCTGCTCCAAAACCAGCAACTGATTGATGAAAAAGAAATATATCAATAAGACCAGATCATATGTAGAGAGGGAAACTACTCCTCTGATTCACCTTGGGTGTTGCCTTAGTTTGCTAGCTTCGTTGTACAGAATGACCGGACTGACTTCAAGGAAGTTTTTGTGCTAAAAAAAAAGAGTTGTGTTCTCTACCGAAGCCGTTATTGGGCTTTCCTTTTCACCAGGGAAACTCCCACGAGATTTAGGGTAACCTCTGTCTTCATGTTCACATCGCTCGCCAAGCATGGCATGCCAGTTTCAATTATCTCTTCCAGGAATGGTCGTTTTGTTTCTCGATTTTGGCAACCTCTTCATGAATCACTAGGAACTAGTTTAGATGTTGTGGCACCCGGTCAAAAAGTCAATATTCGTAAGACTCTTAATATTTTTTAATCATATTTACGCTACATAAACATACTAGAGTATATGCATTGTTCATTTGATCTTTCATAGTTGATTCTTAATGTGCATCTTTAGATATTCATTTAAGATTGAGAGATCAATGGTTCATAATATATGTATATACGCAATTTTATAAAACACGGGAACACACACGCGTACGAAGTATTATACACTATGCATACGCGAACTCGTTTCGTTTAACACTTGGATAAGTAAACAAATTAGCATATCTATATTTAAGTTATTCGTAATTAGCTTAGAATTAACCTTTAGTACGATTAATTTACAAATTAACTAGTACTTTGTATTCTAAACTACACTGCTCAAAGACCTTGTGCTCGATTTGCATGTATGCACCCATACTCATACAAACTAATAAATAATATAAAGGGAAAAACTAATAATAAAACATGGTAAGAGTAGAAAATAAGAAAACCAAAATATAATCCTTGCCATACCAATACCATGCTATCTTTCTTTTTTTTCATGGATACTCGTCGAATCACCACCCTGCCCACACAAATACATTCATTTGATTGTTGTGTGTTTGTAAACTTCATCTTCACTAAACACTTTGAATTTATTTAAGTGAAGTTTCATTATTTCATTTTTATTATATATTATCACAACAAAAATACGCACATACCTTTCTCGTTCCAGCTTTCTGTCCAAACAAATTCCTCCACTTTGGACGGTGGTATCTCCCTCTCTACGACTCCAAATATAAAGTTTCCACTTGGATTTTAAACCTACATGACTTCCTAGGAGAACCTCACTAGTTTTACTCTATTTGGTGGTCGAATTCTTGCCCAAATCTAGATAACTGAAGCCTTTGTTGGGTTCTATACGGGTGTAGCCCCGGCCCGTCTTGGGTTGGGCAGTTGAAGACTAGAAGGGTTGAATGGGCTGGCCACCCACTCAACTTTAGTGGCCCGTTTTATATTATTTCTTGTAACTTATGGAGGAAGAAATAAAACCCTAGTTAGCCTCCCTATATAAACAATGTTGTATCTTGTAATTTCTCGAGCACCTCAATAAAAGAAGAGACCCTGTTCGTTGCCCGTGGACGTAGGTTACACACCGTGACCGAACCACGTAAATCCCGTGTTCGTATGTATTGCTTTACTCCTATACAATTATTATTATTAGCAATTGTGTGTGTTCGTGAAACCCACTTTCGCCGTCATTGACTTAATATATTACATTGAATTCTGTGATTTGTTTGTGGATACCTATTGCCATCGTCCAAGCATTTTTTCTCACTACCATTATTAATTAATTTATATAGCCTACAATCATATTGTGAAACTCGATCAGAAGGAAGCAAGCCGTGCATGTTCATTCGCTTTCAGGTTCTGTTTTATATTCGTTTGGTTACTTGTTTTTATTAATTTAAGTTTTGTTTTACTTCTCGTTTAGCTGCTGCGCTTATTCGTCTCGTATTATTATTCGTTTTAGAAATCAATTAGAAATACCGTTGTATTGTGTTGATTTCTGTTACCCTATCCGACTCCTTTCGGGTCAGCCGCGTACACGTAATACCTAACAAGTGGTATCAGAGCCAGTGTTGGCTCTCACTCTTTGATCTCCGGTATTATGGCTGATGAGGGTAAAACGAAAATCGAGAAGTTCGATGGACAAAACTTTGGATGGTGGAAGATGCAAATCACGGATTTGCTAATACAGAAAGATCTAGATGTGGCTTTGGAGGAACCGCCAGAAAAGATTACAGATGAGTGGAAAGCTATTGAAAAGAAGGCGAAGTCAACAATTAGGCTTGCCTTGTCTATGAACGTGGCGTACAACATCTTAGACGAAACCACAGCGCGTGGAATCATGGAGGCGTTGTCAAACATGTATGAGAAGCCATCATCTGCAAATAAGGTGTTCCTAATCCGGGAGTTGGTAAACACACGCATGAAAGGGGGAGGTTCTGTTACCGAACACATATACACCTTCAATTCTCACCTGAGACGTTTATCATTGGTGAAGTTCAAGATTGATGATGAATTGCAAGCTTGCCTACTTTTGTCTTCATTACCTGACAGCTGGTCAGGAACAATCACTGCAGTCACCAGTTCAGTAGGTTCGGATGCCTTGACTTTCAACAAAGTTCGTGACCTGATTTTGAATGAAGATTCTAGAAGGAGGAATAATGGAGAATCATCAAGCACTTTGCTAAGTGCTGAAGGTAGAGGGAGAAGCAAGAACAAAGGAGGCAATAGGGGTAGATCAAAATCTAAGAAAAGAAGCAAATCTAGACCAAGAAAAGATATTACCTGCTGGAATTGCCAGGAGAATGGCATTTCAGAAGTCAATGTACCAACCCTCCAGCACCTCAACAGAAAAAGGAAGTAAAATCTACTTCGGAAGTAAATGCTGCTACAAATGAAGTTTCAGATGATGAAGCCCTAGTCTGTTGTGTTGAGAACACAGTTGAGTCTTGGATCATGGACTCTGGTGCGTCTTTCCATGCCACGTTTAGCACAAAGAGCCTAATGAATGTTAGAACATGAAACTTTGGTAAAGTCCGTTTGGCGAATAATGAGGCTCTAGATATTACCGGGATGGGGGATATCGACTTGAAGACTTCTTTAGGAACTACATGGACTCTGAAAGATGTCAGAATAATTCCTGGGTTAAGGAAGATGCTGATTTCTATTGGGCAGCTTGATGTTGAAGGTTATAGTGTTACTTTCAGAGGAGGGCAATGGAAGGTCATAAAAGGTAACTTGGTAATTGCTCGCGGGAAGAAAAAGGGTACGTTGTACATGGCAGAAATCTCAGCGGGAGAGGTGAATTCAGTGGCTAGTGGAC
The DNA here is from genome assembly GCF_021521415.1 of Bidens hawaiensis. Classification (NCBI taxonomy): domain Eukaryota; kingdom Viridiplantae; phylum Streptophyta; class Magnoliopsida; order Asterales; family Asteraceae; genus Bidens; species Bidens hawaiensis. The sequence continues at coordinate 35,438 of NW_027493232.1, forward strand.
CGAGTCCATCATGTTTGTGGCATCAACGACTCGGCCACATGAGTGAGAAAGGTTTGAAGATACTGGCAGAGAAAGGAAAATTCCCTGATTTGAAAAAGGTGGAACTTGATACAGGGTTCTGTGAACCTTGTGTGCTTGGCAAGAAGAAACGGGTCACCTTCATAAAATCAGGAAAAACACTTAAAGCAAAGAAACTTGAGCTCGTTCATACTGATGTGTATGGACCAACACCAGTATCATCATTAGGAGGCTCCAACTACTACATTACTTTCATTGATGACGCTACACGGAAGCTATGGGTCTATTTTCTCAAAAACAAGTTCGAGGTATTTGAGATTTTTAAGAAATGGAGGGCAGCCGTGGAGATGGAAACGAATCTGAAGGTGAAGTGTTTAAAGTCTGACAATGGTGGGGAGTACATCAGCAAGGAATTCTTTAATTACTGTGCTGAGAGGGGTATAAAGATGATTAATACCGTTCCCGGTACGCCACAGCAGAATGGAGTAGCCGAAAGAATTAATAGGACACTGAATGAAAGAGCTAGGGCAATGAGGTTAAATGCAGGGCTTCCAAAGACCTTTTGGGCAGATGCAGTCAACACTGCTGCATATCTTATAAATAGAGGACCGTCAGTTCCTCTTGGATTCAGACTTCCAGAGGAAGTATAGAGTGGAAAAGAGGTTAAATTCAAACATCTTAAAGTGTTCGGTTGTGATGCTTACGTTGGGATAAAAGATACTGAGAGGGACAAGCTTGACCCTAAGGCGAAGAAGTGTACTTTTATAGGCTATGGAGACACAAAGATGGGCTATAGGCTTTGGGATCCAGAGGCCAGAAAGGTATGTCGGGCTCGTGATCCGGTTTTTAATGAAGCAAGACTTTACAAAGATAGAAAGTCATTCACACAAGAAGTTGATAAAGAACATCTAGAGTTTGAAGATTCAAGTGAGAAGGTTGATAGTCAGAGCTCAGAAACATCAGAAGAGGTTTTGGAAGAAAATGCAGATGAATTTGAGGATTTCTCTGACAGTGGGAGTTCAGAGCCTAATACTGAACACTCTCCACTAGAACAAGAAAGATTACACCTCAGCTAGAGGTTAGGAGGTCTTCCAGAACCATTAGACCTCCTAAGAGATATTCTCCTTCTGTTAATTACCTTCTACTGACAGAGAATGGTGAACCACAGTGTTACTCTGAAGTAATGAGCTTGAAAGACTCGTCTCAGTGGGAGAAAGCGATGAGAGAAGAGATGGATTCACTTAACAAGAACGAGACTTGGGTTCTTACAAAGCTTCCGCCCGGGAAGAAAGCTCTTTAGAACCGATGGGTATTCAGGATCAAGGATGAAAGTGATGATACAAAGAGATACAAAGCACGATTGGTAGTGAAAGGGTTCCAACAAAAGCATGGGGTTGATTATAATGAGATATTTTCCCCTGTGGTAAAAATGACTACAATCAGACTGGTGCTTAGTATTGTGGCTGCAGAAAACTTACATCTGGAGCAGTTGGATGTGAAGACAGCTTTTCTGCATGGTGACCTTGAGGAGGATATCTACATGGCACAGCCAGAGGGGTTTCAAACAGTTGGTAAAGAAAGCATGGTGTGCAAGTTAAAGAAGAGTCTTTATGGGTTGAAGCAGGCGCCCAGGCAGTGGTATATCAAGTTTGATGATTTTATGGGCAGGAATGGATATAAAAGATGTGAGATGGACCACTGTTGTTATCTCAAGAAATTCGCCAGTTCTTATATCATTCTACTGTTGTATGTAGATGATATGTTGATTGCCGGTTCAGACATGTCAGAGATTAATAAGTTGAAGCGACAGATGTCTGAAGAATTTGAAATGAAAGATTTAGGTCCAGCCAAGCAAATTCTTGGCATGAGCATCACCAGAAACAAGAAGGACAGTTCTCTAACTTTATCTCAGGAGAAATACATATGGAAGATTTTAGAGAAGTTTAACATAAGCGATGAGAAAACCGCTACTCGAAGTGCACCTATGGGTAGTCATATTAAACTTTCTAAGGATCAGTCTCCTAGTACTGATGGAGAAAAGGCAGATATGGCAAAGATTCCTTATGCATCTGCAGTGGGTAGTCTTATGTATGCAATGTTATGCACGAGACCTGACATCGCTCACGCAGTGGGAGTTATTAGCAGATTCATGTCAAATCCAGGGAAAGCACATTGGGAAGCAGTGAAGTGGCTGCTTAGGTACCTAAAGGGAACTTCAAAGATGGCGTTATGCTTTAAAGGCAAGAATGCAACTCTTAAAGGGTTTTCAGATGCTGACTTGGGCGGATGTAAGGAGACTTATAAGAGTACTACGGGATATGTGTTCACTATGGGGGATACTGCAATCTGTTGGAAGTCTAGACTGCAAAAGAGTGTGGCACTCTCAACCACAGAAGCTGAGTATATGGCAGCTGCTGAAGCGAGTAAAGAGCTTGTTTGGTTGAGGACTTTCTTAGAGGAGTTAGGTAGGGAACAAACAGATTATCCATTGTACTACGATAATGAAAGTGCTGTGAAATTAGCCAAGAATCCTGTGTATCATGGTAAAACAAAGCACATTCATATGCGTTATCATTACATTCGGGGTTTAGTCAGTGATGGGACTATTCGGTTGGACAACATTAGGGGAGACAGGAATCCGGCGGATATGTTTACCAAGGTTGTGACCTTGGACAAACTGAAGCTATGTGTAGCTTCAGTTGGTCTCCAGGAATAGTGTTGAGGAGGTGGCGACGAACAGGTAGAAGACATGGTTTATATTGAAGACAAAAGATTACAGGTACTGGTGTGTTTACAGGTGGAGCAAGTGAAGACGTTCCAAGGCTCCAAGTGGGAGATTGTTGGGTTCTATACGGGTGTAGCCCCGGCCCGTCTTGGGTTGGGCAGTTGAAGACTAGAAGGGTTGAATGGGCTGGCCACCCACTCAACTTTAGTGGCCCGTTTTATATTATTTCTTGTAACTTATGGAGGAAGAAATAAAACCCTAGTTAGCCTCCCTATATAAACAATGTTGTATCTTGTAATTTCTCGAGCACCTCAATAAAAGAAGAGACCCTGTTCGTTGCCCGTGGACGTAGGTTACACACCGTGACCGAACCACGTAAATCCCGTGTTCGTATGTATTGCTTTACTCCTATACAATTATTATTATTAGCAATTGTGTGTGTTCGTGAAACCCACTTTCGCCGTCATTGACTTAATATATTACATTGAATTCTGTGATTTGTTTGTGGATACCTATTGCCATCGTCCAAGCATTTTTTCTCACTACCATTATTAATTAATTTATATAGCCTACAATCATATTGTGAAACTCGATCAGAAGGAAGCAAGCCGTGCATGTTCATTCGCTTTCAGGTTCTGTTTTATATTCGTTTGGTTACTTGTTTTTATTAATTTAAGTTTTGTTTTACTTCTCGTTTAGCTGCTGCGCTTATTCGTCTCGTATTATTATTCGTTTTAGAAATCAATTAGAAATACCGTTGTATTGTGTTGATTTCTGTCACCCTATCCGACTCCTTTCGGGTCAGCCGCGTACACGTAATACCTAACAGCCTTTTGGCATAAGTGCAACTGAATCAACATCCGAGGTGAACGATTCTAATGTGCTTACTTCATGTGCAGATGAAGTAATAGTTGCGGATCGGACTGATGAGGATGATGACTCACTCATTGACTCCATCGTTTCTTAAAATTTTCCTGTTTTTCATGTTTCGAATAACAATGCTACTGATGTGTGTGTGGGCTCTGTCTTTAAAAGCAAAGACAATTGTTTGGTCAATTTTTCTAGAACTTCAAAAGGCAGTGATCTGCTTCTTAATAAATTTGATGAACTTATAAGTCAAAATAAACATTTTTCATCTAAGTTTGTGAAAGAAAAGGATTCTTGTAATTTTAAATGTGAAAATTCTAATGCTAAGTCCAAAGATGGACAAACAAGCTCACACAACAGAGTAAGACCGAGAATCGGCCACAACAATTTTTTGTTAAAAGGCAAACCTGTTTCAACTATGGCATTCCGGTCACATTTCTAGGAATTGTTCTCATCTCCCGTATGTTCCATATTACAGACGCTATCAGAGGACTATGTCTCAAAATACCTATAAGAATTTTAACTCTAATAAAATGAGGTATTATAAGGCAAAGCCCTCTGACGGTGATTAGAGGAGAGACAAGGCTGACAGGTCAAGTTTTCATCATACCAAGCCTATTATAATTCAAAAGCGGAAAGGAAACATGGTTTCGAATCTGAGACCCAAGTGGGCCTCAGAATCAAAAAAGCTCAAACGGTCAAAGCCAAACGTGTCTCCCATTCGCAAACCGGAGACCAAATCAACTGTTTGTGTAAGTCACAAAGTTTTAAAACCAAAATACAAATGGCTACCCAAGTCTCCAGTAACAAAGTCTTCAAAGCATTCTGATTCGATTTTTAATAATCATGAAGATATGTCATGGCAACCCGTACCACGGTTGAATAAGTTAGGTTTACCCAGAACTACTATGGACTGGGTACCCAAAACTAACTAATCTCGCACATCGTGCAGGAACAGCTATGGGGGAATATTATCAGACCGTGGTTTGTTGATAGTGGTTGTTCCAGGCACATGACAGGAGACATATCTTAGCTAAGCGACATTTAGATTTTTAATGGGGGATATGTTTCCTTTACGCAAGGACCGAAGGGGAAGATTACTCAAAAGGTACTATGAGTAATGGTGTTTTGAAGTTCGAGAATGTAAACTCTGTTCCAGAATTGAACCACAGTCTGCTCAGTGTGTCGCAGATTTGCGACAAGGGTTTCTCAACTCACTTTACCAACAAGGAATGTTTGATTCTGAAGCCTCGTATCATCATACCAAAGGAGTGGATTTTGGTCAGATCCCAGAGAAAAGATAATGCCTACCTGATCGACATGAACAAGAACGTTCCTGACGAAATTACTTGCCTGTTTTCGAAAGTCAGAACATAATGCCATGCTTTGGCATCGTCGTCTTGGTCAAGTTAATGTCAAAACCCTGAATCGTCTTGTGAAAAATAGCATTGTTTGTGGCTTCCCAGTTAGAGATTTTGTGACAATCGAGAAGTGTGTGGCTTGTGCTTTAGGCTAACATCATCGCAAATCACACAAGCTAAAGCTGATCAATACAATTTCAAGCATTTTTCAATTGCTTCACATGGATCTGTTCCGTCTGGTTCATGTCTTGAGTCTTTCCCGCAGTAATCATTGTTTGGTCATCACCGATGACTACTCTCACTTCACTTGTGTGTTCATCCTGTTGAATAAAGGTGAAACTGCAGAATTGATCAAGTGATTCCTGGTGCTTATGGAAAATCAGTTGAATCTGAAGCTCAAGGTGATTCGCTGTGACAATGGCACGGAGATTAAGAACTCTACCCTGAATCATTTTTGTGCCGAAAAGGAAATTCTTCATCAGTATAGCTCAGCTCGTACTCCACAGCAAAACGGTGTCGCTGAAAGACGGAACCGTACTTTGATCGAAGCTGCAAGAACGATGTTATGTGATTCAAAGTTACCATTATTTTTATGGAATGAAGCGGTCAACACTGCCTGTTATGTTCAAAATCGGGTGTTGATCAACAAATCACAGATGAAGACTCCCTATGAGGTTGTTTATGGTCACAAGCCTACAGTTGCACATTTTCGAGCCTTCGGTTGTCCATGTACTTTATTAAATCTTGAATCGACTCCAAAGTTTGAAGCCAAGGCAGACAATTATTACTTCGTTGGATATGCTGGTCGTACTGCCTACAGAGTCTACAACAATGCATCGAAACAGATTGTTTAATCCTATGATATGCGTTGGCTAGAAGAAAATGAAACCGATGCTCATGTGGGTCTAAACTGGTTATTTGACTATGACAAGCTGTTTAAGTCATTCAATGTGTTTCCATAGCTGATGCAGAGAACTCAGATGCAGGTATCTCTACTGTTGTTGATGATGAAGAAGACGTTCCTACTATTCAGCAGTCTCCTATGCATAGTGTCGACCCGTCTAAATCATTGGACACTACTAAGTCGTCATCTGAAAATCTGGAAGAAGTTACCACCGAGACTGTGTCCCCAAAAGGGTCTTCTGCACCAAAGACTTCACCTGTTGAGGGGGAGAGTGTCATTCGTCAGATATTTGGTAGCTCTCTTTTCCATGATGCCATTCCAAATGAGTACATTGCTAGTACCTCGTACTCGCATAGCACTGCGGCATCGGGATGGAGGAATCCTCTCACTGAAGTTGTTGAGGATCCCACTAACTTACCTGCAATCTGTTCTGTTCCTGATCACTCCATTCCATCAAGAATTCAACGGGATCACCCTACTGACAATGTTATTGGTCCCCTTGAAGCTGGCATCTCAACCAGAAGTCAGACTGCAACCATCAACAATTGCTTGTATTCTTGATTTATTTCAAAGATTGAGCCTAAGAACTTTGACATGGCTTTGCAAAACCAAGTTGGGTTGATGCTATGCACGAGGAACTGAATCAGTTTGAGAAATTCAAGTTTTGGAGGTTAGTTGAGTTGCCTACTGGAAAGAAGTCGTTGGATACAAGATGGGTTTTTCGCAACAAGCAAGATGATACTGGGGTTATTGTTCGAAATAAGGCAAGGCTTGTGGTTCGTGGTTTCTGTCAGGTCGAAGGTTTGGATTATACTAAGGTGTACGCTCCAGTGGCTCGTCTTGAGGCCATTCGGATTTTTTTGGCATATTCATCTTACATGGGATTCACGTTTATCAAATGGATGTCAAGACAGCGTTCCTGTACGGTGAGGTGAAGGAGGAAATTTATGTGGATTAGCCATCAGGTTTTGTGGATTCAAAGCATCCATCGCACGTTTATAAGTTGGATAAGGCACTCTATGGCCTTCATCAGGCTCCTCGAGCATGGTATGCGGCGTTGACAGCTCATCTTTTGGAGCACTAGCATAAGCATGGAACCATCGATCAGACACTGTTCATAAAGACTGTCTGAAAGGATCTGATCTTGGTTCAGATTTATGTGGATGACATCATCTTTGGCTCTACCTGCACTACTCTCTATTCTGAGTTTGAGGAGGTGTGAAGAAAAGGTTTGAGATGGGTTCATTGGGGGGATGACGACATTTTTGGGTCTGCAAGTTCGTCAAAGCTCGACAGGCATTCTGCTACATTAAGGGAAATACGTCTAGAATATGTTGGCAAAGTTTGAGTTTCAAGATTCCAAGAATGCGGCGAATCCTATGGCTGAAAGACCGCTTCTTTCATCAGATCCTGAAGGGAAACCCGTAGATAAAACATACTATTGGTTGATGATCGGGTCCTTAATGCATCTCACAGCTAGTCAGTCTAACATCATGTTCGCAGTCTATCAATGTGCTCGTTTCCAGGCTAATCCTAAACTCTCTCATTTAATTGTTGTTAAACGTATCTTTAGATATCTGAAGGGGAAACTGAAGCTCGGTCTTTGGTATCCCAAAAACTCATAATTTGATCTGTATGCTTTTGCTGACAGCAATGATGGAGGTGATGATATTGACAGGAAATTTACTTCTGCTGGATGTCAATTCTTGGGGGATCGACTCATCTCGTGGCAATGCAAGAAACAACAAATGGTGTTCAGATCCACTGTTGAGGCTGAGTATGTTGCTACTTCTGCCTGCTGTTCACAGGTCATCTGGATGCAAAATCAATTGCTGGATTACGGTTTGGAATTTCTTGACACTCCTATTTTCTGTGATAATGATGCCGCCATTGCCATTGTTAAAAACCCGTTTCAGCATTCTAAAACCAAGCACATCAATATCAAATTCATTTTATTCGTGACTGTTACGACCGGAAACTAATTCATCTTGAACAGTTCCACACTGATAATAATGTGGCGGACTTATTTACGAAACCGGTCGGAACAGCCAGATTTAATGTGCTTATAGGGTTTCTTAAGATGCTGCGTTTTGATGACTAAGTATTTTTGAGGTTTAAATTTTGTACATAAATTTTTCTTGTCTGTCATAATTTCTGTGCAAATTCAGGGGGAGAAAAAGAAAAATACAAAAAGAGTGTGTGTGTGTTTTTAAATTAAAAAAAAATGTTTTGTTCTGTCGCTTAAAAATATGTCGGTTACTCAAGTTCAAGGGACATATCTTTATGTTTGGTCCCATTTTCAGTCTTTGACATATGGGATAGCCATTAACCTAAGGACTGAAAGTGACTGTGGCGACTAAATATAAAAAATTGTATAAGGTTTTTGTTTTTCTTTAACCATTTGATTTTAAGTTCTCTCACTGAAAATTGTGTCGGTTACCTAAGTATAAAGGACATATATTAATGCATGTTTGGTCCTATTGTCTACCTGTAGACATAAATGATAGTCATTTATCTGAAAACTGAAAGTGACTGGGGTGATTGAATCTAAAACTTGTTAATTAGGTTTACATATTGTTATTTAACCAACTTAAATAACACTATGTAATGTGCTCTCATAAAATATAAATCATCCATATGATTTATTTATTACACAAGTACATTGTATTTAGAAAATAAATCATATGGATAATTTATATTTTATGAGAGAACATTACATAGTGTTATTTAAGTTGGTTAAATAACAATATGTAAACCTAATTAACCTTGCATGTTTCTTTCTAAATACAATGTACTTGTGTAATAAATAAATCATATGGATGATTTATATTTTATGAGAGAACATTACATAGTGTTATTTAAGTTGGTTAAATAACAATATGTAAACCTAATTAACCTTGCATGTTTCTTTCTAAATACAATGTACTTGTGTAATAAATAAATCATATAGATGATTTATATTTTATGAGAGAACATTACATAGTGTTATTTAAGTTGGTTAAATAACAATATGTAAACCTAATTAACCTTGCATGTTTCTTAAGTTGTGTAACTTTTAAATATTGAAAGTTAACATAACTATTTATAACAAGTTTTATGTTATAAAATAATTTTTGAATTTGGACAAGGTAGAGAGAGGGTCCCCCCCCCCCCTTCTCTTTCTCCTTCCTATTATTTTATTATTATAAACTTGTTAGTGGAGACATGCAAATGATTCTATTGGTTCTATGGGTGGTGCCATATTTTGAAAGACTATTTTTTCATTCTTTCTTTCTTTTCTCTCAGCATAACACAACAACACACAAGTAACAAAAGACACAATAGAGGAAAAATCCTCTACTCTCTCTTCCTCTCTTCCTCTCTTTGGACGGCCAAGAGCAAGGGAACCAAGGAGTGTTGTCAAGTGTTACTAAATCCTAGCTACAAGTAGTATTTGTTGGAAAGCTTGGGGTATGCTAGCTTGAGGAGCTTCATATTCAAGTTCTTGCCTTCTTCATCATCATCTCCTTCCTCTTCCTTGGATTTGAAAGGTAGATTTAACATGCATGGACTTATAGTGACATGCATGTGTTTGATAGTTTGTATTTCGTATTTGGATCTGGGCTTGGGTTTTGCATGTGTAAAATAGGTTTTATACATATGAAATTAACAAGATTTAAAACTAATTTCCGCTGCGCTTTTCATAAAATTGGGATTTTATGACTTTGATAATCTTATTAAAACCCAACAATTATTATTCAGCTAAAGCTTTATAGAAGCTTAAAATTATTTTCAAATGAATATGGATCCAACTTTTGAAAAATGATGGATAAAATTGATTCTGTGTTCCTAACGTGTGAAGTTATTAGGCTAAAAAGGCTTTTGAACAGTCATTGATTTGTATGGTAGCTTTCCATGATAAGTAAAAGTTTGAAGTGATATAAACTAAATCTGCTAAACTTGTTGTGGAGAGTCATTTTGAATATGTTTGCATGTCTCTAGATACATCTCTCCAAATGATATGAAGAAAAGCAATTACCTAGTCATGCAGTAGCCCGTTAGTGTCTTGATTGCCAAAATATTGTGTTTCATTAAAAAAGAAAAAAAATTGTACATATATATGAATACTATTGCAAATTAAATTTGTTTTAAAAGCTTAAAGGGGCACCAGGGAACTACAAGGGTGGGGCAGACAAATAAGTCCTAAACACCCTGAATGTAAGGCTTGTAAGTCCAGATGGCATGTAAGTCCAATGTTCAACCTTAAAGCTTAAAATTATTTTTGTATAGAAAAATTCTTTTGATCAAGCACTAGGGGATTGGAGTCAAATAGGGGTGATCTGGGAAAGCCAAATACGCCTTGAGAAGAGATAAGGGGCATCATAAGTCCATAAGTGATGTCCATATAAGCTTTATGCCTAATTGAATCTAATCATATCACTAGCGCAATGAAAATCATGCTAATTACCTGCTATCAACCTTTTCACTATGTCACAATAATGCTGAAAATGAATCATTGTGAAAGTAATTTAATCAATATGATGTCATGTTCGGATCTTTTCATAAAGGGTGTTGCTTGTTTTTAAAAATAGCTAAAATTGGATCCCAAAACATGCTAAATCTACTGAAGGCCAGAAAGGTAAATTATTTTTGTTTTAGTTTAGTTTCTATTCTATTTTTTATTTTATTTTTACCTCATGTTTACCCGTGTCAAAACAAATGCCTTAAGAAATCAATTTTTAACATGAAATGGGATTATTTTAATGTCCTTGGGTCATTCTATTTGCCCCAACGGGCTCCACTATCGTGTGTTTTCGGTCCAGTTCGTTTGGCCCAAAATAGTTGTTTTCGGCCCATCTGGGTTCTCAGACCAGATGGATGTGTCTCGGAAGTTTAAAAGATACTCATTGCACATTATTAACCATTCTTGAAACTTGCAACCACTCAAGCACTTTCATCTTCCAAAATCTTCCGAAATCAAAAACTATCTAATCATCAACATTATTTGATTTCATCAAGCTTTAACCGGATCTCTTTAAGAGGTAAGAAAAACCTAACTGATGTCTGTATTTGATTCTCTGTTATAAGATTCTTGAAGCGGTGTTGGACTGTTTTGAGTTATGGGATATGGTTGGTTTACATGTCTGTGTGAAAATTAGGGTTCGTTGTTAATATATCTTGAGTTTTCTTTTGAAGTTATTGATTGTGTGTTGAGATTTTGGGTCATCAATGGTGATTGGTAAAATGGAGAAGATGATGGGTCGTGCCCAAGAATTTTCGGTGGTGATTGACCGAAGTCACTGGGTCAACCAGAGAACTCCTTGGTCAACAGACATCTCAAAGAGCTCTCAATCAAACCTTGACCGAGAATCCGTCTGGCCAACCGAAAACATATCATTCTTGACTTTTCTGAGTCAATTGACTAGCAGAACTTCTATTATTTTCGTTAACCAAAGGCATGAGTATCTACCTCTATTGGCAAGTAGCATGACTTGTGCTGGATTGTTAGTCGGCCTCCATATATTATGAATAGAGGCACTAAATAAGACACTCAACTTCCAAGTGTCTCTTCCGAAGCCACAGTATATAAGCCAAAACTAAGGCTTAGACCTCAAGTATGGAGGAATGGATGCTGATCAATCAGGCTGAGAAACGGGTCCCACCCCAGAAAAAGGTACATCAAGTTGCGGCTGGGGAAGCTACTAAATCTGACCAAGCTCAACAGACGGAAGCTTCGGGCACATATTATAAAGCTGAAGATCTATATATATCAACTAGAATCAAGCAATAAACCAAGGGGGATGACGTAGGTTGTCGCGGTCTACTCAAAAACAATTAATTAAAGACTTAAATACCTATAACTAGTACGGGTAAGTAAGGTCGTCTCCACAGGGACTCAAGGAAAGTGCAAGTTTATTTAATTTATAACTAATTATTTAATCTAAACGGACAGACGATGTCAAGCGGTTTTTAGAAAAAGATTTAATTAAAACTAATGATTACTTAAAACGATTTGTAAATAATATTAATGAAAAGTATTCATTCTAGGTTCGGGTTATGTGTTCCATACGTTAATCACAGATTCTTTAGTCTTTGGTTTTATAATAATTGCTAGTCCTATGGCTTGATTTATGATGACAAACGATACCCTAACCGAATTGTTGACACAAATGAACCCGGACAACACAATTGCCAATTCTATGTGTAGGAAAACTAACTCAATGATAAGGTTTGATGATTCTAGTTCAATGACACAAGAGCTTAAACCCTAAATGTTGATGAACAACCAAACAAACGTTACACAAATCAATAATCGCAAACACAAACTTTAATCAACCAAATAACTAATTAAGCAGGACAAATTCATATAAAATCAATCAAGCTATATTCATTAAGCCTAAGAATCTGTTTATAACAGTATTTCACACAAAACCTTAGCCTAGAACGAACACGGGAACTTAGCCGAGCATCGACATAATCGTTAAAACACTTATCTTGATGAACATATGATCAATGATGGAACCGGAAGCTTCGGGATGGATAAAAGTCGCCCTAGAACACCTCTTCTGCCTCTGGAAGTCGTGATATCCGAAATAGGGTCAAAAAATTATTTATATAGTGAAAACCCTAATTTTTGCCGACTTTAAGCATCTTCGCGTATCGCGAAGTTGCCTTGGGGTGCATCTTCGTGTATCGCGAAGATGAAATAGACTTCATATTCAGATTCGTATCGTCGAGAAACATGAAATTCATATATTATGGATTCCGTAACTCATTTTCTAGGCCGAGATATGCCCGTTTTACTAAAAGACAATTTCCTGCTAACCCATCTTGTTTAGTTTTCACTTCGGCTTCAAGTTTCTCATCCAATCCTTTCCCGAATCCTTCTTAACCCTCAATATATAATTCCCCATCCTTCCATCTTCTCGAGGCTTGCTTAATCTTCATCTGGATGGCTCTGAATTAGCTCGTTTAAGCTCCACAACTTCCAATGTCCTGAAAGCACATAGCAATGCTTGAAGTACCAATGTTCATTCATTTATTTACCTAAATAAAACTAATTAATATATAATAATAACTAACTTTTACCCAACCATCACATCCCCACACTTATCCTTTTTTGTCCCGAAAAAGACTTTGCAATGGAATCAGAATCAGAAATCATTCTCAAAATACTTCATTCAGATTATCTTAATTAAGCACAAGGAACACAAAAATCGTGATTGCCAATATTGTTGTCCACTTAAACCCATGTGTCAATACTTACCAGGAAAAATAAGGTGTGACAGTTTTATTAGTTCATATGATTAAAATGGAACCCACGCCTCAATGCCCTGAAGTCGCCTTACCATGCTTCATTATAGTTTTACCAAACAAGACCACCCCAACTTGACTTAAACCTTACAATTAGACGATCAAAATTTTGCACATATGTACAATTTTTAAGCCCATATGTAATAGCTAAGACAATCTTGGATATTTTGTTGAAACCAAAACCTAAACTTAAGCATTAAAGTCTACCATAATGGCCATTAGATACGATTAAGGTGTAATTAGGTAACCAACTAGTAATAGCCCCCACTACATGAGATACCCCCTTTATCAAGCAATACCCCGAAGTCCATCACCATATGTGGGTAGGCACGAATTTTTAACATATGTAATACATAAGACAATCTTGGATATTTTATTGAAACCAAAACCTAAACTTAAGCATTAAAGTCTACTATAATGGTCATTAGATACGATTAAGGTGCAATTAGGTAACCAACTAGTAATAGCCCCCACTACATGAGATACCCCCTTTATCAAGCAATACCCCGAAGTCCATCACCATACGTGAGTAGGCACGAATTCATCTGTAGGGCTTACATATGACGTGTCCCGTGTGGTCCGTTTCTTAATGGTAATGAGACGCGAGCACGGGGACCCCATATGACTAACAGCGTGGATAATCAAGTCAATAGTGAATTTGCACTTTTAAAGCACCTTTTATGATCATGTTTATTGACTTATGAATTGGCAGATAAATTGCGGGTTTGCTCTTTTTAAGCTTTTTTAATATGAATAAATCCACTTAGGATTTACGAATACCAGATGATAAACCGCATACCGACCCATGGTCTCCGAACCCCGGAGCATCCCATCAATACAGGATTTAAGGCCATAAAACCATACGCCTATGAAGTGTTAGCCACATAAAATAGCAGTATTTTCATTTATGTTTATATCACAAGCCATCTAGCATACTCTAATGTTAAGCCTATCCAACCATTGTACTATAGACTATTTATATTAAAAATTTATTTTTGGTGATCAAATCTAACAAAAGGCTTGAGTATGGCCTAATCTTTCATTCCAGTCCTTACACAGGCTTAGGTAAACAAACAAAACCTTGAAGGCGTTTCCCACTAAAAATCAAGCATTTAAGGTTCAATTAAGTCAACAACCAAATTATCCTTTCTTTCTTAAGGCTGAGCCTACCAATACATCTCAAATTACGTGTGTTCCCGTTTTATTTATCTCTTATTATATAATAATTTTGAAAAATAGCCCCCGATTTTTCTATCATTTCCCATTATTGTGCAAAAATCTTAATTCAAGGAACATTAAAACTTTCTAAATTTCCAATTTCTCCCCCATCCCTACACTTGAGGTAAACATTGTCCTCAATGTTTAAAATTTAAGACACAAAATAGGGATGGGGTTAAAATTCACTTCAACAATTTTAAAACCGGGCCTAATGTGATGGTTATTACTAAGTATATAAAAATACAATTACACTTTTAACACAAAAACTAATAAAACAAAGAAGTTTATGAAAACGAAATCACCTGATAGAAAATAAAACTCTCATGTGCAACTCTCGTGCCCTCGGTGATCTCTCGATGAACTTACCTCTTCAACTCTCAAAATAAAATCTGCAAACTCTCAAACATGTAGAAGCACGCTTCTCACAAGTGTTAGAAATATAGGTCTTTTAAACCGTTTGCAAAACCATTAATTTTAAATTACCAACCAAGATTAATTAATTCATAACCAAATTTGTTAAACGAGTAAAAAGTTAAAAGACCTAACTCACTGTCGTAGGAATCACGGTTGCATTTAGCGTATGCAACAAGCCCTTTAAACCCCGGTAGCCCGGGTGGACGAGTATGGTTTCGTGAGGGTTTATAGTGAACTACACCCACAAAGTTCAACTACAACAAAAATATACAAGTACCTGAATACAAGGTCGGGTTGCCTCCCAGTTAGTGCTAAGTTTTTGTTAAGGTCTTTAGCCAGACTGTTACCTGATTTCGCGGTTATGGTGGTCTAATGGAGTGCTTACCTTTCTCCACCTCGTTATTCTTACTCCTTCAACATAGTGGTGCACTGTCTAGAACATTCCACCTTGGCCCGAAGCACACCAATCTTCTTTGTTCATTTTCAAACCCCGGTGGCTTCTTCTCCTTCTCCTTCTTTAGCGGTTTCTCCTTACTTGTTTTGCCCGTCTCATTATGAATCACTTTTTCTCTTACGTGCTTGATATCATCTTCTGACGTTACCACCTCTTCAACATGAACCTCTACCGCATTCAGCTCCTCTTTTTCTCTCTCCCGCTTCGACCTATCAAACACAAAACTTTCTTCTTTGGTGTCATCCTCACTTGCATGAGGAAGACACATGTTAGTAGCACCTGACCTATAAGATTTATTTTCACAAGAATAATCAAATGAATTAGAAAAGATATGCAAAACTAACTTACGATTACCAAAGGCCATGCACACTGTTCTGTCTCGGCAATTGATTTGAGCATTTGATGTTGCCAAAAACGGTCTCCCCAATATCACTCTCGGATCTTCTTCATTCTCTACCGACTCATAATCTAGCACAAGAAAATCTTCGGGATAGTAAAAATCACCCACCTTTACCGGAACTCCAATCAACTTCCCTCGGGGCCGTCTTCGAGTGAAATAAGCTAACACCAATGTGGTGTCAACTTCTTGTAAAGGTCCAAACTCAACCGGTCATAAACACTCCCCAGTAGAACACTTACACTCGCACCATAATCAACTAACGCCTTGGTGGTCTTGAACTCTCCAATCGGAATGGGAATAAGTGGTGCCCCTGTTTCAAATTCTTCAACCGTATCATTCACCCCATGATCTTCAATGGTTATTGCACTCACGTGTACGTTTTTACCATTTACTGAACTGCTAATCTGATGGCTCGGATTCTTCAATGTGTCACTCGGTAGCTTCTCCATCTCCTCAGCCAATTGACTCGTTTGCTTATCTCTTGCGGTGTTCGCCTTTTCTTGAATCTCCATTCTTCGGCTCAAATCTTTCAAAAGTGTCATAATTTCCGAATCTTGCGAAGAACTTTGACCTTGATCCGCCCCTTGACTTTGCTGACCCTGCTGATAACTTTTCTGATAACTCTTGTTATAACCCCCCGACTCCTTTTGATTATATCCGCCTTGACCGCTACCCCTCTCGTTCCCATATTGCCGCTGATTTGACTGATAATTTGCTTTTTGGGAACTACCTTGAAAGTTCGGGTTTTGTTGCGTGTTCGGGTTTCCATAACTGAAGTTGGGGTGGTTTCAGAGGCCCGGGTGATAGCTATTTGAATTCATATTCCCATTATTATACCTCTTCTCCCCTTGAACGAAATTCACCTCCTCTTCTTCCTCTTTTTCTTCGTCTTCCAACACAACCCCACAAGTAGCCACTTCACGGCCTATTTCACCACAACCTTCACAAACTGGATACGTCTTTCCTGGCTTACCTTTCTCTTTCACTCTCACACCCATCAATTGATCCAACTTTCTCTCCAACCTAGCCATACGATCATCTTACTCACCACTATCCACGGCTTTCACAACCGCCCTTTTTACCATGCGATTCGACTGAGCTTGCGTCTTTGAGTTCATTGCATGTCTTTCCAAATGTTGCCAATCTTCATTCTCGTCATTAGTCAAAAACGACCCATTTGTGGTCGACTGAAGATCACGTACATCATCACTCGATAACCCGTCATGAAACACCTTAATCAACTCCCACAACGCAATCCCGTGATGCGGACAAGTTCTCAACAACCTCTTAAATCTCGTAAAAGCTTCGTGGAAAGTCTCACCCGACCCTTGCTGAAAGTTTCTGATGGAGGTTCGGGCCTCGGATGTTCTCTGTGGTGTGTAGTACTCGTCCAAAAACTGCTGAGCCAGATCTTGCCACATGTAAATGCTCGCTGACGGTAGAGATAAGAACCACTGCTTTGCTAGATCTTTAAGACTGAACTGAAAAACCACTAGCTTGACTTCATCAGCAGTGAACCCTTGACTCAAGATAGTGGCACAAATTGCATTGAACTCGCTCAAATGTAGGTATGGCTCTTCATATGCTTTCCCATGAAAGGTAGGCATCCCGGTCAGGTTACTTTGCCTTACTGAAAACGTTCGTCCTTCTCGGACCGGGATTACAATGGGAAGCGGGTTTGTGGCCACTTGTGGAATGAAGTGGCTTTAAATCCCCGAACGGGCGGTGGAACAAATTCCCTCGGGACCCCATCATCAAATTCGTACTCGAGAAACTGTGGCTCGGGAATCCATTGTCTTCTTTGGGCTTGACGGTTTCTCGGTGGCTGAACGGGAGGGGGTTGCTGTTGTGGTCTTCTATAGTACTGACCCCCTCGATCATCCTCTATCTCATCTTCATCCTCAAACTCCTCGAACTCGTCAAATACCCTTCACCGATTATACTCGAACTCGACCTGATTATGTGGTGGCTCAGACCTGATGGAACGATCATCTCTCAATTGATATCGTCTTTGAGCTCTCGGGTTTCGGTTTTGGTGGATGGGTGGGTTGAATGGTGATAGGTTATTGAGTGGTGGATTTTGTGGAATGGGTTGTGGAATATTTTGTGGAATGGGTTGTTCTCGATTGTGCGGTAGATTAAGATCGTCGGGTTGAAACATCGGTGGCATTAGGTATGGGTTTTCTTCCTGATGATTCGTGTCTTCTTCTTTCGGCCTCGAAGTTTCACCCCTTTTCTGGTTTGCTCAGTTTCTTCTCGCGGCTTTCTAAATCTCAGGATCAAACTGCAACACCTCCTTGTCTCGAGCAAGTCTCGTATGCATCAACCTAAAAGATTAACTGACAAACCAAACAAGCAAACCCCACGTAAAATCAAAGAAGAAAGTAAATTTAACTAAAATAAACTAAATTATCCTAATTTAAACTAAACTAAAGTAGCACTAAGCGCGTTGAGTCCCCGGCAACAGCGCCAATTTGACGTAGGTTCTCGCGGTCTACTCAAAAACAATTAATTAAAGAATTAAATACCTATAACTAGTACGGGTAAGTAAGGTCGTCTCTACAGGGACTCAAGAAAAGTGCAAGTTTATTTAATTTATAACTAATTATTTAATCTAAGAGGACAGACGATGTCAAGCGGTTTTTAGAAAAAGATTTAATTAAAACTAATGATTACTTAAAACGATTTGTAAATAATATTAATAAAAAGTATTCATTCTAGGTTCGGGTTATGTGCTCCATATGTTAATCACAGATTCTTTAGTCTTTGGTTTTATAATAATTGCCAGTCCTATGGCTTGATTTATGATGACAAACGATACCCTAACCGAATTGTTGACACAAATGAACCCGGACAACACAATTACCAATTCTATGTGTAGGACAACTAACTCAATGATAAGGTTTGATGATTCTAGTTCAATGACACAAGATCTTAAACCCTAAATGTTGATGAACAACCAAACAAACGTTACACAAATCAATAATCGCAAACACAAACTTTAATCAACCAAATAACTAATTAAGCAGGACAAATTCATATAAAATCAATCAAGCTATATTCATTAAGCATAAGAATCTGTTTATAACAGTATTTCACACAAAACCTTAGCCTAGAACGAACACGGGAACTTAGCCGAGCATCGACATAATCGTTAAAACACTTATCTTGATGAACATACGATCAATGATGGAACCGGAAGCTTCGGGATGGATAAAAGTCGCCCTAGAACACCTCTTCTGCCTCTGAAAGTCGTGATATCCAAAATAGGGTCAAAAAATTGTTTATATAGTGAAAACCCTAATTTTTGTCGACTTTAAGCATCTTCGCGTATCGCGAAGTTGCCTTGGGGTGCATCTTCGTGTATCGCGAAGATGCAACAGACTTCAAATTCAGCTTCGTATCATCGAGAAACATGAAATTCATATATTATGGATTCCGTAACTCATTTTCTAGGCCGAGATATGCCCGTTTTACTAAAAGACAATTTCCTGCTAACCCATCTTGTTTAGTTTTCACTTCGGCTTCAAGTTCTCATCCAATCCTTTCCCGAATCCTTCTTAACCCTCAATATATGTTTCCCCATCCTTCCATCTTCTCGAGTCTTGCTTAATCTTCATCTGGATGGCTCTGAATTAGCTCGTTTAAGCTCCATAACTTCCAATGTCCTGAAAACACATAGCAATGCTTGAAGTACCAATGTTCATTCATTTATTTACCTAAATATAACTAATTAATATATAATAATAACTAAATTTTACCCAACCATCAGGGGAGATTGTTGGTTCGTATTATGTGGTTTATGCCTTCTATTGTTAGTCGTAGTTTTGGGCTGAGTTGGGCTATTATATGTAAACCGAGATCATTTGATCTCAGTGGGATTTGATTTGTATTGGGCCTAGTTGGTAGACTATATATAGGTTGTATGTTTACTTTTGTATGGTTGTTCTTCCAAGTATCTCGATCACCCGTGTAAGTTTGTTAAGGGCTTAAGCACCCTACGTATCAATATATGTGTGTTTTGAAGCTTGTTTATTTTGTTTGATTGTTATCGTGTTGGTGTTAAAGAATTGACTCGTTGATTAGTTTCCGCCTAATCATTGAGTTATTTGATATCACATTGAAAGATCCTTTCTTAGGACTTACAGAATCGCTCAGATTCAGAGTGTTAGTATGAGCTAAACACCATCTCTTAATGGCTGAATACACCTCTTAATCGCTCAGACAGAAAATAACGTTGGATGAGATATCAGACCAAAATAACCTTAACCTAATAGAGCGTTCATCCCTCCCAATACCTCAAACCTAACATCGCCCCTCCCTCCCAGTTCTGCCACGGTGTTGCTACCTAATCGACGAACCATTGCACGATCCTATCTGTTGTTCGAACAATCTGCTCAATCGATCCCATCTCAGGTAATTTTTTTTCTCCAATAGCAATTTGCGATTGTTTTTGAAATTGATAAACCTTTTGGCTCGTTCTTTGTTCTCTCATCTACAAGTTGAATGTAAAATATTTGTGTGTATATTTTATAACATGGAAGTTCGATTGACAGGATTGGTTCATAATTGTATTGAGAATAGGGTTTCAATTATGTTTTTCATCAAATGGTGAAATAAAGTGACATTGTCATGTATACTGTGTTTGTGTTTGTGTTTATATTAAGGGGTTGTTTCTTCATCACTTGTAGTAATTTCAGTTTCCGGTTTTAAGTTGAATGGTTTAGGTTCGGGTCAACTTCCATGTTAAACAAGATTAAAAAAAATAATAAAACATCAAAGAATGTTAAAACCCAAAGTGAATATTACATAATTGACTAATTATTGGTCATTTATGAATACAAAATCAAATAGAAGGAAACAAAAACATGCTCAATTTCATGAGTACCTAACACAACAATTCTACTTGTAACCTAACAAATATAGACCTGAACTAGCCTGATTCAAACATTAAACCCATTGTTTTGATTCTTGCTTTGCATATGATTTTAAGGGAAAATTCCCAAAATAGTCATTTTTAGAGAGATGATTCCCAAAATAACCCTTTTTTCCTCAAATTTTTTTAGAAGTTGGACTGTCAAGACGCTTTGGGAAAAGATAATAATATAGGGTAGCAGGCCAAATTTCGAAAGAAAATCAGGTAGGAAACAAGATTTGGGGAAATAATGAAGGTAAAGTCCAAATTTTTTGTAATCTTAGAGCAAAAGTTCATATTTTTCCAAAACTTTTTTTTAAAAAAAAAACCGTCTTGAGAGACTGTTTTTTTACGTTTCCTACATTTCCCGTCCATATTTTCAAATTCTTGAAAAAATATGTTTTTTACAATTATACCCCTGAACCACCACCACCACCATCACCAACGCCATCGGCCCCACCCCATCACCACCACCGTCACTACCACCATAGCCGCCTCCACCGTCAATTTCCGTCGCCGGAGAAAACCATCACCACCATACTCGTCAAAATGGACTGTAAAGACGCTTTTAAGAGAAATATTGATGCTGACTTTGTATTTCTGGTAAACCACCACCATAGCCACCTCCACAGTCCCGTCAAAGTGGACTGTCAAAATGGACCGTCAATCTCTCAAATGCTGACTTTGTATTTCTGGTTGTGCATTCATTATTGAGGAAAGAAAAAAGCATCAAAAGCAACTATTTACCACAAATGGATGGAGGGAGATTCAATCATTAAGATAAGATTTTCTCCGGCGACGGGTATGGTGGTGGTGGTTTTCTTCGGTGACGGAAATTGACGGTGGAGGCGGCTATGGTGGTAGTGACGGTGGTGGTGACGGGATGGGGCCGACGGCGTCGGTGATGGTGGTGGTTCAGGGGTATAATTGTAAAAAATATATTTTTCCAAGAATTTGAAAATATGGACGGGAAAGGTAGGAAACATAAAAAAACAGTTTTTCAAGACGGTCTTTTGAAAAAAAAATTTTGAAAAAATATGAACTTTTGCTCCAAGATTACAAAAAATTTGGACTTTACCTTCATTATTTCCCCGAATCTTGTCTCCTACCTGACTTTCTTTCGAAATTTGGCCTGCTGCCCCTATATTATAATCTTTTGAGAAAAAAAGGGCTATTTTGGGAATCATCTCTCTAAAAAGGGCTATTTTGGGAATTTTCTCCGATTTTAAGCATTCAAAATAGTTATATTATACTGAACTCTAGGGATGCTCATGGTCCGGTTTTGACGGTTTTTATGCCAACCATAAGCTAAACTGTTATTAATGATTTTAAAATTAACGAGGACTAGCCCAAACTTCACTTATTGAGCTCGACCGCGCTTTCCAAATTTTAAAGTCAACTTAACTTAATATAAGATATCAAAGTCAAATGCGCATTCTTGACTTTTTAAGGTCAACTGGACAGATAATGAATAATAATCCATTTGAAGTTTTAGTATCAAGCATAAATGATGGAATTCTGTCAATAACATAAGAGCACTAGTTACAAAATTACCCTAAAATTTTAGAGTAAATTCAGCACATGTATGTTTAACAAACTCGAGTAACTATAAATTAAGGGTGTACAAACTTAATAAAAAAAGCAAAAAAAAAATCACTCTTTTCTATTATTTGATATCGCTTATGAAGGGTAAAGATATAGAAACCATATTTATGTTAATGAATTGTAAATTGCATGTGAATAAAGACATCCACATATGCATAGGTATATTTATATGAGATTAATTGAATCTTGGCCATTCATTTCTTTTCGTCTACGAAGCCAGAACAAATTTATTCCCTGATTCTCAAGTTTTTTGGGTTATTAAACGAAGTTTTCATCGCGTCTTTATTTGTGCATAAATAATCTTTGATTTATTTATTTTTATTTTTTGTTGCAGACACAATACTATCTCTGTTGCAGCACTCCAATTATTGCGTTTCTGGTCATTCCTCGGTAAGTTTGAACTTTTAAGTTTGAGTTTTAAAACTTCTCGCTTCTGCTTGAAGTTAGATTATTTAAGGTCTTTTTTGGAACCATGAATGTTGGTTATTATGGTGTGCAAGTGGATGTAAAGTGGAGTGCAGAAAGGGTGTAAGAAAGTTTTTTATAAACTATCTATTGGAGAAAGGAATAAATTTGATGAGGTGACTTTGGTCAATGTCAATAACGTTAGAAAGAAAAGTGAAACAAGTCAAGAGTCCTAATGCGCTCCCTTATGGATACATTGTGGGTAGTATGTTTTTATATGATGATCTTTAACATGTTTCTTGCTCTTATGAGGTGCCAAAATGGGCAGAACATGTATCTTTTCTGAAATGCAAGGTGGAGAAAGTGATGACCAGTTCATTCACGGTATAGAATGGGGTTCACGAGGAATTCAGTACATGACTACTTTGCGTGACGAGATAGCCACTCAACTAATTTCGAATGAATAAAAGTAAAATTGTATGCAAAAGTATTAATTTCTATTTGGATATTAGTATGTTTAATGGATTTAGAAGTGATAATATGTAATTTGGATTTTCTATGATGTTTTGTATTTTTTTTTATAATTATTTCATCAATTAGAGTTCTAGTCAAACAGATACATTTTATTTAGCATGAAACAGTTCACAAGGGAGATTGAGATTGAGATGGTTTTGACATAGCAGACAAGATAAGAGAGTGGAGATTGAGATGGTTTGGACATGTAAAGAGAAGACAGACGACGAATCCTGTTAGATCCGTAGAAAACATTACTATAGAGGGGAGGAGGGGTAGAGGACGACCGAAATTGACTTGGGATGAGAGGATTAGGCATGATTTGATAGACCTAAACCTCTCCGAAGACATGGTTGAGGATAGGAATTTGTGGAGAAGTAGAATTAAAGTTAAGGATTTTTAGAGAGAATTGAATACCTTAGGGCTTAGACTTAACTTATTTAGGTCACATACCATAATGGTATTTCCCTTACATATATTATTATTATTATTATAATTATTATTAGCTTTTATATAGCTGTTAAACTGTGATCTTATTATTAATATTATTATAATTAGTAGTAGTTTTTATATAACTGTTAAACTTTGATTTCCTTTATTTTGCTTCATACACATGTACTTAGAGCCGAGGGTCTCTCTGGAAGCCACCTCTTTATTCCTTTGGATAGAGGTACGGTGTGCCTACATCCCACCCTCCCCAGACCCTACTTATAGCTTTGCTGTCGGTGGGATTTTACTGGGCATGATTGATTGATTGATTGATTGATTGATTGATTGAAACAGTTCACAAGGGTAAAATAATCATTCTGCATATTATTCAGAGGTTCAACCAAACAACAATTACTGATTCAGCACTTACTGGTTCAGAGTCTCGTAACCATTCAGACCTCTTAATGATTCAGCACTTAATGGTTCAGCACTTGCCAAACAGACCCTAAAACTAATAACTTTAATAGGTTTTTAACCAATAGAGTTTTAAAGATTTATTACCACGAAAGACTCTGTGTAGTCAATATTATGCCCTTCAGTAGTCGTGAACTCCTGATGCGAATACAATAAACTCAAAATCATACTCATAGGAAAGTAAGAAACTTATACCTCTCAGGTGGTAGAACACTTGTACCGATCTGAAGCACACAAATTGGTTACAATATCCGTACACGAAAGCAAGGTAAATGCGGGATATGAAAACAATCAGTAACGAATAAAGTGAAAACAGTAATCTGTGGAATGTATTATACACATAGGTTGGGTCCACTAATCCAGTTAAGTTGGGTACTATCAATGGTTGTATCCAAATTAAAACTTAACTTTGAAGCACTAACATGAAAGTGACGTTAATCTAAGTTGATGTGTAATTTTCCATTTTCCCTTATTTCAGAATTTTCAATTTACCTTATTTCAGGGGTGTGTTGTTTCAAGCAAAATAAATTTGGCTCAATCCTGGCCATTTTGAAAAGGTGTCAATTTATCAAGTCAAACAAGTTAGGCCAAAATGGAATGGAGTTAAAAGTAGTTTTAGAAATATTATAAAGCAATTATATGTTTAAAATCATGGAAATCTTGATTTATTCTCAGATTATATTTGTTTACTGGGCCAAAAGCAAAGGGGAATGTTGAAACCTCTTTGGGACCGAATAAACCAAAACCAATCCTATCCAAAGACCGGTTTGGGAGAACCCAGTTTGAAACCGAACAAAGCCGTCAGTTTGTAACCGGTTTGAGAACTCCTCAGTTGAAACCAAACCGAACAGGATTCAACATATCTAGTGTGTAATTTGACGGTTATCTCACATGAAATTCGATATTGTTACCTGATTAGACAAATCGAGATGAGAAACAGCGGCTTCATTGTGTCACGGGGAGGTATTTCATGTAGAGTTCATGTCAGAAAGGTGTTTTAGAGCAGAGAGCAGTAACAAATTGCCCTGGGCCTGCAAAAATGAGCTGATTGAGCGGGTCGGGTAACACTTCAGAATGATCGGGTGAATATACTACTCAACTTTAGTACATTACAAAACCATGTAACTCATATATTTAAAATAGTTCTTTACTTAGAAATTAAACTAAATACTAACTAATTTATTTTGAAATATTATAAAGCAACTATTTGTTTAAATGCATAAAGTGTTGAAATATAAACTAAATATTAGGGGTCTTTTAGTTATTTTAGAAAGTATAGTTTATGTCTAGTATGTATATTTGTAAAGTCTAGGGGTCTAGTATGTAATTAGTATGTCTATAAAAACCCAAGTAGGGTTGTAAATCTGTAAGATTACGATCATTCTTGTACGTAACAAGTTTATCAATTTCAAGTGCAAGTTTTATCAAATTCATTTGTTGAGTTTATTCTTTCATCTGTTGCAATCTGAATTTGCCTACAGTGGTATCAGAGCAAGGTTACGAATCGGGGAAGAATAACAAATTGAAAATCAACAATCATAATCACAATTGATTGTCCGCGAGTCTGTGATTATTAAATAAAATTAAAATTCGCAGATCGGTAAATTGAATCTATCGGAGATCGTTAGTCGATCCAAGGAAGAAAGGAAGCAGAATCGCTTCTGTGAATTTGTTCAGATTTTCAGTTTGAAGAGCGATTCTGGAATTGTGAAGTTTCCAATTAACAATTTCCTAATAACAATTAGGGGACAGATTGTTTGCTGTTACCGAAAATCCAAACTGTAATTCAATTTCTGAATTTGTGGAATTGAATTCTGGAAGAAATTGTTTGAAACTAAAAGCAAGGTTTCGAAATCGGGAAGAAGAAAGAGAAAGCAAAGATCGATCTGTGAATTGAATCGATTTTGTTTGTTGGTTGCGTTTCTTGATCAGAAAATTAAAATCGTGAATTGATTTCTGATAAGAAAAGCCAAGAATCTGAATTGAAACATTAATCATTGCAAGAGAATTGAAAGGGCTTATTTGTTTGTTGTGGGTCAAGAATCACAAGCAGTGGTCATATTTTTGAAATCAAATTGATAAGAGGCAACAATTGGTGTTGTTATTAGTTCCGATAATAATTGAAAACAATCAGATTTTGTTGTTTTGATTCACGTGTAACACAAATTGGTTTTGTGTTTATATAATTTGTTGAACAATTACTTTGGTTTTGAGTGGATAATCAAACATAACACCATTGTTTGTGGTGATATTGTTCACGTTCAAAAAGAACCAGAACCATCTGGTGATTTTTGTTGAAGTTTCTGGGCAAAAAAAAAAGGAATAAAATCAAAAGGATAAAGGCAAGTAATCGTTCCTTTTTGATTTCTTATATCAAGAAAGAATTGTTTTGTTTATTGTGTATAACAAAAGAAAAAAGAAACATTAAGAAATTTTCTTCTTGAAAGATTGCAAATACATAAACAAATTCGTTTTGTTGTATGTTCATATTGCAAGAAACATGTACGGTATCATTAGCAAGTCAAAACCCGTTTGGTTTATAGCACGTACAGAACCTACGTGGTTCATAGCAAGTTAAAACGAACCCTTGCGGTTCATAGCGAGTTAAAACAAACCCGTGTGGTTTGTAGCAAGTCGAACCTTTGGTTCAAAGAGCAAGTTAGTGCATAAAAACCTGATTAGCAAGTCGGTCAGGAGCACATAAAATTTGGTTAGCAAGTAGGCCAGAGGCAAGTATAGCAAGTTGATCAAAATTAAAAGTCCAATTAGCAAGTTGGTTGGATATTTTTTGATCAAATTCTTCGTGGTACATATAAATCCTTCGTGGTAAAACATAAAAATATGGCAGGCGATAAAAAGAAAGAAAGTGCTTCAACATCAGCTCGTGAATAAGGAAATATTTCACTTCAGTGTCCCAAACTGAATGAAACAAATTACACGACTTGGGCATTGTTGATGGAAACAATGTTGAAAGCATATGACCTTTGGGAAATAATTGATGCAAAGGTTGAAACCGAAATTGTGGATGAAAAGAAGATGAATACCACAAAAGCCATGATCTTCCAAACATTATCGGAAGATGTTTTAATGCAAGTCGCTCAATACTCGACTGCAAAGGAAGTTTGGGACTCGATCAAAGTCAAATATCTTGGAGCCGATCTAGTTCAAAAAGCACGTTTACAAACGTTAAGAAGTGAACTAGAGGCTTTGAAGATGAAGTCAAATGAAACCGTAAGCGATTTTGCGGGAAAGTTAAGCAGTTTGCAAACCAAGTTTAAAACTCTTGGTGGTACTTTGAAAGATAAGGCATTCATGAGGAAACTGCTTATCTCGGTTCCAAAGAAATTTCTACCAATTGTGGCATCTATCGAACAATATCAAGAGATAGACACGATGCCATTTGTAGAAGCGGTAGGAAGAGTAAAGGCGTTTAAAGAACGTCTCAAAATCCAAGACGAACCAGAAGATAATGATCAGGGACGACTTCTAATGGCAAGTTCAAGCAATCAAGGTCATGGTAGAGGACGTGGTAGAGATTCTAATAAAGGAGCAAGTGGATATGGAAGAGGCATGGACCGAGGAAATAAGGACAAAAGCAAGTTCAAGTATTATGAATGTGGAGAAGTCAGTCATTTCGCAAAAGAATGCACCAAATGGAAGAGCAAGGAGCAAGAATCCAATCTCATCCATGATGATGAACCGGTCGCATTGCTGTGAAAAAGCAAGAAAGTTGAAGACACTCTTTAAACAATATTTAGTTTAAGGGGGAGTGTTGAAATATAAACTAAATATTAGGGGTCTTTTAGTTATTTTAGAAAGTATAGTTTATGTCTAGTATGTATATTTGTAAAGTCTAGGGGTCTAGTATGTAATTAGTATGTCTATAAAAACCCAAGTAGGGTTGTAAATCTGTACGATTACGATCATTCTTATACGTAACAAGTTTATCAATTTCAAGTGCAAGTTTTATCAAATTCATTTGTTGTGTTTATTCTTTTATCTATTGCAATCTGAATTTGCCTACATAAAGATCCTAGTTATCTAAATCGCTTTTATCCTCAATTTTTATAATTGTTTGGGCTAAAAGAAAATAGGTTCTTGGTGGTAAAGGTGCACATCGAAACTGATTTGGGATCCGAATAAGCCAAAACCGATCCGATCCAAAATCCGGTTTTCAAAAACGTGCAAAACTATCAGTTTGTAACCAGTTTGAGAACTCCTCGGTTGATACCAAATCAAACTGGATTTAATGTAGCAAGTGCATAAATTGTTGTTAATCTCACATGGAACAAAATCATACTAACAGAATGTTTAATTTTGTTACCTGATTGGTTGAATCGGAGATGATCAACCTAGTGGCTCTTTTTGATCACTGTGTCGCCCGGAAGGTGTTTCGTGTAGAGAAGTAATGAATTGCCCTGAACCTGCAACAATGGAAAAACAAACATTAATGTAATCTCTCCAAGAGGTTCTGTTTTATTTGAGTCCAACCACACATAAAATAAACAACAAATAAACATTCAATAGTTCGAATATTCAATTTTTGAAAGAAATGACCAAAATCCAAAACAGAACTTTATATTTCTTGGCCATCAATCGCAAGCATGGAGTTTAACCAGAATATCACACAAGGCAATCTATATGTAAAGTTGATCTTGGGAATTAAATCTAGATCTTTGGTGGTGCTTTTATGATGGATAAGATACATAATTAGAACACACACAGATTCAGATATATGTACAAGCGCACTCAATATCTTATTGTTTTTTTCAGTGATCACTGCAACAAAATTGAGGAGGCATCCTATAACTTCTACAATTCAGATAGTAAAAGAATTGTCACAGTAATTAATAGCAACGACAAAGTACACAGATTAGATTTACATAAGCTCGTTCAAGAGATACCTGGCAAACAGCAATAGAAATGAGAAATCCTGGATTCGACTTTGTTACCACATCCCAGCAGCACTTTCTTTCTCTAATTCTGAAAAACATAAACAAGGCAAAGTCACCTAGACATGCATTACCAGAAAGAAAAAAAAACAATTATAAAGTACCTACAGGCTAGAATTTATGCGTTATGTGAAGAACATGGTCATCCTCCAACACTCCGATGTGTTCAAACCCGATACATGTTACAGAAACATGGCAATTATCATTAGAAGCATTAACATAAAAGTGACCTTGAACTAAATTATACGTTATTTTTCGTCTGGTTTTTCACATTTGATAAACAGCCACCGAATATTAAAATATTATAATAAAACTTTATGCGTTTGATCTATTCACCTCAACTTTCTGTGCCATTTATCATATTTTGGGTAATTTTATTCATAAAATTAAAGACCTCACACTCAAATTATATTGAGCAACCAACTTTCAACATAAGGTAAGGATTCATATCACACTCCGATCATGACGAAAACGTCGGGGCGCAACCAATTGTTCATCGCACACGACACTATTAAGTGACAATATTTAATCAACTCGTTTAAATTCATAAAAACACAAAGAGTCACATAATTTGTTCATACAATAACCGAATTCAAATCATAGTAATTAATATATTGTTCGTTTTGCTAATATCCTAATAGTCTCGATAACGTTTTTTCTTCAAGTCCTCGAGTCAACCTAAAGTCAAACCTGTAACATTGCATAAATAGATTTTGTCAACACAAAGGTCGGTGAGCAATTTCATAGTTTTTGAACAATAGATATATGATATGAAATTCCACAACTTGTATACAAAACAATAAATAATAGCAACAATTTAGATAAATGAAATCGTTAATGAGAATACATTAACGACACATTTCTATAAGGGGATGCCAAATGTACTCGGATTTTGTATGAAATCGTTAATAAGAATACATTAACGACACCTTTCTATAAGGGGATGCCAGATATACTCGGATTTTGTGAATCAACCATCCAAAAGCGGTAAACACATTAGCACTTATATAAGCATATAACACCAAATCGAGCATTTATTTAAGTAAAGTATACAATAAAGTTTGTGGTTTAAGACTCAAGTATAAATCATTTGGATTTGAATAAATTTGCAATGTCACCCCCAAAATATAAAAGAGTGAAAACGGGGGATGAAAGTACTCACGTTCAAGTAATAAACTTGAAAGATTTGATGATTTGGAGATTAACCGGAACGATGAGTTTAACGAACGAAGCCTAAAGGAGAAGAAGTCTTGTATTAGAAAAGTTGTCTTGGAAGTCTTTAAACGAAAATAAATGATAAGAAATGTAAACAATTTAAAGTTTAAGGTTTAAAATGTAAATATTTAAGAAATTATAATAATAGTCCTTTAAAAATGTAAGTTTGCTCGAAACCGGGTTAAAGTATCTAGCCCTTAATTTTACTCAACCTATGTTAAGTAATAAGGTGGGTAAAAATGCAAGGAAGCAAGTCCCTTTATAATATAGATACTAAAACGGGTTTTAACGAGTGTTCGGGTGGTCGGTTCGGGTCTTGGTGACTTGACCAAACCCAAAGTCAAATTTCCCAAAATAATAAATGTATGAGATAACTCAATAAATCTTAAAGAGACTTAACCAAGTATGTAGTTCTATTGTTTTAGAACTAACAACGTCCGTTAAGTGAGTGTTCGGTTTAATCGGTCCAAACTTTGTTATAAGATCAAGTTGGATTCAACATTCCGAGTACTTTGTGAAAATAATTAAAATCAGTTTATAAAGTATTTTTAAAGAAATATATAAGCTTTAATGGTTAAAAACACACTTGTGTGTCTTAAGCGAGTAAACTTGGTTTAGTTCGGTTTTTATCTTGGAATAAGGCCAAGAATGGTTACCACATGTCCAAACATCATAGAACTTGTAAAATAATTTATAAATAATAATACCAAAGTTTTACATACAAAAAGTCAACAACAAAGTCTTTAAACGAAAGTTCGGTTTCCGGTTCGGATCTTGTTTCGGGATAAGACCGAGGTTAGATTCTACAAACCCATAACCATGGAACTAATTAAAATGATTTTAGAAACTCAAATCTTACATAAAACATGTTTATACAACTATTTAAACAAACTAGTAAACAAGAGTTCGGCTTCCGGTTTGGAGTTATTTACGGAATAACCGAGGCTAGTCTCTACAAACCCATAACCATGGAACTCAAAATGTAAAATAGAACTAAGATGAGCAGAAGTTAAACAAGTATAACAAGTTTGATGGTTAGATGTGGAAAATATATATAATCAAGAACTACTACGAGTCCTCCATGTAGCTCTGTCTTATGGGCCGGACACTTAACCGACCGAGACCGGAGAAATGCCCACCGAAGGTACAAAGGGTGCTATTATATATATGTTGTGTAACAATCTTCAAGTATAAATAAGTATTAACAAGTTGATTATAATGTAAGACTATGGTCAGTTTGACTTTGGAAAGTCAAACTGCCAAAAAAATATGAAGAACACCTTTGAATGCTTGAGAATTGGAAGAGAAAGAGATGAATGAGCAGGGATTAATGAAGGGGATAAGGGTGTATATATAGGGTGGGTTGAAAGGGTCAAGCATGGGGTGTGATATCAAGGTTTGCATGCAAGAAGGGTCAAGACAAGTCACAAAACAACAAAAAAAAAAAGATGGGGCTGCTGGTCTGCTGCTAGTCTGCACGTCGGTTCGCGTCCGGAAGTTCGTTTTTGATGTATCTTGAGCGTTTTAAGTCCGTTTTCGAATCCGTAAAAGGGGGTTTTCAAATTAGAAAAGCGGGAATGTTTTAGTAACATAAAATCCAATATTTTATATATTTGAAATGTTCGGGATATAAATCGGGTCGGTTTACAACATAAAAATAATTACAAAATAAATACAATTTGACCCGAAATCGATGGATGTCACAATTCACCTTAACACACTTGATGAACCATTTCATAACGAATATAAAGTGCTTGATTGTGAAAGAACAACATAATAAAAGGATTTTAAAAAATGCCAAAACTATATCATCCCCTTAGAAAAGTAAAGAAAAAGATAAGTAGATGAAATAATTATAATAAATAGCATATTAATAGTAAAAATAAACAATACTAACAGCATAAACAAATTATACTAAGTTGGTAAGGTTATGGCTCTACAACATATTTCTAAACCAAAACTATATCATCCCCCTAGAAGTCATTAACCTTAATCCTACGTCTCCAAGAAGTCCTATCATCAACCATATCCTCAGAGAGATGCAGGTTTATCAACTCATGCCTAATCGTCTCATCACAAGTCAATTTGGGTCTACCTCTACGGCTCTACCCCTCCTGCCCTCTATAATAATGTTTTATACTGATCTAACAGGATCTGTCGTTTGTCTTCTCTTCACGTATCCAAACTACCTTAATCTCCCCTCCCTTGTCTTATCTGATATATTAGCTACCCCTAATCTTTCCCGAAAAACGTCGTTTCTTATTCGATCAGATCTTGTATTCCCACACATCCACCTCAACATTCTCAATTCTGTTACCTCTAGCTTACAAGCGTGTGTCTTCTTAATGGCCTAATAATCTGTTCCATGCAACATCGTCGGTCGAATGATAACCCTATAAAATTTCCCCTTTAATTTAGTTGGGAACCTCTTGTCGCATAAAACTTCTGTAGTTGCTCTCCATCTATACCAACCTACCTGAACACGATGGGTCACGTCACTATCTTTGCCCCCATCACTCTGGACAAACGATCCTAAATACTTGACCATTTACAATGACCATTTACAACAATTTAATACTAAAATATAATTATGTTTAATGTATACCTTATTTTCTATTAAAGAAGTCAACATTTTTTTTTTGTAATAAGAACTTGTGAATTCAATTTGAATTATTATGCAAAGCTTCTTACTTTATATATATATATATATATATATATATATATATGTTTTAATAATGCTATTTAATTTATATTTCCAATTAGAGTTAATGTCCATTTTTGTTCCTGTGGTTTGCTACTTTCGCCACTTCATTCTAAAGTTTGAAATTTTATCAATTTAGTCCTTATAGTTTTAAACATTAGCCAATTATGTCATCTCGTCTAACGACATCCAACTATGCCGTTAGTTTAAGGGGTATTTTTGTCTTTCTCCTATTTATTTTTAGTTAATGGTCATTTTCGTCCCTGTGGTTTGATACTTTTGTTACTTCAGTCCAAAGTTTGAAATTTTTTCAATTTTATGTTTATTTTTATTTTTTTTACTTATTTTATTATTATTTTTTTTTGTCTATAGCCCTTAAGAACATAAGCCAGGCCCAAACCCATCGAGCATCGACCAAAACAGGTTTACTCTGTCAATAACAATAATCATACTCCCCCCCCCCCTCGTATTTAGTTTCTAGATGTTTTCTAAACTCTCCCCCATGGTGGAATTCATTATTAAAGTGGTCAAGGTAATTTCCTAAAACCGTACTATACCGGTAAAACTAAAATCGTTCTTTGGTGCATAATAGTTATGGTTTAGAGATTAACATATTGTAGCAAACATCTTGGTCGAAATCAACATCAGGAGGTCAAATATCCCGCATTTCCATGTTTGCTCAAGAAATCGATACACTAGATCGCATGTGTGTTCTTCAAATCATGGTGTTGTTCTTGAATTCTTCATATCGACTACAATTCTAGGGTTGAATTCGACGAATTCAAGAACAATACCACGATTTGAAGAATACACATGCGATTTAGTGCATTGATTTCTTGAGCAAATATGGAAATACGGGATATTCGACCTCTTGATGTTGATTTCAACCCAGGTGTTTGCTACGATATGTTAATCTCTAAACCCTAACTATTATGAATTAATCAGAGAATCGATTTTAGTTTTTTCGGTATAGTTCAGTTTTAGGAAATTACCCTGACCACTTTACCAATGAATTCCATCATAGACAAAAGTAGCAAATAAATAAATAAATAACTGAATAAATTAAACATAAAATTGACAAATTTCAAACTTTGGACTGAAGTAGTAAAAGTATCAAACCACTAGGACGAAACTGACCATAGACTAAAAATAAATAGGAGAAAGACAAAAATACCCCTAAAACTAACGGCATAGTTGGATGTCGTTAGACGGGGGGACGTAATTGGCTAATGTTTAAAACTATAAGGACTAAATTGACAAAATTTCAAACTTTGGACTTAAGTGGCGAAAGTATCCAACCATAGGGACGAAAATGGCTATTAACTCTTCCAATTAATGTGATTATTTTAAATTTTGAATCTTTAATTTAATTTTCTAAACATAATCATTCTGAAAAAAAAAAACTTTAAACATTAAAACCATGATTAAATTATACCCTAAAAATTTTAAGTACTACAATTCATGTTTTTTACTGAAAAATTATAAACATGAGTTGTTTGTTTCTTGGAAACCGTCAATTCCGTTTTTTTTATTTCATAAACACTTATCACATAATCAATTTCAACAACAGAAATAAAATCATATATAAAAACAACTTTTCCTGACAGTTACTTTTATATGACATGTTCCAAATCATTCAATGTACTTCAAATTTGAATTAGTTTTATTATTGCTGTGAATTCGTTTGAGTGTGTTTTTATTGCTTCTTCAAAATTATAGCAGTATTGAACTCATAACAATATTTAATCCGTTTTTATGTTTCCCATATAAATGCAAATTTAAGATTCTAGACTTTTTGTTGGTAATGCTGTGTATTTTATTTTAGGAAAATTGGATTTTAATAATCCCAACTTTCTATTATTGGTCAATAATAATCCTAACTTTGTTTATTCCCACCAGTGGTCCCAAATTTAAAAACGTTGGCTCTCAATGGTCCCTTGTTAAAAAAAACCTAACAGCGTTAAGTTTTTCCGAATTTCAAACTGATTTGTTAGGGCTTTTGATCGGAAAGAGGATATGAGTCGATTAACATAAAACTTAGCTCGAAATGATGCTTCAAATGGCTTGATTAGTGCTTTAAATCGGATGTTTGAATTTAAAATTAACAAAAATTAAGCTACTTGGAGTATCATTTAGAGCTAAGTTTTACATCAATCGACTCGTATCATTTTTCCGATCAAAAGCCCTAAAAAATCAGTTTGAAATTCGGAAACAACTTAACGCCGTTAGATTTTTTTTAATGAGAGACCATTGAGAGCCAATTTTTTTTAATTTGGGACCACTAGTGAAAATAAACTAAGTTGGGATTATTATCGGCCAATAACAGAAAGTTGAGATTATTAAAATCCAATTTTCCTTTATTTTTTTACCTTTAATTTTGTGTTTTTATCTCAGGGAAAAGTTGTTGTACAAATTAAATTAGTGTACTAACTGTACGAATCAAATAGTGTAATTATATAATTACATCGTAGTGTAATTACACTACTTGATTATCACAATTAGCACGCTAATTTAATTTCTATCTGATCCAATCCCTTTGTTTTCAAATAATGAACTTTATTAAATTTTTTCATTTGACAAATCCCGTGTAACACACGGAGTAACTATAAACGATCCTATCCCTGCGTAATTAATCGACAATCATTCAAGGCATATGTTATCCGACCATTAATACGCTATTGAAGGCAATTGACAGCTAGGGTTCTTCCGTTTTCCTCAGTTTACCGGAGTTAGGCGCCATCCGTCATAATGATGGATCGATTGTTATTCCAATCGCTATCCACTCTAGTTAATTTGCTTAGTCAATATATCATACCACAAACTTTGATAAAAAAAAAGTTTCAAGGTTGTTAGATGTCTTACTTGTGGTCGGTTTCCAAATATTAAACAAATTATGAGGCTTGTCATTAAATTCTATCCAACCAAACAACTTAGACTATTTACAGTCATTTCAAGTTACATTCACAAAAGCCTAAGCAACAAAATAACATTCTAATTAAATAACAGGCGACGCCTGGCAGACTTCGAAAAACTTTTGTTTCCCGCACTCCTTTTTGCTACAGAAAAATCAGCATCTTTTATTTTTTCAGCAGTTTCTCCTTTTGTTGATCGGTAAAACTGTGTTATATTAAGTTGCACACTTCTTGAATCCTCAGGGGTTACTGCAGATTTCGCTTTAGCTTTTTTCCTTGATTTCGTTTCTTTCAACTCCTGCAAGGTTTCCAAGCTGGAAATTAGTAAAAACGAACAACGATATTGGGAACAAACTAGGCTATGTGTTATATCTAACAAAAATTTAACCACTTTATTAAAAAGGTATACTGTTTTTGTAATAATAATGCTTTTAAGGGAAAAAAATAGTTGTCACCTTTTGTTGCATAAATTGAGCAACCTTTTCCGGGTAAGCGGCCATAACAAGATCCATATTTTCATCAGTCAACAAACACCCATCATCAACACGAACATTAGTGACATCAGCTTCATCAAATATATCATCAGCCAATTCATCATCATCTTCTTGAACTTCAGGCTCTTTAGAAGGTGTTGCGTAGATATTATTGTTGCTCGTTTGTGTTGGTTTTTTCCAACTAACCAAGTAGAAAGTATGACCAAATCTTATCTTAGTTCTCTGAATGCAGCCAAATTCATATTGTCCATACAACAAATCAGTTTCTTGATTTTTGGCTATATTTCTCAAGAAAATTGTGGACAAAAGTGGAAAGAGTTTTTGCCGGATGAAAGAAGGTTCCCAGTTTAGCTTAAAAACTAGATAGTCAATCAGCATTTCCGTGTCCGGATTTTTCATAAACGGTTCGACATCTAAAATTAAGAAAAAAAACAGGTGTTATAATCGTATCGTATAGTATATAAACGAATACTCACTCCGTTTAAGCATACAACCTCCTAAATCATTTTGTTTAAAATTTTAACGTGCTATGACAATAACATCAATTTCTCAGGTCTAGTCTATATATATTATACACCACAAATCGTATTAATGCTTCTGAAATTACCAGGGAACTTGGTGTGGTTGTTGTTCAAATACACCTGGATGATTTCATTATTCGGGAAGTTTGGCTCAGTGGCAATTCTTTTGCAAACTCTCATTTTCCGGGCTTCATTCTTTTTTTGTTCTTTTTCTTTCTTATCCTGTAACTCCAAAAAAAAACAAAAAAAAAAAGTCAACTGGTTGGATCAATAATAGCTGCACTAAATCTAAGCTGGCGCGCACACACAAATTTGATAGAAAGAACTAAACACGCTACAGATACCTGATCACATGATGGGCAGTCACATTTAAACCCTAGTGGTTTTTGCAAACAACCTTCTTGTGTACTTGAACTACATCATTCACACGAATCCTTAAGATGAGATCTCTTGCTTCCTGGATGCCCACATAACGAACAATGCGGAAGCCTCGTTTTTGGTGTAGTCACATCTAAACTATTCGTAGGCGTGCTTCCACATCCTAACTGACATAATCTGCAAAAACATTAAAATGTTGGCAAAATAGTCACATAAAATGTACCAAATAGGTCAACTGTGAAACATTTGGTAACCAAGTTAGTCAAACCTATCTAAAACCTCATCTTCAGTAAAAGATTTCACAAATGTGAGTGCTGACTCGAGCCCGATCCCTTGGACACCTTTCAGATCAAAATCGTTTCCAACCAAAAGAGCAATGGCTATCAAATGGTTTCTTTTAAGTCCTAAGCCAGCTTCGATATCTAGCATGTGATAGCACTCAAATGGTTCCAGCGTGTTCACATGCAACAAAAAAGTATATTAACTCTTAAGAATGATTGGATTCAAGTTTATTTTATCTCTAACGGGCCAATTCGTTAAATAAGAACGTTGGCTAGCCAGTTTGACCAAAAAGACATTACCTTTGAGTTCGGTTTGAGGTTCTTAATGATGCATTTGGCACCAAACAGAAACGCATCACTATCAGATGTAATGCAAGCATCAACGTGACCTTCTTTGTTCAACTGTGCACAAAGCCCTTCAGCCTCCCCACTTGCTTTCAAAACCGGCATCCCAAAAAGTTCAAGTAATTCCTGTTATATATATATATATAAATGCAAAAAACTAAAAATTTATGTTTCTGCCATGTTTGCAGCACAGCTTTAATCCATTTAGCCTTTAACTAAATTAACAAGAATATGAATCAAAACAAATAAACATAAAAAAGATTGCTAACCACACATTCTTGAACACATTTTAAAAACTTTTTATTCCTGTCAACAGAGGTACCGTCCGGCACCGGAAAGCTTGCAGGATCAACGCCAGACGATCTTAAAAACCGCATAATTCTCGCTTGAGACTTCAATGGCGACGGCGTCCCATCCACCACGAATACAGGTAAAGCACCAAACTGCATAAATTTGCCAATTATTAAAATTTTCCAAGTTGAAAGCTGTCTAGTTCCAAAGTCAAGAATTATACATTTAACAAATCAATTACCTTGGAGAAGATATTAATGGTACGGAAGAAAGTGAGTCTGAGATGAGGGTTTCGGGTGTGAGCTTTGATTGCGGTTTCATGCTGAACGATCCAATAGGATAGATCAATGGCTACCCTCTTGTTTCTTAAGAAATCAAACCCAAGTTCTGTTCGAGCATAGGGTTTAAGCAGATCCCAAAAGTTTCCGCCAACACCCATTATTATTGGTATTGGTTTCTTCAAGATGCGCAAAGAATGGATCTTTTTATTCAACTGACATTTTAAACAAGATTAGAGTGTTCGTTGATAAGCTTCAAAAGATTTGCAGATAATCTTGCGGCAAAATTCGCCGCAGACGAGACCCGGTTAACTGATTTGGGAACTTGTAATTTTCTTCGTAAATATGGCAAATTCCAAACTGAAACCGATTGTAACTTGGTCGGTTTCAAACCAAGCGGGTTTTAAGTTTTAAATCACTTTGACTTTTAGCCATTTAACGAAGTTTGGTTTGGGTAAATGTTGCATGGGGTTTCAACTTTTAGGTATTATCTGAAAATAATTCAAGAAATAAGTATTTTAAACTAGTCATGATGACTAGATTCTTTGTGTCAACAAATAGTTTATAAAACTAGTCGCGACAACTATTTTAGGTTAAGAAAATTTCAGACACAAGTGTTTTGAAGCCCTAAACTTGCTGGGACGAGTATTTTGAAGCACTAAACTTATCGGGAAGACTATTTTAGGTAAATAATAATTTGGACGAGTTTTTATGAATATATTTTACTGTTTTTAATATTATATTATATTATTATATTTTATTTTACACGTAATTAGTTTTTATTTTATAATTTTTAAACTATTGTGTTATTAAAATTCAAATGCACCATTGAGACGTGTTTTTTATCTATGCCCACATAAGATTTATTCAAAATCAAGCGGATCAAATTTATACCAAGGTTATTTTTACCTGCTCGGTTCTGAATAAATTTATATCGGCACGTAGATAAAAAACGTCTCTACGATATATTTGGATTTTAGTAAAACTTTATATTTTATAAATTATAAAAGAAAAACTATTTAGGAGTAAAATTAAGTATAATAATATAGTATATTAAGAAAAGTAAAAAAAAAATCATAAAAACTCATCCAGACTATTTTTCACATAAAATGATCGTCCTGGCAAGTTTAGTTTTTTTCAAAATATGTATCCTTAAATTTTCTTAGCCTAAAATAGTCGTTTGAACCAGTTTTGTAAACCACTAGTCGTCA
Source organism: Bidens hawaiensis (assembly GCF_021521415.1). Lineage (NCBI taxonomy): Eukaryota > Viridiplantae > Streptophyta > Magnoliopsida > Asterales > Asteraceae > Bidens > Bidens hawaiensis. Next base: position 75,012 of record NW_027493232.1, read on the forward strand.
CGACCAGTTTTGTAAACCACTAGTCGTCTGACCAATTGACACCAAGAATCTAGTCGTCACGACTAGTTTAAAATACCTATTTCTATAAATTTTTTTTGTAAACGATAACCATCGAAACCTGTTTTTGAAAATACACATTTTAGGAATTTTCCATTACATTGGGCAACTAAAGTTTTTGTGGGTCCATGAAACATTTTTTTTTCAAAACGTAAACTTTTACAAACAACCGACAAAAAAGCCGAAACAAGCCCCCATTCACAAGCCGATGAACAATCAAAACACTACTAACCAACTATAACATGAGAGTAAACTTACACCAATTTGTCCAATTTATAGGACATTTTTTGGACATGTGATTATACCAAAGAAATCCTAACGCTTTAATCTCGCCTATAATTAAATCTATCTTGATATCTCTCCTTTCGATAATTCTTTCATTCCTCGCTTTCCAAAAGCTCCAACACGTTATAATCACAATCCTATAAAAAACTTCCTCTTCTTTATCCGGGTCCACGAAACATTCTTTCATATACTATCACAAAATATATTTCTTTTATCTTTTAAATCTTTAATAACTAATTGTTTAATATTTCATAATTATACACGATTTTCTAAAGAAAACCATAATTATCATTAATAAGAAAACCATAATTATCATTTATCAAGATATAATTCACAATTGGTTTTTTTAAGAGCGTTTTGAATCTATCCATACCACCTAAATGAGCCGAGCCCTTAAGAGACGCGTAAACCATTTATACTGATTTTAACGCTTCAGACCTGACTCATTAAAGAACACCATCATGATGAAACTCATCACTATGTACAGATGAATGATGGAGCTTAGTGTCGCAACGCCTTTATTGTGCCACATGGGGACACCGACATGTTACACATCATCCGATTTTTATTGACGCTCAAGATTCACAAAAACCACCATCAAAAAATAAACCTATCATTGTAAAAAACCAATTTTAGTTAACTTTTAAACCCGAGACCTTTGGATCCCAAGTCTTAATAATAATCCTATTTCATTAAACTAATGTTCTCGAAACACCCCGTTGTCAAGTCATTGCAGATCTCATCTACCACCTATCCCCAAACTACATAACACCAATCACATCATCAAAATCATCGAACACCAAACACCCCATATCACATAGGGGTTTGCAAGTTTCTTTCTGCAACACCATCACTCCAAAACAAATGGCTGATATACCCGAAGGAACCGTGCAGAATGTACTGGAACAAGATACTCTCAAGTGGGTTTTCGTTGGCGGCAAAGGGGGTGTTGGCAAAACCACTTGCAGCTCCATTCTCTCCATCCTGCTGGCCTCTGTCAGATCCTCTGTTCTCATCATCTCTACCGATCCTGCTCACAATCTCAGCGATGCCTTTCAACAAAGGTTCACCAAATCGCCTACCCTCGTCAATGGCTTCACCAATTTGTATGCAATGGTTAGTTAGTTACTTGTTTCATACCTAATTTATTGTTTATTCATCTGGGTCGGTTCAATTCAAGCATGGGTGTTGTTGGATTTTGATTATTGATCAAAAAGCTTCATGCTTGATGGATGGTTTATAGTTAATATTATGTTTCTTGATAGTTGGGGTTCATAGGAAGTAGGTGGGAATTAGGGTGTATCTCAATTTTCCCCAAATAAGAGTTTAATATGACTTTTGAATATTCTTGTTCATTAAAGATTCCATCTTTGGTTATTGACAAGTCCTTGCTTATTGATTTCATATTTCACCAATCTGTATGCTATGGTTAGTTTAGTTGTTTCATACTTAATTTCCTTTTTATTCAACCGGGTTGGTTAAGTTCAAGCATGGGTGTTGTTGAATTTTGGTTATTGATCAAAAAGCTTCATTCTTGATGGATGATTTATAGTAAATATTATGTTTCTTGATAGTTGAAGTAGTTGGGAATTAGGGTTTATCACAATGTTCCTCAAATAAGAGTTTAATATGCTTTTGAATATTCTTGTTCATTAAAGATTCCGTCTTTGGTTTGTTATTGGCAAGTCCTTGCTAATTGTTTTCATGTTTTACCAATCTGTATGCAATGGTTAGCTGTTTCATACCTAATTTCTTGTTTATTCAACTGGAGTGGTTAAATTTAAGCATGTGTTGTTGAATTGCGGTTATTGACTAAAAAGTTTCATTCTTGATGGATGTTTCATAGTTAATATTATATTTCTTGATACTTACTTGGGGTTCATAGGTGGGAATTAGGGTTTATCTTAATTATCCCTAAATGAGAGCTTAATATGGCTTTTGAATATTCTTGTTCATTAAAGATTCCATCTTTGGTTAGTTATTAACAAGTCCTTGCTAATTGATTTCATGTTTCACCAATCTGTATGCAATGGTTAGTTGTTTCATACCTAATTTGTTGTTTATTCATCAGGGCTGGTTCAATTCAAGCATGGGTGTTGTTGAATTGTGGTTATTGACCAAAAGCTTCATTCTTGATGGATGTTTCATAGTTAATATTATGTTTCTTGATGGTTGAAGTAGGCGGGAATTAGGGTTTATCTCAATTCTCCCCAAATAAGAGTTTAATATGCCTTTTGAATATTCTTGTTCATTAAAGATTCCATCTTTGGTTAGTTATTGACAAGCCCTTGCTAATTGATTTCATGTTTCACCAATCTTGATGCAATGGTTAGTTAGTTGTTTCATACCTAATTTGTTGTTTATTTATCCGGGTTGTTTAAGTTCAAGCATGGGTGCTGTTGAATTGTGGTAATTTTCCAAAAAGTTTTATTCTTGATGGATGATTTATAGTTAATCTTCTGTTTCTTGATAGTTGAAGTACTTGGGAATTAGGGTTTATCTCAATGTTCCTTAAATAAAAGTTTAATATGGCTTTTGAATATTCTTGCTCATTAAAGATGTCATCTTTGGTTATTGACAAGTCTTTGCTAATTGATTTCATGTTTCACAAATCTGTATGTAATGGTTAGTTAGTTGTTTCAAGCCTAATTTCTTGTTTGTTTAACTGGGTTGGTTAAATTTAAGTATATGCTGTTGAGTTGGGGTTATTGACTAAAAAGCTTCATTCCTGACGGATGATTTATAGTTGATATTATGTTTCTTGATAGTTGAAATAGTTGGGAATTAGGGTTTATCTCAATTTTCCCAAATAAGGGTTTAATATGGCTTTTGAATATTCTTGTTCATTAAAGATGCCATCTTTGGTTAGTTATTGACAAGTCCTTGCTAATTGATTTCATGTTTCACCAATCTGTATGCAATGGTTAGTCTATTTTCTTATTTATTCAACTAGGTTGGTTTAATTCAAGCATGTGTGCTGTTAAATATTGTTATTGATCAAAAAGTTTTCATTTTTGATGGTTACTTTTATGTTTCTTGATTGATTTTGGTAGTTGGGACTTAGAGTTTATCTCATATGGCTTTTGACTATTCTTGTTCACAAAAAATTGCCATTTTTGGTTGTTGACAAATTATTGCTAATTTATATCATGTTTCTTGATTCCATTGGTAAATTAACTAAATTTCAAACTACTTGTGTAATATTTCGTTTCCTCTCTATTCATTAAAAGCTCTTATGTGGTGTGTCTGAATTCTATAATTTCACAATTTGGTTGTTTTTTTAATCGGTTAAATGCTGAATGAGGTTTGAGTATTAATCGATCTTAAAACCTCTTAGTAATGGTTGCTTAAAAAAAAAAGAACGCTCGTGGACCAAAATCCGTTTCTGTTTTGCAGGAGGTGGACCCCACAGTGGAGAACGAAGATACGGGGAGTTCAGATGGAATGGATGGTTTCTTATCAGATTTAGCAAATTCAATTCCTGGAATTGATGAGGCTATGAGTTTTGCCGAGATGCTAAAGTGAGTTCTTTTTTAATTCATATATTAGTAACTTGTTCATAAAGACAGAATAAAGCAATCATCTTTACCGAAATCACTTTCATCATTGTTTTTTAATATGAGGAAAAAATTAGGTAACCTGGTTTTGAAATTCAGCTAGTAATATATCTTTGAATTATTATTTGGTTTTGAGATTAATTTATGTATTTTCATATATTTGGTGTTAGGTTGGTGCAGACCATGGATTATTCAGTGATAGTTTTTGATACTGCTCCCACTGGCCATACACTTCGGTTGCTACAATTTCCTTCAACGTTAGAAAAAGGTCTTGACAAAATGATGAGCTTAAAGAGTAAATTTGGTGGCTTGATCGGCCAGGTATTTTTCTTTTGAACTCCAATTTATAGAAGTAAAAAGTAATTGCAATTTTATTTTACACAATTTAACAAATTTTATTGGATCCCATCTGTATGGCGTGAGTCCCATTTATATGATTCAGGAAGAAACCAAGATCTGATTGTGGGTCCTGTCTAGGTACTAGATGCGAGGCCCACAAGCTAAAGAATGAATGAAAGTGTGTTATTGAGTATAACCTCCTTAGCTTCTTCTGTTTTCGAATAAAGTAAATGGGACCCACGAAATAGGCCTAGTTATGGGGTCAATACCCCGTTACATTTGTGGTTTGTTAATGAATGTGTGGAATTTAACAACAGATGACTCGTATGTTTGGGGTTGGAGAAGAGTTTGGCGAGGATGCAATTCTTGGAAAGCTGGAGGGCATGAAAGATGTTATTGAACAAGTCAACAGGCAGTTCAAAGATCCGGTATGCATTCATTGGTGAAATGTCTAAAGTACCCTTTGTCAAAGTGATTAAACGCTGCATTAAATTTTCTAATGTTTGGCTAACCTACTTCGTATGTGTTATTATTTAGTGGTCAAAGATTAGTTTTGAATAATCAGCTAGATACTAGCTGCAAAAGAATTTATTATCAACTTATTGAGTAAAATTAGAAATAGATTCTTTTAACACCATCAACAGTTAAAAATTATACCCTAATACAGGATTTGACAACTTTTGTGTGCGTGTGCATTCCCGAATTTCTCTCGTTATATGAGACGGAGAGACTGGTGCAAGAACTCGCTAAGTTTGAGATTGATACACATAATATCATCATCAATCAAGTACTTTTTGATGAAGAAGGTACACTTTCTCATTGTTTTAGTGGTGGAAAATTTATTATTCATTAAGCTCATTTGTCTTTTCATGGGTCCTTTAAACATGACCCACAAAATGAAATACGAACTATGTTCAGATATTAAGCCCGCTTCTATTTTTATTCCAGGAGTTGAATCGAAGTTGCTCAAAGCTCGAATGAAAATGCAACAAAAGTATCTGGATCAATTCTACATGTTGTATGATGATTTCCATATTACAAAGCTGCCATTGCTGCCAGAAGAGGTAAACGGATCTTTTCTGGTTATGGGTTCGGGTTTTCTTGATTAATGAGTAATAAATATTAATCATACCCTTTTAAGATTTGAATTTTTAAGTCTCAACTTGAAACTAACAAGATATAAATCTAGTTGATTTAAAATTTTATAAGTATGAGGTTTGGATTTCTTTATGCAGAGAGTTAAAAAAATAATAAAAAAAAAAAAGATTTGTGTACCAAAGATGGGAACTTTTTTTTTATAGAACTTGACTAGTCTACCATTGGATTTAATCAACATTTTTCTATAATTAATTCAAGCATTGTTATAATTGATCCTTGTTCTTATAAGAACAGTTTTAAACAAGAGCCACAAAATTAACGAACGGTTTTTTTTGACAGGTTTGTGGAGTTGAAGCATTAAAAGCGTTTTCAGAGCATTTCTTGAAACCGTATAAGCCTTTGCTTACCCGAGGTACAATAGAAGAGCTAGAAGTACGAGTTTCAAGGCTCCAAGAACAACTTAAAGAAGCCGAGTCTGAACTAGAAAGGGCAAGAAAAGGGAAACAACCTATTAGCAATTAAAAAATTATGTTATGAGAATCAAGAGTTTTTATACATCTATATGCCTAATATTGTATAATTCGGGTATATTGTTAGATCTATGTTGATGCCCATTGTTTTTGTAATGGATTAGATTATAAGGTCATTGAAGTTTTTAGCACAATGGAAGTTGTTACTACAGTCAAATGTAAAACTGATTATTTATCGTTTGCCTTTAATTTGTGTTGTCTTGATGGCCTTTGACCCAATGGCATGCGCAACGAAGTGGCGATGGTTCGAACTCCATTCTAAGTAAAAACCGGAAAGTATAGTTTTAGTCTTGAAGACGTCCGAGTCTCGTTCGTGACAAAAATGTCGTGTGCAAGCTAGGGTTTTACCAAAGTGGGCCTTTGGACAATACGCTTCTTTTGGATATGGTGTGGGCCGGATCACTAACTCTGTATGTGATCACAGGCGTGGGTGACCTTTTGCCAATGAGTGTATTTGGGTTGCTGGGCATTGTTGGTCACTCAAATATATATTTATAGGTAACCAGTTAAATAATGCCAAGATTGACATGAATCACAGTTATGAGATTAAATGGGTTACACAATGACATAAAAGTTGAGATGGCCGAGTTGGTCTAAGGCGCCAGATTAAGGTTCTGGTCCGAAAGGGCGTGGGTTCAAATCCCACTCTCAACAATTTGTTTTCATTAATCATTCTTAAACTATCTTATGGAAAGTTAATGACTTTACACAAACAAGTGCCAACTTTTATATATCTTTTTGCTGTTCTTGGGATACTTACTGAGTTACTTCAACAAATATAGATAGATCTATATCACCTTAATAATTACATCATCCGCATACGTGGCACAATAGGCAAGTAAATCTTGTGCCTTATGATGTTTTGTCATTAGAGATCGAATTCAAGGGGTGTTGGAATCATTTGAATATAAAGAAATCAAGTCAATGGCACATATATGAAACACAAAACTACCTATTTGCAACAACACCACTATATATATAAGTGTAAACAGTATCAAAAGTCAGAAATCCTAACAACTGTAATTTCGAAAAGTTTCCTAAAAAACTCATCAAATAGTCAGATTCTCTTGAATCCCAAGGAACGACCCGACAATTTGACCGCCTACATCTGGAAAAAGTTCAAATCCCTTAAGAGATTTAACCTTGCCCTTTTGATCCACTTCAACAGGGTACCTCATTAAATGCCCTCTCATTTCTGTTACGTCATCAGCCGCAAACTGTCTCCAGTTAGCTTCAGACAATGCTCTCACATATCTTACGCATTCAATTGATTCGGGCTGCGTAAACCGATCATCAACAAGACCAAGATGCTCCGCCCAAAGAGACATTCTGTATCCATACACCTAGGAAAAAAAGCATACAAATTAAATAACAAAAGAAAAGGAGAAAAATGTATGATGTTTTATTATTATTATTATTATTATTATTATTATTATAGATTGAAAATCTCCGGCGACTGTAACAATCGGCCAACCTTATATTCATATTCTTAACCTAAGACCGACACCACCACTCACCCTCTTCACCGCGTACCATCGTAGCCGAGCAATAGAAATACCGCATAAACTATTGCAGCCGACATCATAAATTTTCCGACGACCACCACCGCCGCACGCCGCTGTTACCGAGTTTCCTTAGCCGCCGCCACCGAACACCCGCGACTTCTGCAGGTTAGACTTGGTTTCAGTTTGCAAAACTCTTGAAACCATACGCCGGTTGTCCACCGTGTCACCGCCGTACCGCCACCAGTCTCCGGCAACCTTGTATTTGTCACCACCACAGTCAACCGTCAATCCCTCAGTTTAACGTGTTCAATCTAAGTGAGGGAAGTTTCTGGAAACCCTAACGGTGTTCTGCTTTAAGTCCACATCGGTTTCAATACTGAAACCCTAACGGTGTTCTGCTGTTGTGTTTTGGGGTTTTCAAATCTGAAACCCTAACGGTGTTCTTGGTTCAATACTGATCGATTTGCTTCTCGTCGATCTTGTTATTGTTGAAGGTCACAACAGTTGAAGAAGGAATCGTTCTTGGCTGCGGGATTTTCTGATAGTTTGTAACCCTAAGTGAAGGTTACAACTATCCTATCATTACTGCAATTACTTGGTGAGATCGTTCCTTACTATTTTTTATCTTCTGCAATTACTTGGTGAGATCGTTCATTACTGTAATTAAATAATAAGGATATTATTTAATAAGGATATTATTATTAAAAGTATTACTATTGTTATTTTTATATTATTATTACTACGTGATCCGGATCTTTGGAGTTTATTTTCATTTTAAGATATCTTGACTATTATTGTTATTGCTACACACTATTATTATTATTAGTTTTTGTTACTATTATTATTATTATTATTGATTTGGTGTTCTATTGCCTGTGTTTGTGTGACTAGTTGCAACCATAGAGCGTAGAAACCATGACTATTACTTGAGACCATGTCCTCAAACGAGGGGTGTAGGAAAGAGTAAAGATAGGGAGCGTATATTGCGTTTGGCTTCTTGGAATGTAGGAACATTAAATGGTAAGTTGCTAGAATTGGTAGATGTGCTTAAAAGACGTAGGGTTCAGATAGCATGCCTCCAGGAGACTAAGTGGAAAGGACATAGAGGGGCTGAGTGTAATGGGTATAAGTTGTGGTACTCGGGGTCTGATGGAGCTAGGAATGGAGTGGGGTTTCTAGTGGCTAAGGAAATACACACTAGTGTGGTGGAGGTGATAAGACATAATGACAGGATTATGGTGTTGAAATTAGTACTAGGAGAGGAAGTAGTGGCAGTAGTCTCCGCCTACGCGCCTCATGTAGGCCTAGGGGATCAGGAAAAGAGAGAATTTTGGGATTGCCTAGACGCAGTGGTAGGGGGGCATACCTAGGGGGGAGAGGATTTGCATAGGAGGTGATTTTAATGGACACATTGGTAAGGCTAACGATGGTTTTCAAGCCGTACATGGGGGTTTCGGTTTTGGTGATAGGAATGAGACCGGAACAGATCTTCTAGAGTTTGCGGTGGCACATGACCTAGGTATTATAAATTCTTATTTTAGGAAACAAGATTCTCATTTAATCACTTTTAGCAGTGGCGGACGCGACACGCAAATTGACTACCTTTTGATGAGGCAAGGAGACCGACGTTGGTGGAAGGACTGCAAAGTCATACCTGGGGAGGCAGTTGTGACTCAACATCGACTACTAGTGACAGATATAGCCTTCAGAAATAAGCTGACTGTTCGAGAGAAGAAAGGTACACCGAGAATTCGATGGGGAAATTTGAAGGACGAAAATCTCCTACTGTTTAAGGATAAACTCATACTGCATACGCGGGCTCGACTAAATGGGGACTCAACTCATATATGGGAAGCTATGGAGACAAAGATCATCCAAGTAGCAAAGGAGACTCTCGGGGTCACAACAGGAAAGACAAGTGGGCATAAGGAGTCTTGGTGGTGGAATGACGCAGTGCAAGACAAGATAAGGGACAAACAAGGATGTTTTAGGGAGCTAATGAGGTGCACGAATGAGGAGGAGCGAGTGGAATTGAGGGACAACTACAAAACGGCCAAGATAGAGGCGAAGAAGGCAGTGGCGGAAGCAAAGAAGGCGGCCTTTAAACGGATGTATAAAAGTCTACAAACAAAAGAGGGGGAACAAGCTATGTTTAAGATTGCCAAAGCCAGGGAGCGTAGAAGGCAAGATTTAGGACCGGTGAAGTTCATAAAGGATACAGATGGGCATGTACTGGTCAAGGAGCAGGACATCAAGCTAAGATGGCAAACCTACTTCCACAATCTTTTTAACAATGGGAGAGCTTACCAAGAAGAACATGACAACACAAACTTTCAACGACAACAATCGAATAACTGCTACTGCCGACGGATCACACGAGAAGAGGTGAAGGATGCACTGAGGAGGATGGGAAGGTCTAAGGCGGTTGGCCCAGACAACATACCCATCGAGGTGTGGAAGTGTCTGGGGGAGGAAGGAGTCATGTGGTTAACTACTCTGTTCAATAGTATTCTCAAATCAGGTAAGATGCCAAACCAGTGGAGGAGCAGCGTTGTAGTTCCTATCTATAAGAACAAAGGAGACGCCCAATGTTGTGGTAACTACCGAGGAATCAAACTACTAAGTCATACTATGAAGCTATGGGAAAGAGTGATTGAGGTTAGACTTAGACGAGAAACTCAGGTTACGGTCAACCAATTTGGCTTCATGCCGGGGCGTTCCACCACAGAGACAATACACCTTATAAGAAGATTAATGGAAAAGTATAGGGAGAAGAAGCGTGATCTACATATGGTGTTTATTGACCTAGAAAAGGCCTACGACAGTGTGCCACGACAGGTGCTCTGGGAGTGCTTGGAGGGTAGAAGAGTGCCCAGGAAATACATAGAGATAATTATGGATATGTATACCAGGAGTGAAACAAGTGTCCGTGCGCCAGTGGGGGATACTGATTTCTTTCTTGTAGAGGTAGGTCTTCACCAGGGGTCAGCGTTGAGCCCGTTTCTCTTTGCAGTAGTCTTGGATGAGCTGTCAAAGTCGATTCAGGGGACTCTCCCGTGGTGCATGATGTTCGCAGACGATATTGTGTTACTTGCTGAGAAAAAAACAAGATCTAAACATGAGGCTTGAGGAGTGGCGAACAACCTTAGAGACAAAAGGTTTAAAGATTAGCCGATCTAAGACGGAGTACCTCCACTGTGATTTTGGTGGGATAAACGACGATGAAGACGCACAGATCACAATTGAAGGGCAGGTGGTCCCGCAGGTAACGAAGTTCAAGTATTTAGGATCTTTTGTACAGAGCGATGGGAAATTAGACAGTGATGTGACCCACCGAGTTCAGGTAGGATGGTGTAGATGGAAAGCAGCCACAGGTATATTGTGCGACAAGAGTTTCCCGACTAAACTAAAGGGAAAATTCTATAGGGTGGCAGTTAGACCTGCAATGCTATATGGAACAGATTGTTGGGCCATCAAGAAGGCACAAGTGCGGAAGATGGAGGTAGCAGAAATGAGAATGCTACGTTGGATATGTGGGCACACAAGGCTAGACCGAATAAGAAACGTTGTGTTTCGCGAGAGATTAGGGGTGGCGAACATAGCAGACAAGATAAGAGAGTGGAGATTGAGATGGTTTGGACATGTAAAGAGAAGACTGACGACGAATCCTGTTAGATCCGTAGACAACATTACTATAGAGGGGAGGAGGGGTAGAGGACGACCGAAATTGACTTGGGATGAGAGGATTAGGCATGATTTGATAGACCTAAACCTCTCCGAGGACATGGTTGAGGATAGGAATTCGTGGAGAAGTAGAATTAAAGTTAAGGATTTTTAGAGAGAATTGAATACCTTAGGGCTTAGACTTAACTTATTTAGGTCACATACCATAATGGTATTTCCCTTACATATATTATTATTATTATTATAATTATTATTAGCTTTTATATAGTTGTTAAAATGTGATCTTATTATTAATATTATTATTAATATTATTATAATTAGTAGTAGTTTTTATATAGCTGTTAAACTTTGATTTCCTTTATTTTGCTTCATACACATGTACTTAGAGCCGAGGGTCTCTCTGGAAGCCACCTCTTTATTCCTTTGGATAGAGGTACGGTGTGCCTACATCCCACTCTCCCCAGACCCTACTTATAGCTTTGCTGTCGGTGGGATTTTACTGGGTATGATTAACTGACTGATATATATATTATTATTATTATTATTATTTTTTTAAAACTTACCTGGCCACGTGGGTATGCGAGTTTTGTTGCCCAAGTATGTTGAGGTTGGTAGGCCCCCATTGCAATCTCCGTGTCGCGGGTCCCCTCCATAGATCTTTGATTAATGTTTGCAGATCCGATAATTACATACTCATCATCAACTATCATTCCTTTTGAATGAATGTAGATCATGAATCGCCGGTTCTTTTGAGCAAGTCCCTAAATTATAAATATTAACTAATAAGTTCTGGTGAGAAATTGCTATGAATATAATGTGAGTGAGGCCATATGCTGCAAGACAAGTAAATGTGGGGCCTACCTGGGGAGTATTTCCTAAACTAGGGCTCGGGTCACCCGCATTATCATGTGGGCCAAGGGCTTCACGGTTCCCAAGACAAAAGAAATTCAAATAATCATGTAACGAAAATGCTCCCTCGAGCCCAAGTTCAACCAAGGACTTGTGGATGACCTCATACATCATTTGCATTGTCTTGTTCTGCAAAGTTAAAGCATTTATAATATTGACTTTAAGGTTCAAGAAACACAAAACAGAACTTTAAGAACATATATTGCACATGTTGGTGAATAAACTCGCAACAAGATGTATGAAATATTGAATCTGAAATGTAGTCAAAGCGGTTTACCTGCCAAAATAAAATGCGTTGTGTCGCAGAGGCTGTAGGGATGCCCTCGGGCCACATAGGAATGACAACATATACAGCAAACCTTTGATTTGCTCTAATTTTACTAGCAATTTTAAGGGCAATTTCCATTGGAATCAAGTTGTTGGCACCTAGGAAATGAAACCAGATATGGAAAAGTTTGATTAACAAAATTTGAAGTGGAGTATATGTTAAGGAAAATGTTCCGTAATCCTTACCCAATTCTTTATATGAACTCCAATGAAATGACGATCCGATGAAGTATTGGTTCTCGATATAAATGAAATGTTGGGCGGAACGAATAGCCTTCACATATGCTGAATGTATGCTCATATCAATCATCACATTTTTCCCACAAACCAAATTCTGTAGATATAAGTTTTATCGAGTAAAAATCTGTTCACTAACAAAGACAATATTCAAATGTTGATATCTTAAACCTTGGTTGTAGCATCCCTCGGATCCTTTGGAAAGCCTTTAACAGAGTTCGAATCAATTGAACGGAAAATCTGCAAAAAGAAGAAATGAATCCAATAGTAATGACAACATACCAAGTGCATTGCTATCAACTTATTTACCTGTACGTGCCACCCTTCGGGATCCTGGTCATAATGGTAAGGTTGATCATTTACACCCAAAATATCTGGCACTCTTTCTATTTTGAGCAACGCATCGTCATATGATGTTTTTAGTTTTTTCAAACCATGAGGTTTTGATGCCTTTAGCCATCGTTCCTCAAAGTTGGTCATGACATCATATGCCGCAGGTCCATCGATTTTACTATGCATGTCATGCCATGGTTCTCTTGGACAACCTGCTAGATTACCCTGTTAAAAGTAATAATCAGGTGGTCACGTAAGCCGAGCTAAAAATTTGATTTTTATAATGTATTAGAAAACCGATGAACAAGTTAAAAGATAAAAAACGACTAGTCTTCTAACAAGATTGAATAATTACACTTAAGGGATCAAATTCATTACTGTGAAAGTAGGATTATGGAAGTCATCTGCGTGCACCGTGTTTAGAGTCCTAAACAAGGGATGATGTGGAGAATCATATCTGCCATCACATAGATCCAATCCACCAACAAAAGCTAAAATTCTTCGTTTACCGTATCCAGCTTCAGTATCAACAATCACAGTTTTCTGGTGGTGTGTATATATAGTTCCAATTTCCTAAAACAAGTTTAAGAAATAAAAATTAGAAGAAAAAAGTTACAACATAATGAAGTTTTACAAAAGGTATAACCTTTCACATTTGTATAGATATCTCTTTACTATTAGGTTATAAATTCTTGCATACCTGCTTCTTGATCCAACTATGTCGTTTTCCAGCCACACGAGGAACAAGCAGCACTTGTACCGAAGAGTGCTTAAAGAAATGTCGAGTTTCTTCATCATGGGTAGCCATGAGTCCATCCTGAATATATTATGATCAATGTTATCTAATTTTGATGATTCAAAAATAAACTTGTAAATGACAAAAAGAAAAAAAAAACTTACTATTTTGTAGCCCAAAATGTTCCTTGAAGTAGGATCATCCCAAACAAGAAGCAAAACTCTCACACCTTCTTGTGATTTCAATTTCAAAAGATTTCCAAGGGTAATTTCGGGAGTATTAGCCGCCCCACGCACTAATTTCACTTTGTGCCACACAGACCATCCCGTTATATAAATAAGATGTCGAGCCTTACTTATTGCCTCAAATATATCGTTCCAACAAGACCCGTGAACATAATGCTTGTCTTGATTAAGCTTAAAATCCGGTAAAGACCCGTTGTGCACATGTCCATCTTGATATAAAGTCACCCTACCACCTTGCCTTAACGGGAAATAAGTCCCTGGCACCCCGATATATTGTGGGCCCGCTCCAACCCCGTTATGATATAAACTCAACTTTTCAATTGAAAAGTATTGAATAGTGAGTCTCAAACTCGCCCCATTTTTAGACGGTCTTCCGTTTGTGTTGATTAACGGGAACAACCCTTCGATTCTAGATCCCGAATATAGTTGTTCAACAGGAATTGCTACAACTCCTATAAGCTGAGACCCCACAACATCACTATCTTTAACAAGAAAATGAACTTCAGCAGCATGATGTGCAACCGGGACACTAAAATACTGTTTCCAAACCGGATTTTCGTTGTTACTAATTACATAAGTTCTTCCAATCACTGCGGTTGTTACAGCAATAGACACGTATGGATCGCTAGTTATTCTAGTTTTCTTTCCAGGTAATCTATTGAACACATCCCCCATTGTTTTATGAAACATGTCCATATTTGGAAGGTTTTTCGCTTCAAGAATCCATATATCTAAATTCCCATGTAAAAGCAGAACCTTTAACGCCTTCTTAGAAGGCGTTAACGAGACTGTTTGATATTGTAATTGATTGTTTTGTTGATCGACAAACGTAGGCGCATGCCCAAAATTAGGATTTTGAGTTAAACCAAGAGAACCACTATGAGAAATAGAGCCAAAGGTAAAAAGAGAATTATCGCTAGGACGAATCCCGTCGGATTCATACTTTGTGCTCGCACTCTGATACATTTGGACGGCAGGTGGTGGAGATGGCAGAGCAGATGGTACATTCTCCGCCGCAATAGATAAACTAGCAAACTGATTACGATCTATATGAGGGTACAAGGGTGTGGAGTTAGTTGATGAATAACTATGATCTGATCCGCTTAGCGTTGGGCGATGATGAGTGGGGGCATTGCTCCCACTCGATTGAATATCCGGAGAAGCAGAGATTTCTTGAGGTGGGGGAGGGTACCCATTATATCCAGGGTATTGGAATGGAGGCAGGACACCGGGAAATGGATGTGGACTAGGGTAAAGGTGGGCGGAAGGTGGCGGAGATTGTGATGGTGATTGAAATGTAAAAGGTGGTGGATATGGAGATGAATTAGGGGGTGGGTGGTATTGAGGGTAATTTGTAGGAGATTGGTATGAAGATGCATGAGGATAATACATAGGAGGTGGTGGATAATTGGGATGGTATCCATAGCTAGAAGGGTATGGATGATTATTGTATTGAGATTGCTGGTTGTAATTATGATCCATTGTATAATATAGAGTGGGTGTTAATTCATGTTGGCATGCATTTCATCAAACATGACCTTCAAATCTATATCTATAATTCAATAAAGAAGATAACTTTATGAAGAAATAATACCTTCAAATTGGGATCAAGATATAGGATCATTCACCAACCCAGATTATGATGAAATTGTGGGTTGAATTCTTAATTCTTGGCAAATTATAAAGGATAGATATTATTATGATGTTTGGATCAACTTAGAACTTGTTTCTCATGAGATGGTATGTTACCTTTAGATCATGCATAATCATGTCTTTTTCTTTTTAATTTATGCATATTTAGTATAAAATTATATTGCTCAATTAAGTCTATAAATTTTTCTAAAATAAAGGTTGTAAATCATTTATAAAATATTTGAAAAGCACACACATCCCTATAATATATACCATAAATCTTGAAAATCAATCAATTAATAATAATAAATTAGTATTAATAAGACTCAAATCTATTACTTACGTGCGTTGTGATAAGAGGACATGGAAAAAAAACAACGATGAATATGTTTACAACAAATTGCTCATGTTGAAATGCTGTTAAAAATAAGCAAATCACAAAGAAAAATAAAAAAACGTAGAAAGAAAACAAATATAAGACTCTCCACAATGCGAAGGAAATATGCCCCATACGCCCTAGCTGGCAGTCTGGCACATCATACTCCATACTCCCCGGTCCCCACAAACACAAAGTTACCCCCATTGAGGTCCCAAATAACTTAACTAGTTCAAACTTTTTAAGCAGTAGTCTAAAATTAACTTGTAAAACGACTAGATGCGTTTACGCTCTTGCAACCAGTATTCACCACTGCCCCTCTCTTTAGCACATAATATTATGTGCGTTACATGCACGTAGCAATTTGAAAATTTTCACGAAAAGATTGAATTAATTTCATCAAATAAGATAAAGTAGGGGAGATTGTACATCAACTGGTTAGTTATCTAAGATGTATCTAGTGACTCAATATGAACTTGTACATCAACTCATGGAAACCTGTGAAACCAGAAGAATGTAGTTAACGAAACAAGATGTTTATGAAATCCAATAACACTACTAAAATCATGTCTAAAATTACCAACAAATGAAAATTATGCATGCATGGTTTAAGGATGTTGTTGTATTGTGATTGGGTGTACGCCTGAACTCTTCGTAGGTGAAATCCGAGAAGTGATCGAGTCCTAGCGTGTAGGTAGAATAGCCGGTGGAGTTGTGCTTTTCTATAAAATCTGAAACCTCTTGTCCTTCTCTGCAGGGGTGCTGTAGACTTTTTCATGTTTAATCATCCACGCCTCGAACATATCCTTGAGTTCATCAGCGGTGCGCTCACCCGAAGAACTAAAAGCTGCAACTAACACAGAAAAGAACTAAAAGCTGCAACTATTATATACTATGGCGTGTGGGCCAAGTTAAGTGATGAAAACAAAATCCCATGACATAAAATAAAACCTCAATTATTATTCAAACAATCCATTACAAATAGAATAGCATTGATAAATTAGCATCAAACTTTCTTCACTATGTAATCAGTATTCACCCTGAACTCTCATATTGTGGATTAACAATAACAATTGGACTCCTTACAACATTACAACAACTCCTCCATATCAGTGACCCCGAGACCACAAGTTTCGTGTTACCGATAGAGTTTGCACTCACCGTAACTTTGAAGCTTCTCTTTTGTAAGGTATGCGAGAATGATAGTGTCGTCGGTTCCACTGTTACGTTCACTCCTTTTGGTGCTTTAATGATGGCATTGTAAGTAGCTTTATCATGGCCTACATTAGTTACAGTTCTTCTGAAAGCTCCTGTAGTTATTGCTTTCTTGTTCTTTAAGGTAAGTTGCATGGTAGGGTAGTTAATGGAATCATCACTGACAAGTGGTGGAAGCAATGAAGCACAATCAATCTTTGATTTGGAACCGATCAAAGTTGCGATTGATGATCCGTCATATCCTTCATGGCATAGAAACTGTACATATGACATGCTGTCCATATCATAGATCAACCCTGGACTCACGGCTCGTCTAGGATTCAGTTGACCGGCACCATACGCTAACTCTACGTATCAGTCAACCCTTGAGCTCATAGGTGTTGCTATTAACATGTAAACCATGTCAATGAAAAATCAAAAACATGAAAAAGTTAGTGTCTTTATGTTTTTAAGGTCTTAATTACCTGAAGTCAAAATGGCCGATTTTATCGCTGCAGGGGACCAATTTGGATGGAAAGATTTAACATAGGCTGCCACCCCTGCAACATGTGGACAAGCCATAGATGTTCCAGACATTATGGAAAACTTTGAGTATTGAGTATCGCCTTTTAGCCCGGTGAGTGTTTGTAGAGGGGTGTATGATGCCAAGATGTCGATTCCTGGTGCTGCAATATCCGGCTGTTTAACGGGACAAATGACTTGGTAAGTATTCATTAAGAGTTAAAACAAACTGCATAAGTAAATGTGGTTTTGACTTTTGAGTATCGTGTTGTGTTTTGCGAACCTTTAGTACATGTTTTGTTCCTGGATTTGGACCCCTGGATGAAAACGTCGCAATAGAAGGTGCCGCAATTTTCACTTGTTCAGACTTGTATATCACTGCAGATGGTGATCTGCATTTTATAAGATTTGACCCATTTGAGATAAAGCACATCCCAAATCGACACATTCATAAGTAAATGGTTCAAAGTCTAAATGATATTCTATTTACCTAGTGGAATGTATATATTTACTGATGGTTTCACCAACAGTCGAATTAACCATTGTTGCAGGTGCCATGAAAATCTGAGCAGTATCTAGAAACACTTCACTTTCGATGATGGTCCCGACTCCTCCGAGCCCTGTGATAACCGAGTCAGAACCCCAAGTCCCTAGCTTACATTGAACTAGCTTGCCCTTCACTTTACTCGGGTCCAACGTGTTTTCCAGGCAATACCTATGACAGATAGTAGTGAATATGGTGATATATACATATGATTCTGGTTTTAATTAACCCGTGTACTTCATGTATGACAAATAATACCCTGCGCTCTCCTGGCTTTAGGAGTTTATGGCCACATCATGTCCACTGGTGATCGGTAAAGCTTTTGCTTCGGGTCGAAACCATTTATCCCAATTCCCTGCATACACCACATATCGTGTTGAGAATCTCATCAAACCTAAGAATCTTGTTAGAGGTTGAAATAATTTGGACAAAAAGTGTTTCGGGTCAACTCAGCCCATATAAAAAATTGAACTTACGGTTACAGTCTTCCCGTTACCCAATACAACTTTGCTCTGGAACCCTCGGTCAATGCCACTAGCAGCCACAGTCAAAATCCACGGTGCGTGGTTCACAACGCTGCCTAAACTAGGCCCGTCATTCCCTGCTGACGCGACAGTGAGAATGCCCTTATTCATAGCGTGAAACGAAGCCACAGACATAGTATCAATGGTGTACGTGCCGGTGACACCGCCTATTGAGATTGATATAATATCAACTCCATCATGAATGGCTGCTTCAAACCCGGCTAACAAGTCCATGTCTGAGCAACCTGAGCTAGCCCAACAAACCTTGTAAATTGCGACCCTAGCTGATGGCACAGCCCCACGTGCCGTGCCTTTGGCTAAACCGAATAACTCTGCATTATGGACTGGTCTTCCAGCTGCTGTCGATGAGGTGTGGGTCCCATGCCCATCGACGTCCACAGGCGATAAGATATCGTTAGGATCGGGATTCCGGTCTAGCTTGAAGTATTTGGCACCTATAAGCTTGCTTTGAAAACATTCACATGAAGAAAGTCTTATTATCTAAATTCTAAACATCCCTTGATATGAATATTATTATATGATTTATATTTTAATAGCATACTTGTTGCATCCAGAGAAGTTAGCAAAATGATGACAAGATCCATTCCATTTTGCAGGTGGAGGGCCAAACCCATCGTCGTTAAAGCTTTCAGATTGTCGGGTTATTCCTGGTACGTTAAAAGCCGAAAAACTTTTTATAAACCATTAAGGAACCAAAGTTGATACATTATATTGAAATATTGTGAACCTGTATCCATAACACCGATAATAATATTGCTTTCAAGCTTCTTTCTTCTTGCTGTTTGAGGAAATCCTATGAAATCCCATGATCTTGTTGTATGCAGTTTGCGGTACTGGTTTAGAATAACAGATTGCACACCATTCATACCTTCACAAGCATTACAACAACCAAAATCATATTAACAAACGGTTAAACACACACACACTGTGTAAGGGCTCGAGACACGTACCGGATAACTCTTTTGCTTCAGATTCTGTGAGCTTTGCTGCAAATGCGTTAAAGCTCTTTGTATAACTATAGACATGAGACTTCTTTGCGTCTATCTCACTATATGCCAACAGATCAGCACATAAGAGGTGGCAATATGATTTCAAAATAATGTTACATTTTTCATTTGTGCTACCTTCCTTTCAATGCCGATAGGATGCTAATGTGTGTGCTTGCCTTGGATTCATCGTTAACCGATTGACTGCTCAAGAAGACAATGTAATAGTCCTGCAGTAGTAGATTTTATAAAATTTGTAAAGCAGTAAGAAAAATGCATGTGTTTAAAATGACCTGTGTTTCTTCTTTATCTTCTAACATGTGACATCTTGTGATGTAAAAATGTAGAAAGCAATAAACTAGAAGTAAGTATCTTGCCATCCTTGGATTTGGATGGATCATGTTAGTTGCAGTGAATTATAAATAGCAAGTTAACTTCTTAGTTGAATAGTATATTCCCATTGGAAAACCTTAAAGAAAGATTTTGTTCCTCAGTTGTGTTAAAAAAGAAAGTACCTATGTCCTAAGCCTTAGGCCCTATGTCTCTTAAGTCGTTTAACAAGTTCAGTTTGTCCCGTTAACTTGATAAAATGTCGTTGTGGGTCCCTTTGTAACTTGATGATCAAGGTTTTTAAAATGTTTAGTGGATCCTATTTGTTTTAAAGAAGAAATTAAGCTTGGTTTTTTAGTTGTTTACCAACAATTCGATTTGTTTGTTTATATCGTCTAATGTTTTCATTTTGTTGGTCGTTTTTGCTCGAGGGTTTTCGTTAAAAACCGGAAACAAGGACTGACATGAACAAGAAGCTTGAAGATCAAAGTTGTGAAGGCTCATAGTGTGTAGAAGAATGAGTGGCTTGTAAACCAATGATCCCAATTATACTTGTATTCCAATGCAAGAATGGTGAAATGATATATCACAGTGGGATCCATTGTTGACTTAATTGTCTTCCCTTTAATAATCCAACTGATATTGGTAAAATCAACCAATATATATATAACCAATACTCTTACAATATATGTATATAAGTTCTTATATGATTCTCAAGGTTATATACTTAATATTGATGAATCCAAACTAAGAATCGACGAGACCGAACCAAAATTAACCGAAAACCGTATTAACTAAGTACCGATTAGACCGAAAACTAAACTAACCCAAAATAAATTATCGGTGTTTTTGTAATCTCAGTTAACCTAAATTAACCGAACTAAACTGTTCATATTTTCATATATTTCTAACTTTATACCTCTATTTCATGTTTTATACTTTCATTTCATGTATTTTTTCATCTACCTCCTATATTTATAGGCAAAACTGTGACATCCCTCGATTTCGGGTCAAATCGTATTTATTTTGTATTTGTTTTTATGTTGTAAACCGACCCGATTTATATCCCGAACATTTCAAATATATAAAATATTGGATTTTATGTTACTAAAATATTCCCGCTTGTCTAATTTGAAAAACCCCTTTTACGGATTCGAAAACGGACTTAAAACGCTCAAGATACATCAAAAACGAACTTCCGGACGCGAACCGACGTGCAGATCAGCGGCAGACCAGCCCCATCTTTTTTTTGTTGTTTTGTGACTTGTCTTGACCCCTCTTGCATGCCAACCTTGATATCACACCCCATGCTTGACCCTTTCAACCCACCCTATATATACACCCCTATCCCCTTCATTAATCCTTGCTCATTCATCTCTTTCTCTTCCAATTCTTAAGCATTCAAAGGTGTTCTTCATATTTTTTTGGCAGTTTGACTTTCCAAAGTCAAACTGACCATAGTCTAACATTATAATCAACTTTTTAACACTTATTTATACTTGAAGATTGTTACGCAATATATATATAATAGCACCCTTTGTACCTTCGGTGGACATTTCTCCGGTCTCGGTCGGTTAAGTGTCCGGCCCATAAGACAAAGCTACATGGAGGACTCGTAGTAGACCTTGATTATATATTTTTTCCGCATCTAACCATCAAACTTGTTATACTTGTTTAACTTCTGCTTATCTTAGTTCTCTTTTACATTTTGAGTTCCATGGTTATGGGTTTGTAGAGACTAGCCTCGGTTATTCCGTAAATAACTCCAAACCGGAAGCCGAACTCTTGTTTACTAGTTTGTTTAAATAGTTGTATAAACATGTTTTATGTAAGATTTGAGTTTCTAAAAACCATTTTAATTAGTTCCATGGTTATGGGTTTGTAGAATCTAACCTCGGTCTTATCCCGAAACAAGATCCGAACCAGAAATCGAACTTTCGTTTAAAGACTTTGTTGTTAACTTTTTGTATGTAAGACTTTGGTATTATTGTTTATAAATTATTTTACAAGTTCTATGATGTTTGGACATGTGGTAACCATTCTTGGCCTTATTCCAAGATAAAAACCGAACAGAACCGAACTAAACCAAGTCTACTCGCTTAAGACACACAAGTGTGTTTTTAACCATTAAAGCTTATATATTTCTTTAAAAATACTTTATACACTGATTTTAATTATTTTCACAAAGTACTTTGAATGTTGAATCCAACTTGATCCTATAACAAAGTTTGGACCGATTAAACCGAACACTCGCTTAACGGACGTTGTTAGTTCTAAAACAATAGAACTACATACTTGGTTAAGTCTCTTTAAGATTTATTGAGTTATCTCACACATTTATTATTTTGGGAAAGTTGACTTTGGGTTTGGTCAAGTCACCAAGACCCGAACCGATCACCCGAACACTCGTTAAAACCCGTTTTAGTATCTATATTATAAAGGGACTTGCTTTCTTGCATTTTTACCCACCTTATTACTTAACATAGGTTGAGTAAAATTAAGGGCTAGATACTTTAACCCGGTTTCGAGCAAACTTACATTTTTAAAGGACTATTATTATAATTTCTTAAATATTTACATTTTAAACCTTAAACTTTAAATTGTTTACATTTCTTATCATTTATTTTCGTTTAAAGACTTCCAAGACAACTTTTCTAATACAAGACTTCTTCTCCTTTAGGCTTCGTTCGTTAAACTCATCGTTCCGGTTAATCTCCAAATCATCAAATCTTTCAAGTTTATTACTTGAACGTGAGTACTTTCATCCCCCATTTTCACTCTTTTATATTTTGGGGGTGACATTGCAAACTTATTCAAATCCAAATGATTTATACTTGAGTCTTAAACCACAAACTTTATTGTATACTTTACTTAAATAAATGCTCGATTTGGTGTTATATGCTTATATGCTTAAGTGCTAATGTGTTTACCGCTTTTGGATAGTTGATTCATAAATCCGAGTATATCTGGCATCCCCTTATAGAAAGGTGTCGTTAATGTATTCTTATTAACGATTTCATACAAAATCCGAGTATATTTGGCATCCCCTTATAGAAAGGTGTCGTTAATGTATTCTTATTAACGATTTTCATTTGTCTAAATTGTTGCTATTATTTATTGTTTTGTATACAAGTTGTGGAATTTCATATTATATATCTATTGTTCAAAAACTATGAAATTGCTCACCAACCTTTGTGTTGACAAAATCTATTTATGCAATGTTATAGGTTTGACTTTAGGTTGACTCGAGGACTTGAAGAAAAAACGTTATCGAGACTATTAGGATATTAGCAAAATGAACAATATATTATTTACTATGATTTGAATTCGGTTATTGTATGAACAAGTTATGTGACTCTTTGTGTTTTTATGAATTTAAATGAGTTGATTAAATATTGTCACTTAATAGTGTCGTGTGCGATGAACAATCGGTTGCGCCCCGACGTTTCCGTCATGGTCGGGGTGTGACAAAAACCTTTAGCTCATGTTTGGTACTGGTTACTAGCCAAACCTAACCGAAAACCGACAAACTAAAGAATAAACCGAACTGCTTAACAAAAAATTGATTGGTTAATAAGCTAGATTCATCGGGCTATTAACCAAACCACCACACCCCTTAGTAAACAAAAAGTTATTAATTGATATTAACCGAACCGAATTGAAAGCCGACAAACTAGTCGAATAAACCTAACTGATTACCAAAAACTAATTGGTTAATAAATCAAATTAATTGATGACTTATGTTTCACTCTCAGTTAAGGCTAAGAGAGAACTGCGGTTTTGTCCTTAAGGTTTCACCAAAATTGTGGTTTTCATCCAATAGTTTTGTTTGAACTTGCGATTAAACCCCACCCCACTAACCCCGTTAACTCTAGCCGTTAAACCCATCAGCCTACCCCTCACGCGAGGAGCAATTTTGTCATTTTTTCCCTAAATAAATCCCAGCCCTAATTCCCAAATATCATTTCCATCTTTGTCGTGGGAGAAAAGAGACAAAATTGATTAACGACCAAAGTTAACGGGGTTAGTGAGTTTGGGCTTAATTGCGAGTGAAAACAAAACTATTGGATACAAAAACCGAAAATATGAAACTATTGGATTAAAATCACAGATTTGGTCAAACCACAAAGATGAAAACAACAATTCTCTAACACAAAAGTAAGGGGTGCAAACACCAAGCCGAGCTTGAGCTCGGTTTATTTAACATACATGGAGCTCGAACTCGACTCGTTTACTATATTTATTAATTATTTTTCTTATATTTTTTTTCAATTTTTATATTATGTAAAATAATATATATTGTTTATAACATATATATATTAATTAATAATTATTATATATATATATATATATGTATTAAAAAATTATATAAATGAGAAGCTCGTGAGCCGGTTTAAGGTTAGACTCGTTTATTAAACAAACTTGTTTTTAGACCCAAGCTCAAACTCCATTAAGCATGGTTAAACAACCCATCCATGTGTTTGGTCCTCAAATAACAAGACGCCACCAACACCAACACCAACACCAACACCAACACCACACCCCTGGGTTTAGTGTTAAAGAAATGATGTTCGTCGTCTTCTTCTTCCTCCGTCGTACCGGCCGGCGATCCTTTACCACCACCACCTCAAACCTTTACACCAAGTATTCATTCACTCCACCTCCATCACTTCACCAAAAACAACCTATTAACTCTAACCCACAAACCCATAACACCAACACCAACAAGAAAAAAAGCAAGCCTCTTTACCGTCCTCCGTCTTCTCTCGACCGGTCCGGCCAAACCCCTTTAATCTCCAACCTCCCATTCGACTTCCGGTTCAGTTACACCGAGAGCAGCCCTGCGGTGCGGCCCATTGGTCTCCGTGAGCCAAAGTACTCGCCTTTTGGCCCCGAGAGGGTTGATCGTGTCTGGACGGGCGTATGCGCCCCTGCGGTCGACCCGATAGCCAGTAAAGAAGAGAGTGTGAAGCTGGAAGGCAAGAGGAAGATGATGAGGGACAGGGTTCAAGGCCAGGAGTTGACCAATGCTGAGAGGATTGCATTGGTTGAGAGTTGTGGGAAGCATAAAACCAAGAGACAGATCAATTTGGGTAACTTATTGTTATTGTTAAAAATTGATCAACTTTTGAGCTTATGTTAGGCTCTTATGATTTAGACAAGAAATCCAAGATGGTTTGGTGCGGTTATTAGCCTAAACTGAAACTGAATTCGTCAGTTAATCTAGTTTATTAACCAATCGGTTTTTGGTTTATTCGGTTAGTTTGTCAGTTTTTAGTTCAGTTTGGTTAGTTTCGGTTAATAACCAAAACCAAGATGGTTTGGTTCGGTTATTAGTGTAAACTGAAACCGATTTTGTCAGTTAATCTAGTTTATTAGCCAATTGGTTTTTGGTTAATTGGTTTGATTTATTCGGTTAGTTTGTTGGTTTGTGGTTCGGTTTAGTTAGTTTCGGTTAATAATAATAAAAATTAAGATTGGGCTAAAGTTTTTGCTTAGAAATACATGAAATGGAGGTATAAAAGCTAGAAATAATATATGTAAATATGAATGGTTCAGTTCGGTTCTTTTAACCAAGGTTA
Source organism: Bidens hawaiensis (assembly GCF_021521415.1). Lineage (NCBI taxonomy): Eukaryota > Viridiplantae > Streptophyta > Magnoliopsida > Asterales > Asteraceae > Bidens > Bidens hawaiensis. The sequence continues at coordinate 100,565 of NW_027493232.1, forward strand.
CAAAAATAAACGACAGCTGATTTTTGATTTTTGGTTGGTTTAGGTTTCGCTAGTTTTTCAGTGATCACAACTACGTTTTGGGTTAAGTTTTTTTGGATTGCAAAATGCATTCTTTGAATGTAATAATTGGTGTGTTGAAAACAAAGCGATGCTTAAAGCTACATGGCATGCAACAATTCTCAAGTTTTAACCTTTTATGCTTTGCAAGATTAAGTGATAATTATTACTTTATGCATTTTAAATAAAGTTACTAATGCATGTGTCTGCTTGATTCTGTTTTATGTGACTAATTTAAGAGATAAAAGCTAGTTTTGTTTGATGCTTGTTAGAACATTGGCTAATTGCATCATGATATAAGTTGTGTAGGTAGAATTTGTTCCCTAACCTTTTTCTTGGTGGTGACATGTAGGACGGGATGGATTAACACACAACATGCTGAATGACATTCATAATAACTGGAAGCATGCAGAAGCAGTTAGGATTAAATGTATGGGTGTACCAACTGTTGATATGAAAAACGTGTGCGCACAGTTGGAGGTAAGATCGTTTTTGAACTGTTGGACATGAATGCATTGCTTAATACTGTTTCCATCAAAGATCACAACTTGCAGATGGCCTAAAGCACTTTTTTTCATTCCTAGTTTCCAACTCCGTTTTGAATTGTATGTAGTATGTTCCAGGATAAAGCATTCGGTAAGATCATACACAGGCACGGTGGCTCACTCATATTATACAGAGGCAGAAATTACCACCCTAAGAAGAGGCCCGTGATCCCGTTAATGTTATGGAAGCCCCAAGAGCCAATATATCCAAAGCTGATAAAAATTACTATTGAAGGTCTAAGCATTGATGAAACAAAAGAAATGAGGAAGAAAGGATTAGCCATTCCTGGTCTCACAAAGCTCGGTAATTCTTCACTAAATATTTTGTTTGGTCGTTTGGTGTTGGAGATAAAACGTAAGTTACATGTTTTTTATGCAATGTGTTAATGCAGCAAAAAACGGTTACTATGGTGGTCTTGTTCCTATGATCCGAGATGCCTTTCTGGTGGAGGAACTGGTTCGAATCGACTGTAAGGGTTTGGAAAGAAAAGATTACAAGAAGCTAGGTGCTAAATTGAGGGTTAGTGTTCAGATTGTTTTAACTTTAACTAGTGTCTTTTGATTTTCGTTTTTTTTAATGAAGTTTTTAACTTATGCATATGTGTAAATACAGGATTTGGTTCCATGCATTCTGGTTACATTTGAGAAAGAACAAATAGTTATATGGAGGGGCAAGGACTACAAGCCTAAAGAAGGTGGATGCTTTCTCATGGACCGTGAATTTTTTGACAAAAGCGAGACCGACCCCGAGCATGATAGTCAAGATGTCAACCATGGTGAAATTGAGTTTGACTCTGATGAAAACTAAGATCTTTTTATGTTGCTGCAAATCTTGAACCATAGTTATGGAGTCTCGCACTTCACATTCAAAGATGGATCATGCAGTCGAGTCAAAACTAGCAAAGTGAAGGATTGTTGGGGAGTTATCTTGGAGATTGTTGAAGAAATCCTACGTTGACAGGCCGAAGAATAGGTAGCTCTATCGGCTTTCTTGTGACCGTCCTTTTAACAAATATTTGATACAGGTGTGTCTTGTTAATAATTAAAACCATATACACATAAACATTAGGCTTCCTTGGTTAGTTGGTTTGTCAAATTTTTGTTTACTAAATTGGTTTATTAGTGACTTGCTGATTAATTTAGAATGGGCCAAATGTGTTGGCATTAACACCGACAAATTGCGCTGACACCAAGTAATCGTGTTAAATAAGTTAACAGATCGACACAGTTGAACAAAAATAATATATTAAAGGTCGACACGATGCATTTAACGCTTATAGTTAGTTTTGTTTTGTTTTGTTTATTTTTTTTTTTTTTAAATAATTGTAGTGATGTATGATAATAGATCATAAGGGACATATGTGTAAATACCCAATACATGTACGATATATAAGCATGATTAAAGATTACCAATCTTTTATCCAACACCAAAAATCTTCATATCCTCATTTAGAGGAAAAGAAAGCAGTTGTTAACCTATTATTCTCCAAAACAACAAACACCCTTTTGAAGATATGATTCGATCGATGAAAAAGATATGTTCAAAAAGCAGCAGCGATCACGAAAACGAGTTGGAGATGGTATTGGAGGTATCTCTGCCAGAAGAAATATTAATCAAAACCGACACCAACGCTGCCACAAAACGATGGCGACGTATGTTCAATCTTGTTAGACCACAGAAAGACCGGGCCGCCAGGTGGATGACCACATTGTCTTCCATCAATGACGGTTCCAAGGACAAACAATTTATGTATTTCTTGAAGATCGCTGGCTCTTCTTTCATCCCGTTTCAGGTTCAACTTGATCGCGCATTATTATTGCCCGTTAGAGACGGTTCAATTGTAAGCATCAACCCCTTATATTCCACCTCAAATTTATGCTTTTTTTGCATACTTCTGAATCTATGTTACAATTGTTTTTCCATATATTGGGTTGACTTTTGAGGTCAACCAAATTGAAAAATGGTATATAAGTCAACCTTTGGCCAAATTTCTAATGAATCCATATCTAAAGACAACAAACTGAACTAAAAAAGTAAACTTCCTATTTCACATGACAAGCCTAATCTATGTTTATGATAAACCATTTAGTTGAATCCGCAATTACAATACGACACAATGTACAGCTATTCATGAATATACAGTCATTATAGCATGTAATTGATCAATTCATGCAGGAAGCATCTACTGCTAAATATATTGTACAGCAATACACAGCAGCAACAGGCGGATTGGCTGCCATGAACACTGTGAACAGCATGTATGTTGTCGGTGAGGTGAACATGGTACAATGTGAAATCCAGGAAAATGATCAAGATAAGACACGCGTCAGAGACGGATCCGAGTCAGGTGCATACATGCTGTGGCAAAAGAACCCTAATTTATGGTTCATGGAGCTGGTTGTCTCCGGTTGCAGAGTCAGTGCTGGCAGTGATGGCACCGTCACTTGGACCCAGTCTTCTTTGAACCCCTCTCAGTCTTCCAAAGGACCTCCAAGACCACTTCGCCGTTTTTTTCAGGTAAACTTTACTAATGTTCATATCAATATTATGGTAATGTTGATTGATTATATATGGGTTTGGTCAATCACAGGGCTTAGACCCGAGGTCAACAGCCAACCTATTCCTAAATGCAGTTTGCATAGGAGAAAAGTTAGTCATGAACGAGGATTGCTTCATACTTAGGCTTGACACGAGCCAAGATATCCTAAAAGCACAAAGTAAACCAAACATGGAGACCACACACCACATTATACAAGGGTATTTTAGTCAAAGAACAGGCCTTCTAATCCAATTTGAAGACACTAAATTAGTCAAGATCAAGTCAACACGAAAGGGTGGTGACCAATATGTCTATTATGAAACAAGCATCGAATCATCCCTAGAAAATTACAAACACATAGATGGAGTCAACATCGCACATTACGGGAAAACTGTAACATCAGTTTATAGATACGGGCAAGGAGGTAACACGAAATGGAAAATTGAAGAAACGTGTACACTTAAAGAAGTCGAGTTTAACATTTGTAGTTTATCAACGGATTCTTTTTTACCTCCCCCTGATGTAAAAAATGAAGAACAGGTGGTCTAAAGTTACTTGCTTTTACAAATGTAAATGACAACATTATAGCAGAAACAAATTAAATACGTAAATATGAATACTCAGATCAAATCCATAGCTACAAAGCCTAAAAAATATGCAAAAACACCAACATGGATTTACAAGTTGTAGTCTAGGATTACTTAACACCATCGTACTTGGATAGAGGGAAAAAGATTAATTGGGAATATAGGGCTCGAAAAGCTTTACACAAGGATTCGGATCATATTGCAAAACTTCAGCAGCCCGTTCAAATTCTTCCCTCAATACACGAATGCTACGTTTGTCTACAACCCGGCCCAAATCATGAGATACCTCAAACGGATCTTCTATACAAATCAGGTGTCGGTCATTCCCGATCCTTCTAGTCCAGTCTTTTTCCCGTTTGCTATACACGTTTACAAAAATTTATTTTAAATCAACTTTCCATTAACCTAACGGTAATTAGTAAATAACATATGAGAAGTTTCAAATTAGCAACCAACCTTATTAAGCATCCCATACGTATAGATATGACGTCATTAGTATAATCATGACGATAAGCCCAGTAGTTAAAAAATGCCCAAACCAACTGAGCAATACTTTCACCATTGCGGGACCCAAAACCTTGAAGTTTCTCGACTTGGTCAAAGTAAGAACATTCAACATCGTCCACATTTACTTTATATGTTGTCTCCATTCCCTAATGAAACAATGAATAATCCAGCATCTTATAAAGATTCATAAGTGGGAAATTAGAAAAAAGAAAAAAAAGAAAACCTGTAGGCATGGAAGGATAGAAGGCGTTCGCTGCTGCAAGAAATGAATGCACATCAAAACGTACCTGAAAAACAAATAAAAACAGTTTTAAATTTACAACAAAAGAGTAGACTATAAAAAGGGACATAAACGGTTAACCCACGCGTAGCTAGATAAGGTCCCTTGAAAAGTTTCATTAACCCCTCGGGATTTTGCCCAATGTTTAACAATAAACGCCAGCTGCCGCAGTCTCGGATCTATCTTCGAGTAATCACGAAGAAGTTTTGTATTTATAACAGCAAGCAAATTGTTGACACAAATATCACACGAGATTCCAGTGGCGGGATCCATAAGCTTCACTATGGGAACCCTGGCACGAGTCAATGCCTGAAAAAACAAAAGCATAAGTCAGAACCTTAAACAGCCCCATTAACACTTTTGAAAACAAAAGAGATAACACACCTGAACATTTTCAAGGTTATCCGATTTCAAAATGTCAGCGAGCTTTAACAAGATTTCTGCTTTGTCCACGTCATCATCCCCCATTGCAAGACAAACATCGATGTCACTTTTACGAAACCCAAACGAGTTGGCACAAGATCCGTAAAGAAATAACCGAGCATTGGGCCATTCATTTGTAACATGTTTGTTTAATAAAGCCATTAATTGTTTTTGCTTCTCTTTTTCTTCTTCTGGTGGTATCAAAGACTCAAAAATTTCAAGAAAATGATCATTTAGCCTGTTTATATCCCTCCGGCATTCTATTTGACTTCTATGATTTCTCATTCTCTGGTTCAGTAGCCATTGTCCCCTTTTATCTGCTCTGTATTCCTGATCATAAATTGTGATTTGAAAAATAAAGCTCAAAAGTACTAAAACTCATACACTAACATGCAAAAAGGCTTTTAAGACAACAAGCATACAGATTCAGTTTAATCATTACAAAGTCAGCTTCGGTTTTATTTTATAAAGTTCAAAGCTTGTTAATAATGAAGCATGGAAAAGGGAAACAAATCTCAGACCTTAACTAATTATACTAATCTAAGTTCATCCAAATCTAATATCTTATCTATAAACAAGATACTCACAAAACACTAATGACATTCAAAGTCTTTCTTCTATCATATGTAGTAAGTAATTATGCATAACAAAAAAAAAAAAAAAAAAAAAAAAATTAAAAGTAAGCATTTACCTTATCTCTTGATTTAGGGCCCGTCTTTACATCACCCTTCTCATCCGTTCCGTCTTCAAGCAATAAATTCTCAACCTGTTCCTCTAAATCATCCAAATCCCCTGAGTCAGCCCCATTGCTCATCGATCTATTTTCACTCGGTCTACTCGGATCATGTAACACTTCAACATCAGTTGCAGAAACCGAACCTGAATGAAGATGACTTCCTCTCGATGGGCCCGAATGGTTATGGTTTCCCCCAACATGCAATCTTTCTCCCGAATTCGCAACATCCCTCTGCATACTAGGTTCCGGAATCCTCGAAAACCCCGGTGGCGGCATCCGCCTCATGGCTTCAGCCGACACGTAATTGCCAAAAGTCAATGAGCTAAGTTTCATATGCTGCATTAACTCCGCATCCGGAGCATTCCCCATAGCCAATTCTCTTTCCCTCAACAAATGCTGCTCGATACTCGCCAAATCGTAATCCAAGTTTGCTTTTTTCGGTGCTTGGATATCGGATTGCAACGACCCGAAAACCAGCTTGCTATGACGATCTTGCCCTTGCTGCTCCTGGTGTTGATTACTGTGAATAAGTCCAAGCTTTGATAGATAATCAAGCACGTTTTGATCGTTGACCTGTTGATGTTGACCGTGGATATAATTAGCAGCAGTCCAATTAGGGTTTGGAATGATGAGATTGGGGTTCAAATTAGGGTTTTGGGGAAACCCTAGGTTGTGATTGAAGTAATTGTTATGCTGCTGCGGCGGGGGGAAAAGGGTATGGCGGGAAGAGAATGGTGGTGGCGGGAAGGGCGAGACGGCTGGGAGTGGTGGCTGTTGGGTGGTCGGAGGACGTGGGTGTTGTGGTGGGTTTTTAAGAAGTTGGAGAAGAAACTCGCCGCCGTTTGCAGGTGGTGGCTGTGGTGGTGGCGGAGTATTAATATTATTAGTATTATCAGCTCCACCGCCGCCGGCCATGGTTGGTTTATGGGTTTGGAGAGAAAGAGAAAGAGAAAGAGAAAGAGAAAGAGTTTAATTTAAAAAAGTGAGTTGCATTATTATGTGTTGTTTTGTTTGGTACTTTTTTATCTTTTACTTTCCCTTTGAACACTTGACTTGTTTGTTTTTAAAGGTCGTACAACATTAATAATTTTGTTACCACTTTTCATTAACTTAAGTGCTACCACTTACATTAATTTTGTTACCAATTTTCAAGCTCTATAAGACTATATACAATTGAGTCATGTGGCATGTGTCTTTCTAGTTTTTAAAGTGTGAAGGCATGTGTATGTATGCCTTTTCTTATTAGACATCTGAATCTGAATGTCTTTAAAAAGGTAAGATGCAGTTTGTTTTTTTTATAAGAAAAGAGATAGATTAAAGGTTTATAATCTGTAATAAGAATGCTGTTTGTTTTTTTAACTTTTGCATGTTATTAAAATAAACTAAAATTCAAATAAACCGATTTTTTTTTAATTTAAAAGAGTTTTCAACGTTGAAATTTAAATAATAATTACACAACACTAAAATAATATTATTGAAACCATAATAACAATTTTTTAGATAATTCATTTCATACTTTGTATTAGCTCATCAATTTCATCTTGTAACCAAGTCATATATTTACGATCTGATGTACACAAGAGACGGCAGGATGTGGCAGAGATGGGAGGTAGCGAAGCATGGTACAGTAAGTTTATGCCTCAAGTGCTGGATTTCGATCGGCTGAGTAGGGATTGTGAAGGGGCAATGTCGGTGGATGATGGGCAACGACCAATGGAGGGGCAACATATGGTAGCTAGGGTTGAGAGTCTGTGAAGGAGAACGATGGTTTATGAGGTTAGAAGAGATAAAAAGAAAATGGACTAGATCTACACCACGAAGAGTTCGTGCAGTTTTTTTAATGAAACATTTGCGAGAAAACAAACACTCTAGAAGCTCATGTCTGCGCGGCGCAAACAGAAGAACTCCCGTAGAGCTTTTTTCAAAACACCACCTAAGAAATAAATAGAGTGGGACCGAGAATATGTAGGGATATATAAAAGGTGAGGCATAATTGGGAGGGCATAGGAAGCGATGCGACATTTTTTAGTTTTGGCAGTGGAGGTGTGCGCATCCACTTTGGTGTGGTGGAGGTATGGAGACGAAGATGAAGACTGTACATATGTGGGGTTTTCCAGTGGTGGAGGCGTACTTGTCTCCTTTACTTCCTTTTCCCCATCGAAGTAGCATAACTACAAAACCTATTAGCTAGGGTTTTCAAATTGTGTCACACCCTAACTTAGGGCCTGGGTGTGACGCCCTTTAGTTGGTATCTGTTTTGAAAATATATCAGAGTTGCCGGTTATTAGCAGAAGTCTTTAAAATATAATATTTATTTATAAAATGTCGGGACAAAATACCCGTTTGATATTTCAAATACATGTCTTTTGAAAATATAATTTATTAATAATATTCTGAATAAAATATCTGAGCCATCAAATCACCTCTAATGACTATATCTCCAATCTTCTATCAGTCTTGTCTGTCAGTTCTATTCTTTACAGTTTCCCTGAAATGTGGGGGAAAAATACATCAGCACACAGCCGGTGAATAACGCTGACTCAGTTCAATACCATTGTGTAAACAAATAATAATACCTTTGTGACAATACTCATTAGGCATCCAACTCAATTGGGTTAAAATTACCCTAAGTACATGTACAATTAATCATATACACAATTTCTCTGAACAGTCTGTAGACTTCCAGAGGCGTGTTTGATGATATGCATGGCCTCGGGGAACTCCGAGTCACCATGTATGTATGGATCCAGACACATGTATACTCTTAATCTGAGTATGCCTGTTTCTTATTATTGTAACACAAAGTTTTAAGGATTCATAAATTCTATGCAAATAGTTCAAACTCTAAAAGAGTTGTAAAAGTTTGGAGCGTATTCGCCTTTTATGATTGAATCAGTTTCTGACACTGATTCCTGTATATTGATCAGTTTCTGCTACTGACCCTGTTTGTAAATCAGTTTTGGTTACTGATTTTTGTTTCTGTTTTTCAGCTTTCTGATTGATTGATTGTCTGTTATCTTAGACCTATAGTACGAGATTAACATTTGTATAAATATCTAGATCAACGATCTAGCTTTAGACCCCGTAGTCTGTTTTGTATAGCTGTAACCTTGACAATTTATTTGTATAGTATAAAACATTTGGACATTTAGTCCTTTTATCTGTTAATTATATATCAGGTTTCTTCTTCAAGAAGAAGCATTACTTTAACTATAACCTGTGTGAATGGATAGTATATTTCTTAATCATTAAGAATTATTATTTTAACTATATCCTTGGCATGATTACGTTTCTTAATCATGAAGAAACAATAATTAACTATAACCATTTCTTATGAAAAGTTATATTATATTTAACAGCAATCAAGATTCGGGCTATACCCCCGACTATGGTCTAAGCTATTATGATAATAATAAAATAATAACTTAATCAGAACCCCTACCTCGTATGGTACTTGGATTTAAATACTTATGACTGATCGAGCAGCACTTCTAATATACTTCGTGTACTATCGTATAAACCGTCAGAGCTTCGAAGCTTGGCACGTTCCATGAGGTCAGCACGCTTCTCGAGACTAGTGTGTGCGAGAAAGTGTGTGAAAATGGGTGTTGGAGGTGTGAGACAGGAATGCCGATCACCCCCATTTTATAGCTGAATTTGGGCATATTCGCGCCGCGCGAAGAGGCAAGGTATGGCGGTTCGCGCCGCGCGAAGTTGCTATAGGGTTGTTGAGTCATTAGTAGGCTTGCCACGTGTCACCAGGTGCTGCCACGTGTCTCCACGTGTCACGCATGCAGAAATGCAACTTCGCGTCGCGCGAAGAATCGGATCCTACCATTTTGCGTCGTGCGAAGATGCTTCAAAGTCGTTTCAAGTCTTTTATCTTTCGCGTAGCGCGAAGATGTTGAAGCCTGATCCTTCGCATCACGCGAAGATGCAAATTTCAGATTTTCATTTTCAGTCCTTGTATTATCTAAAAATACTAAAGCGGCCCTTATGCGGCGATGCGAGCGTGTGAAGTGCAAAGTGCGCCATCAAAACGCCACATTACGCCCGAGCCCGTGTCTGAGTCCGAGCGTCAGGTGCTTCGCACCCTCCGCTAAGACTATGGAGAGTGGTTAGTCATATTAAAACACTAGGTTAAGTACCCGTGTGATACACGGGTTAAACAATTTTAACTTTATAAAAATTGAAATCATATTAGATTAATTAAATAAAATGTTAAGCTACAATTATAATTGACAAACATAAAAATAATTCATAAATCTAAGATTTTTGACATTGTGATATTTTCTATTACACTGTTTGAATAATGAAAACTATATATATATCATAAATCTGTAAATACTTATTATAAATTATATTACAAGTTATATATAATTGGAAAAATGTAATTACAATTATAATTCACAAAACTCTGATGGCTTGCATGTTCTCACAAACTTTTTCACCACTTCACGCCACAAACATGTTTGGAGATTTTCTTTTGCTAGGTCGTCCACAAACTTATACTAAAAATAGTACCTGCAAGTTCAAAATGTTCAAAAAAATCTAAATAGGGATCACGATGAAAAATGTTTTCATATATCAAGATTATATAGAATAGTTGTTATATAACAAAAACTAACACCTCAATATTCTCAACATGGATTCGTAACATGATGTTCAAGTATTTTTGTTAGTCCCATTTTGATTTAGTCTTTTGCATTGTAAATATATGTTTTGGGCTTTAGTTGTTAGTGTTAAATGTATAGGCCCAAGGGAAATAATGTTGTATAGCCTATTGGGCATTGGATGTGTTCTAATTCTCATGTATGTTTCCCTATAAATAGGAAGCATGCCATGAGAAGCATGTGTTGATTGTTCATCAATAGAAAACCTTTTGGCAAAAATTCTATCTCTCTAACCTTCTCACTTCTCTCGGCTCTCTCTCTCTCTCTCACTCACCTTTCTTTAACCAAAAATAATCTCAAGATCCGAGACCTCTTGGTTGCTTAGTATGATTTCCACTAGCACTAAGTTAGGTTGATCCAAAGACGTTGTTAGATCCACCCGAATAGGGACCTATAATTGGTATTAGAGCTTCGGCTCACTAGTTGAGGGTTTTTGGATCACAACCTTGGGTTTTGATCTTGAGAAGAAGAAAATAAGTGTTCAAGTCTTCTTGACAAGAAAATCTTCAAAAAAAACAAAAACAAGAAAAATAGAAAAATACAAAAATAAGTGGACAAAAGCTTGGGTTACGGGTTCAAAAGTGCTAGATCTAAGAAGTTTGGGTTAAAATGTGCTAAAGATTGGGTTACGGGTTCAAAAAGTTGGTCAAAATTGATAAAGAACAATTTTGCTTCTCATGGCATAAAAGTTTGTGCAACAACCTTTGACCTAGTACGGATAAGGTTAGGTGAAAACAGATCCCAAGGAAGATTTTTCTCAGAAAGATAAAATTCTTTCGCTTCGCTTGGATCCTTTCGTTTCGCTTAGAATCCTTTCGCTTCGCTTGGATCCTTTCGCTTCGCTTAGAATCCTTTCGCTTCGCTTGGATCCTTTCGCTTCGCACGAGACTCTTTCGCTTCGCACGAGACTGTTTCGCTTCGCTTGAAGCTGTTTCGCTTCGCTTGAAGTTACTTTGTGCGAAAAGGTTGACTGTTTTGAAGAATAAGCTTTGTTGAAGGCTTGTAACTACTTAGACCATGGCTAGCACTGATTCAGAACTATTGAAGGGTTATTTGCTGTTGGAAAACCAAGTAGGAACCCCTACAAAGCCTCCAAAATATATGACCTTAGACGATAACTTTGCAGATTTCAAATGGAGATTTATGAATTATATCTCTTTGACTGAGACTGATTTGTTGAGATGCTTTGAACAAGGTCCTCATGTTCTCGTGACTCGCACTGATGCTGGGGAACAACTTAAGGCTCCAGAAAACTATGATCAAGCAGATAGGGACCTGTTAGCACAAGATAAGAAGGCCTATCTCATATTGACTGTTTGTCTTTCAAACGAAATCTCTGAAACTCTTCGTGAACACACAAGTACCAAGGGTCTGTGGGAAGCACTTGTTGAAAAGGTTGAGAGCAATGCCGAAATCAGGGAAAACAAAAAGGCCCTGTTAAAAGAAGAGTTCAATATGTTTAATCATCGTCAAGGTGAAGCTGTTTTGGAGTTGGTAAAGAGATTTGAGAAGTTGATGGTAAGAATTAGGGCTGCAAGTGTCAACATTGCAAATGCCGAGGTCAACCACAAGTTGATGAACTCTTTGCCATATAGCTGGAGTACCAATACTGTCATGATCAAGAGAACTATAAATCTAAACATGATGACAAACACTGACTTGATATCCACTATCAAGTCATTTGAAATGGATGAGCAGATGAGAATGAACAATCATCTTAGTTCACTGAATCAAGCTGGAGTGAGTACTGCCTCCTCGATGCCAACTGCTTTTATAAGCAAAGCTCAACCGAATGTGTATCCCGTGACCACTCCCAAGTACTCCTCATGTGTTCCTTCACAACCAACAACATTCATCTCAACAACAAATCAATCAGATTCTTCCAATACAAGCTCGTTCCAAAAGGCGGTCGACAGTGCAGTTGCCCAAGCCCTAAAAGCTCAAGGAATTTCATCATCTTCAAAACCTCAACCAAGCAAGCCTTCAAGTTTCTGTGAAGCATTACCTATGCTAAATGACTCCAACATCGCAATAGTTCACGCTTTTCTTTCAAGCCATGAAGAGTTGATGAAAGGAAATCTATTGCCACCACAGTTGGAAGCTGGAGACTTGAGGGATATCAATCAGAAAGATCTTGAGAAGATGGATATCAAATACCAGATGGCAATGGCGGTGCAAAGGGCTACTAACTTCATGAAAACATACGGGAATGATAGCTTTAATGATTCAGACAGGAAAAGGATCGGGTTTGATAAGTCAAAGCTGCGTTGCTACAACTATGGTGAGATGGGTCACTTTTCTAGAGAATGCACGAATCCTTCAAAACCTGTAAATGATATTCGTGTGACTGAGGTGACAGAGGAGGAGAACGGCAAGGCTGCAGGAAAAAGGCATGAGATGCAGAAACCAAGCAGCTCATCACAAAGAATTGGAGGTCATCCACACAAGGGCAACTCAAGCTCAAACTCAAAAGCCTTTGTCTCCCGATCGGAGGTCCAAGTTGGTGTGGATTGGGATGATCAATTCCAAGAGCTGCAGAATCCACTTAACATGGCTGGTATGGCTCTCACAGACAATGAAGCTTCCTCATCTGCTGCTGCAAGTTCTGATGCGTCACCATCAGACGAGGTAAAAAGAAATCTATGCACTGAAGCTTGCGTAAATAAAGTCACATATTATAGATATCTTCAGGACGAAGTTTTGAAAGAAAACGCAAAACTTCGTCAACTAAATGCTGAATATGTAAAGGCTGACAAGATATATGTTGAAAAGATTAACACACATCACGATGATGTTGCAAATCTTAAACTTAAAATCTTTCAAGGAGAGCACAATGTCATCTATTACAAAGACATTGTAAATAAATTAAAAGATGAAATTGAAAAGTTGAAACTTGATCTTTCTGTTAAATGAGAAAAAGAAAAACAAGTTGAAAGATTTGAGGCATCATCTGAACAATTAGATGATCTTATCAAAGCTCAGAGAAGTACTAAAGATAAAACGGGACTAGGATGTGATTACTCAGCGGTGCCTCCACCAATGAATGATAATTACACTTGCCTACCCCATTTTAGCTATAATACTTCTATTGATGAAGAGATGGCATATGGTATTGGTAAAATACCAAAACTAGTGAAATTCATTTCAGCCGCCTCTTCATCAACAGATCAAATTTCGTCATCTGATAATTCTAACGTCAACATGTCTTGTGTAGCAGGTGATGTAAGTGGTGGGAAGGTTAACTAGGATTGTAAATCAAAGGGAGAGTTAGATACACATTTTGAATCCTATGTGGGTCTAACAAAAACCATTAACAATCCTGTTTGTAACAAAGTGTGTGAATCATTGATAGGAAGTTAATTGTCTAGATCAAATGGTGTATTTTGTGAATCATCAAGTGATGACAGTTGTATAAATGTTTGCAATGAAAGTGAATGTTCCTCTTCTGATTCAGAATGTGAAACTATATTTGATGAAACTTTCAAAATCAAGGTTAATGAACAGACTAGTCAAAGCTGCTCATCAACTGATAATAAAATTGAGAACTTAATAAAAGAGAAAGTTAGATTTGAAAATGAAAAACCGAGCACTTCATGTGAATATGTGCCACCCAAGAAAACTTCATTTTCTCAAAATACAAATTATAACAATAGTTCTCAATTTTATGATCAGTGTGATAGTACCTTATATTACTCTCGACAGAAACCTAGGCAATCAAATTATTTTGCAACTCATCATTCAAATGCTTACAATTATCAATCAGATAGAGGTCACCAACATGTTAACCAAACAACATCATCTCATGCCACATATCTCAGCGAGCAAGATATCTATAAATGGAACTAAAGAAAATGTTGCTTCATTTGTGGAAATCCGTCTCATCTTGCAAGACATTGCAAGAACTGGCACAAAAAACAAAGAGACTTCAACAGTAAGTTTGGTCAGACATTTCCTGGGTATAATGCTTAAACCAAGAAAATGTCTCACGAAACTTACACTTCAGCCAGTGAGACAAATTTAAGATCCAAGAGAACCGAAAAACCCAAGAAACCATTTTGGCTAACCCAAAGAGAAAGAAGGCGGTTAGCTAAGGATTCTGAAGCTGAAAAGCCTAAGAGCTCTTGAAAGTTTTTCTCAAAGGCTAATCAAGAAGATTTTGTGGTTAAGCCTAAACCAAAACGAAGGCAATCCAGAAAACTTTTCAAAAACCAAGGAAATCATAATTCAAGTTCCTCAAGGGATTGTTCTTCAGATTCTGATTCACCAAAGGATTACATTTTCAGAAATCATAAAATTAAACTTGGTTATTTTGTGTTTAACCTTCCCGAGACAAGAGTGTCTCGGGAAACCCTCCACTGACTGGTCCTTTGTGTGTAGGATCAGCCTGGACGGCCTGTCAACAGCATTTGGTACTTGGACAGTGGCTGCACCCGACACATGACAGTAGACGAATCGTTGTTGTTCGACATCAAACCATTCAACGGTGGTCACGTTTCCTTTGCCGGTGATATTGGAGGAGAGATAACGAAACAAGGGAAGGTCTCGAATGGCACGTTGGCATTTGATGAAGTCAATCTGGTGGAACAGCTCAACCACAACCTGCTAAGTGTCTCTCAGATCCGTGATAAGAAATTTTCAACCCTATTTACTGAAAATGAATGTCTCATTCTAAACCCAGGTTTTAGAGTCCCTGAAGAATGGATTATGATGCGTACTCCAAGGCACAACGATGCCTACATTCTGGACATGAGAAGCAATTATTCCATGCGGTCTGCTTCTTGCTTGATGTCTAAGGCATCGGAGAACGATTCATCTTTATGGCATCGACGGTTGGGTCACGTCAACTTTAAGAACTTGAACAAGTTGGTTAAGGCCTAAGGATGACCATGTGAGGGGTTTGCCAGTAAAATCCTTTCACTGTGCTGAAAAATGTTTATCTTGCTCTAAATGCAAACAACACAAACTCCCTCATAGGCCCAAGCTTGTTAATTCCATCAATTTCACTCTTCAGTTGCTACACATGGATCTTTTTGGTCCAATCCAACCAATGGCAATAGGTCGAAAAGCCTATTGTCTGGTTATTACTGATGACTTTTTGCGTTTCAGTTGGACATTTTTGTTAGGGCACAAGGACGAGACGTCACATTTTCTGCTCAGGTTTATTGTGTTGGTTGAGAATCAAACTGATAAGAAGGTGAAATGTATCAGAAGTGACAACGACACAGAATTCTGCAACAAGGTGGTGAATGAATTCTGTCAAAACAAAGGAATTGTTCATCAACTCAGCGCATCTTATACTCCCGAACAAAATGGGGTAGCTGAAAGAAGAAACCGTACTTTGGTGGAAGCCACTAGAACAATGCTCTCATATTGAAAACTACCATTGATTTTCTGGGGAGAAGCCATCAACGCTGCCTGCTTTACCCAAAATCGTGTGCTGCTGAACAAAAGACTAAACAAGACTCCATATGAAGTCTTCTATGGATCGAAGCCAAGTGTAAATTTCTTCAGAACGTTTGGATGTTCCTGTACCATTCTCCAAACGAATGTTGGAATGACTTCCAAGTTTGCTGAAAAGGCGGATGAGTGCTATTTTGTTGGTTATTCTGCTGATAAAAAAGCTTATCGTGTGTATAACAAGAAATCAAGAGTAATCTTGGAATCCTTCAACATTGATTGGCAAGAGTTAAACCCTACTGATGCACACAATGGTCCGGATTGGATGTTTGATTATGAAGGATTGTTCAAGCAGTTTCGTGGAATGTATATGCCACCCGCTACACTATATTTTCACCTGTTGCTTCTCCGCTTGTTCAACCAGATGATGATCAGTCTATCCTGATGCATGCTGTTTTGAAAGATCTTGGACATGTTGACATAGCTGCTGCTGCACCCATACTGAATGTACAACCAATAGCTAACCACCAAGTCCCGATTGGTGATGAGCAGCCCTCTGCCAACACCACTGAAATGCAAGCTGTTGAAGACATGACTGATTCAGATTCTGACTCGTACATGTCAGCAGACAACAACCAAAATGTTCAAGTCGATCAAACAGATCTGCCTCCTGCAGAACCAAGTGTGGTGGAATCTGTCCCCACACCTCCATCAGAAGAAGATAATCAAGGTCCTGCAATGGAGGCTGATGCATCATGTGGGCAGGTGGAACCCTGTCCGAATGAAACTTATGATAACACCAACACAACTTCTGTTCCAACTGTTGCTGTTCCATTCTATGACAACCTATGGGAAGGTCCCATTGCTGCAGAACATTTGGTTGAACCACAAGAAGATGGAACTGATCCTCAACCAAGTGTTTCTGTCCCTACGGCCACTGTCATGCATCCCATAGAGAGCCTGTCCATTCAACTTGAGGCCACACCAGTCGAGCATGTCGACCAATTTCCACAGCCGCCAATTCATCGTCGACATCCGACTGAGAACATCATTGGAGATCCATCTGCTGGCATCCAAACACGCAGCACTTCCGGTAACATTAACAGATGTCTTTTTGCTTGTTTTATTTCTCAGGTAGAACCCAAGGACTACAAAGTCGCACTAAAAGACAACTCCTGGGTAGAGGCTATGCAAGAAGAGCTGTTATAGTTTCAGAAGCTGAATGTTTGGAGGCTAGTAAAGAAACCAGAAAACAAAAGGCCGATCGGAATGAAATGTGTGTTCCGAAATAAAAAGGATGACAAGGGGGTGATCATCAGAAACAAAGCCCAGCTTGTTGTACAAGGTTTTTGGCAACGTGAAGGTCTTGATTACAATGAAGTCTATGCACCGATGGCCATACTAGAAGCAATTCGCATCTTTCTGGCATACGCCTCGTACATGAACTTCAAAGTATATCAAATGGACGTGAAGAATGCTTTCTTATACGGGAAAGTAAAAGAAGAGATCTATGTCATTCAACCTCCAGGTTTTGAGGATCCAATTCATCCTGATCACGTTTACCGACTTGACAAAGCACTATATGGTCTTCACCAAGCACCTCGTGCTTGGTATGCCACACTGGCTGATCATTCGGTGAAAAATGGTTACAAGAGAGGAATCATCGATCAAACTCTCTTTGTCAAGAAGGTCAACAGTAATTTGATTCTGGTTCAAGTTTATGTCAACGACATCATTTTCGGGTCCACGAATGAGGATCTGTGCAAGGAGTTTTCTGAGGTTATGCAACAGCGATTTGAGATGAGTTCCTTAGGGGAGATGACTTTCTTCCTGGGCTTACAAGTTGAGCAAAAGAAGGACGGGACTTTGATTCACCAAGAAGAGTACATTGAAGACATTGTTTAGAAATTTGGTTTCAAGGACTCATCATCATTCATGACACCAATCGCAACGCGACCTGTTCTAGCTCCTGATCCATCGGGAAAACCAGTCGATCAACACCTTTATAGGTCAATGATTGGTTCCTTGATGTATCTCACTACAAGCAGACCGGACATCATGTTCCCTGTTTGTCAGTGTGACAGATATCAGTCTGACCCAAGAGAGTCCCACATGATTGCTGTCAAGCGTATCTTCAGATACTTGAAGGGTAGACCGCGTTTGGGTCTTTGGTATCCAAAGAAATCTCCCTTGGAACTTCATGCTTACACCGACAGTGATTATGGGGGATGCAACTTGGACAGAAAGTCTACATCTGGTGGATGTCAATTCCTAGGAGATTGGTTGATCTCATGGCAGTGCAAGAAACAAGTCACTGTGTCCACCTCCACAGCAGAAGCCGAGTACATTGCTGCATCCAGCTGCTGCTCTCAAGTGATATGGATCCAGCATTAGCTGCTAGATTACGGTTTGAATTTCTATGGATCAACGATCAAATGTGATAATGAGGCGGCCGTTGCTATTGTCAAAAACCCGGTCCAGCACTCAAAGACTAAGCACATTGACATCCGGATACATTTTATTCGTGATTGTTATGATCGCAAGCTTGTCGACGTAAAACGGGTCCATACTGATTTTAACTTTGCAGATCTCTTTACAAAAGCTTTCAGTCGTGCCCGATTTTTGTTTCTCGTTGAGTCATTGGGTATGATTTCCTTTCAGTAAATTTTATCGTTTATCTTTTAATTTAAAATTGTAAATATTTTTAAAATATGTCACAATTTTAGAGGAAGAAAATGAGTTAACTTTAACTCACCAAAAAGATTTTTCAAATTTATTTTAAGAAAACCAAAAATCGAGTCACTTGACTTAACAAAAAGATTTTATTTTAATATTTAATATTGACTTCATCTTTACTCCTATTTAAGTAAAATCTAAAAAAAATTCAAAAAGAATTATCCCGTTTAGAGGGAGCTCCTGTTTAGAGGGAGTCGGATATTTAAAATTTTCAAGCTAGAATTTGATCCGATTTTTTTGGAAAATGATAGTACATTGGTTAGTAATGATTCTAGCGCGTTAAAAGAATAGAACAAAAAGCTACAAGGTCATTCATAGATGTGAAGGTAGGCTTGACAAACAAGTAAGTGTCAGATGATATAAACCAAAATTCCTGCCGGTACTAGTGGATATACGATTATGAAGCGGTTGCATGATTCCGTAAAGTCATATTCATGAAGGCAAAAATGTAACTATACATATCATACCCTCTTTACCTGATCACAGTCGTCTTATGAAAGCCAGTGTCAGTTTTAATTTTTTATTGAGTCAAGTAAAGCGTCAAGAAAAGCAAGAAAAAGAAAAACGAAAGAGTCAAAAAAAAAATCAAGAAAAAGAGTCAGAAAAGGAGTCAGTCCTAGGAATTTTAACTTCTGCTTTATTTCTTCATTTACTTTCGACTCAAGCCTTGGACTTTCTACGTTTGTAGTCATACAAGATCTGATTGTTAAGGCTCTGAGTCTTCTGCTTTGTTTTATTTTCTTTCTTTTGTTCAAGCCTTGGACTTTCTCTACGCGATAATATGGTATTATCCGACCTGATTGTTATGGCCTGAATTTCTGCCTTATTTTAATCTTTCTAGATCGAGTCAAGTGTGCAAAGCACAAAGTGTCATGTGTAAAGTGTACAGTAAGTTAGTCTGTCAATAAGAGTACTGTAATCAACTAAGAAAGGTCTAAGTCAAGTTGAGGTGATATGTTAACACAAAGTAGGCCTGAGATATGATGGAATCAGTAACATGTCTGATTAAGTGGGGACCACATAAGCACCGTGCCTAATTGTACTTTAAACGTATTATTTCTTGCATCAAAACACCTGTCAAGTTAAAAAGGAGGACAATATCTACAGTCAATGATGAACTTGTGTCATAATAATTTCAAAATGGAAACGCGATCTAGGGCTTGGCAAATCAATATGATTCCATATCGTGATCGTTCTTTGTAAATTAACCAAAGAAAAGAACTATGAAAATTAATTTAATATTATTGTTTTAACTTTAAAATGTCTTAAATTCTTTTATTTTGTTTGTATTTTCTAAAATATTAAGTATCTGCATAGTTTAATGTCTGAAACTTTATTTTTATTTATTTTATTTTATCTTTAATTTTAAATTTAAATTTTATTTTTGTTTTTAATTCGGTGTCTTTTTTTATTACGTTATATTTTGACAAAAGAGATCGTTCGTGCAAATGTTAACGCTTATGGACCAACAAAAGAAAATATTATAAACAATCAAGTGCGTGGGTTCGGTGGGTAAATGTTTTTCGGGTTTGAAAATGCTAATTGTTTTAAAGACCGAGGACTGAAAGTGTATTTTCGGTGAATACTCACGTTTTTTTAACCTTGTCGCGAGATAGGCTGACCCTATATATAAGGGAAACTTAAAATATCTTTCACTATTCACCAAACACTTTTAGCTTTTACTCTCTTCTCTCTCACATCTTCAAACTCTCAAACCCTAATCTTCTTCTACTTTTCAAAGAATCTGGCCCTCATAATCACAAACATGCCTTTGAATCCTGAGTATCCACCCTCGGTATAACATCAGAACACCATAAATCATTTCATCTTCATGTTTCTGGGTTCTCGTGGATCGAGACGACGGTTCATATGAACCGTCGGCTAGATCCATAACTGATCTTCGTATGAGATTGATTAATATGTTGTGTATAATCTGTTGTTGGACTTATTGATCTTGATTATCATCATTAATTGTTAGAATTAGGGTTGTTTGTGTAAAGTTTGTAGATTTAAGTTTTTGTTCAAAAGTTCTAAGGGCAAATTGACTATGTAATCAAAGGAGATTCAAGCTCAAACTTTCCAGAAACTTGATTCGCATCTAGGCGACCATGAGAAAAGAAAAGGGAGGATCAAAAAGGGCTAAGTACAGGTCTTCGCATGAAAGGGTCTTTCGCTTCGCTTGACCTCATGCGAAGCAAAACATCTTTCTGTTTCGCTTCGCTTGACCTCATGCAAATCGAAACAAGGTCTCATGCGAAAAACCCACACTTAGCAAAAATTTCAAAATCTCAAAACTAATGCTACTGAACTGTTTTTGAACAAATAAAGTGTTTGGTCTATTGGACTGTTTTGGACTTGATCTTTGAACATTATGGACTAATTAACTTATAGATTGACTAAAATTAACTTATTAACTTATTAAATCTAAAATGTACATAATGATAGTATTAAATCTGATTATCTAATATGTAGATACTTAATGCTTATGTATATATCTTGTTTAGTTCGCTTATATCTTAATGATGACTCTCATGATCTCTTGGTTTTTAACTTCAGGGAAATAACAACTTTTGTGCTCTCGGGTTGCCTAAGGCAAAGGCAGATAAGGTGTTCACGTCCATGGTCAAGGGGCTAAAGCAGTCACCCCTTTCATATGCTATTACAGCCAATCCAGCCGTGTATTACAAGTGGATCTTGGATTTCTGGGCATTTGCAAAGATAGCTGATGATTCTCTGTCCTTCACAACAACGGTCACAAGACAGGAATTGTGTTAGGACATGAAATGTCACATGTATGTCCCCAGTTCTATCAGGTTGGTTCAACATGAAACCAACGATCGTGAAACCAAGTTAACGTACTGAAAATGGCAAACGAAGCTGATTCGATCGAATCAGTGACTGATTCGATCGAACCAGATCTCATTCGATCGAATGAGTATCTCATTCGATCGAATGAGTCTTCGGTATATAAACGTTACTTGGGAAATTTCACAAGGATAGAGAACAGAATACACACTCACGAACCAGCAGCCTACAGAAACACTCTCAATCGTTCTTCGTGTTCTTGGTCGTTTCCTCCAATCCTAGGCGTCAAACCCCTTTAGGAATCGTACCTACGTGCCCGTTGATCACCACCGAATCGCCGTGTTAGAGGATTCCGCACTCTAACACGTTGCCCCGTGAATCGTTGGGAAACCGAGTCCCGAATCGGTCCTACAAAGTGGCATCAGAGCTTTAGGTTCTTGATTCACGAAAGATTCGTGGTGATATTCGTGTTTTTCTCTTGAAAATCATATATTTTGCTTGAAAAATTTTCGAAAACAAGTGTTTTTGTTCTTGGTGTTCTTTGTGTTCTTATCAAAAACTCATAAAAAGTCATATATTTTGGTTTTTGATCTCAAGATTTTGTGTTAAAATTTCGGGTTTTATCAAGAACATTCATCGTGTTCTTCGTTTTTTAAACGTTTGATCCATATTTGTGTGTTTGCTTATTTGTTTAAGTGTTAAAACAATTAAAAGAGTCCTATTTTGCTTCTAGATCAATTAGGATTCGTGTTAGTGAGTTTAAAACCGAAAATCTGGTCAAATCTTCTAAGTTTGGAAATTCCATAAATCCCGATCGAACAAGTCGTATTTTTGGAACTCATTCGATCGAATAAGCCTTTTATTCGATCGAATAAGCCTTTTATTCAATCGAATCAGTTTTTCCCGCCGTGATTTGCGCCAAGTCCATTCGATCGAATAAGTTCATCCTTTCGATCGAACCTGCTTCCAGTCGATCAAACAAGTCTCAGATTCGATCCACCCATTCGATCTCTTTCTTATTCGACTGCCAGAACCCTTTCGATCGAACTAGACACCCATTCGATCGAACCTGTCACCTCATTCGATCGAACAAGATCGTATTCGATCGGATAAGCTTCAGAAGACCAGAACAGTGAATCAGTCAGTCATTCGATTGAATCAACACACATTCGATCGAATAAAGAATACATTCAATCGAATCAGAACACATTCGATTAAAAGATCAAATATTAAAGCAAAGAAGCAAACATGTCTGCCAGTTCAAGTACAAACAAAAGGATCCAATCGATCCTTGAGAGTGATTCAGAATCTGGAAGCTTCAACAAGCCTCCAAAGTTGATGGCACTCAATGAGTTTACTACCTGGAAGACAAGATTCCAGATTCATATCACAGGTGTGAATCTTGGATTATGGGAAGCGGTTCAGACAACGTGGGTGCATCCTACAAACGATGATGGTGAAAGTCTGAGCTACTTTAGGCTGTCAGAAGAACAAAAGATAGCCTTTGATGCTGAGAAGAAAGCCTTCTCCTTACTGTCTCAAGCTCTCTCCAGCGATCTCTTCCATCAGTTTAACCAGTTCACAACAGCATCTACTCTTTGGAACGCACTGGTAGAACGATGCGAAGGATCTGAGTCACTTAAAGAAATTCACGCACGTGAGCTAAAGCGTGAATTTGATTTGTTTAGTCCAGAATCCGGCGAAGACATTGAATCGTTGCTGTCAAGATTCTATCATCTTATGTCAGAGCTAAAGTCTTATAATGTCAAAACAACAGGGACTGAAAAGGTTAGATGTCTCGCTCAAGGACTCCCAACAAGCTGGAACACCTTCCTGACTGTGATCAGAAGAAGTCATCAATTGGAGACGATTCTTCTTTCTGACTTTATAAAAGAAATCAGACAGGAAGACGCTGAATTAAGAGCATCCTCCAGGAAACCCAGAGCAACATCTGACAAGTCGCTGTACATGTCAAAATCACCAATGTCAGATTCAAATGACCATGCTCCAATGAAGACTGCGTTTGTCTCCTCAATGTCAAATCAATCAAAGGGGACCGAAACGAGATCTTCTGCACCACCAACATCAAATTCCGGAAATTCAAGTTCTAACTCCGGACCCAAGTCAACTGAAAAGGCAACGTTAAACACTGAAGGCTTGGGAAAGGTAACGGTGGAAGTTGCCAAAGAACATATGGCAACGTTAGGCACAATAATTGAATCATACAGCTTAATGGTGGCTGGTAAACTTGGCAACAGTCATCTGGACAGCGATGACTATGAACAGCTAGATGAAGACGATATGGAACGCATCGACATAATGTGGGCACTTGGCAGCGCGTTCCATAGGGCTAGAAAGTGGGCTAAGAAAACAGGCCAAGCTCTTTCAATCAACAATAAATCCAAGTTTGGTTTTGATAAAACAAAAGTTAAATGCTACAACTGTGGCGAACTTGGTCATTTTGCCAAGGAGTGCTCTAAACCAAAGAGGGAAGGTCACCAATATCCCTTCCGAACTACTTCAAGTTCATCTACTCCTGCTGCAGCCGCTGCAAATGTCAACAATGAGAGACAACTGGTCCCTCAGAATCAAACAGCAGCAAACAACGCAAACATCAACAATGAAACTGCTCTTGCTGTTCAAGGTGATGAAGGCGAGTCCTGGAACTTCAACATTAACATGGCTGACATCACCATTGTGGATGGAGACTCAGAATCTGGGTCTGATGATTCCTCAACTGATGAAGAATACATTGTCGAGGAGACAGCTACTGAAATAAATGAAGGAGAGCATGAAGCTGAAGTGTCATCAGTGGAGATTAAGGAGGATCAAGCAAAAGAGTCAAATGTTCCTCAATCATCTCCAAGTTCAACAATTCCTGCAGAAGCTGCTACTGTTGAAGAAGTCAACAAGGTACTGTCAAAAGCAACGTCTGCATCTTTTCTGGAAAAAGCAGGGAATCTCTACTTTGCGTTCATGGCAGAGACGTCAAATGATGCCAAGGTAAGTTCTAACCCTACTACTCCCAAACCAGAAAATACCAAATGTTTAAAATGTGAAATGTCTAAACAAGAAATTCATTCTCTGAAAGAGAGAATTGAAGATCTCGAGGCTTATAAACAAGCAGCCTCAAGATCTTTAATTGAACTGACTGACGCTCTTGCTCAAAACAAGGCTTGGAAGCAGAAAGAGTCTGCTTTTAAAGAAAAAGTTGATAGCCTTAAGCGTCAGAACAAGGAATTGGAGATATGTGTTCTAAATCAACAAGACTCTATAAACTTTCATATCAATAAAAATAATGTCTTGAAAAAGGAAATGGAGAACACAAAAGCTGATCTTGAATCATTGACTTTCAAGTTAAAAAGTTACTCCAATTCCTCTTATTTGCTAGAACACATTATCCCCGAGTTCCGGTGCAAAAAGGAAAGAGGTGTGGGATATCACAATGTCCCACCCCCAGTGCTGAACCAATTTGTGAGCACACCAGGAGCTGTGCCAGAAGATGACTCAAATGATAAAACACCCGAGGACACAAACCAAATTTCAAAGTCCAAGGGTAAAGAAGTCATTGACCCGGCTCCTGAGACCAAACCAAATGTTGTTGCCACAGACTTAGGTTCCACAACTAAGTCAGGCCCATCCACATCTAAATCAAAGGCAACAACAAGTAATTCTCAGAAGAACAAGTTTAATAATAAATCTGAGAAAGTGCATGTGGAACATAGTACCCAGTTTGTCAAGGAGGGTAACTTTAATGAAAAACATAATTTTCCAAAACCCCCTCCCAGACAAACTTCACCACAAAATGTCAAATCCAAGGGGTACTATGGTAACAAACAACAACAAAGTCGTTACTCTCCACCACGTCAAAGGGGGAGAAACTACTGTTTCTCATGTGGAGAGGTTGGCCATATAGCAAGATTTTGCTACAAGTACACGGATCCTAAGCAATACATATCAACTCCGGATCCTAGATATGTCAAGTCATCTCCTATGAGGCGACCGACCGTTGACATTCAAAGTCAAACTCGGTCTCACACACCGCGGTCGGTTTCTCCTAGGAAACCTCAGTCAACCTCACCACACAGATCACCGAATCCCTCAAACCCAAGTGTTTCCACTTCAACAAGTGAAAGTCAGTCTTCAACCAGCTATGTCAAACATGTTGAGAAGAAGACTGACAGTTGGAAACAAAAGAAAAACAACACTGTTGATAACAATGTCAAACCAGAAAACAGTGTTAATGAGGGTAAATGGATTGAACTGTTAATTCGTGATGATAATGGAAAACCCAAGACCATAAAGGCTTGGGTTTCCAATGATATTTAAACCTTTTGCTTTTTGTGTGCAGGTTGCTCTTTATGATCCAAGATTCAACATGTGGATCATCGACTCAGGAGCTTCCAGGCACATGACTGAAAACATGAATCTCCTATCCAGTGTCAGACAGATAAAAGGAGGTGCAGTTTCCTTTGCAGGAACTCAAGGTGGTTACATCACGGCCCAAGGAATTGTTTCAAATGGGCGAATTTCGTTTGATAAGGTTAATTTCATCAAGGAGTTGGAGAACAACCTGTTGTCGATAAGTCAAATCTGCGACAAGGGTTTCAAAGTTATGTTTGATGACCGAGACTGCCACATCTTGGCTAAGGATTTCACCATTCCTGAAGACAAGGTTTAAATGTCAGCCGCACGCCAGAGTGACCTCTACATTCTGGATATGGCTAAGGCAGGGTCATCGTCTCCAACGGCGACATGTTTTGTGTCCAAGGCATCTGAACGTGATACTGTCATATGGCATAAACGGATGGGACACATTAATGTCAGGAACATGAACAAGCTTGTGCACAACAGGCTAGTTGAGGGAGTTAATCTGAGAAGTTTCCGTCTCCATGACTCGTGTGTGCAGTGCAAAGCGGGAAAGCAAGTAAAAAGGTCCCACAAGTCTAAGAGTTTCCACTCGATTGATATACCATTGGAACTCCTTCATATGGATCTTTTTGGCCCAATAAGCGTAAAAAGTATCTCTGGGCACTCATACTGTCTAGTGGTTACTGATGAATATTCGAGATTCTCTTGGGTGTTTTTCTTGAAAGCAAAGTCTGAGACATTTGGGTGTATAAATCTGCTAGTTACAACTCTTGAGTCACTGTACAATCTGAAGGTTCGGAGAATGCGTTTAGATAACGGGACAGAGTTTAAGAATGCGAATGTTGAAAACTTCTGCAAAGAAAGAGGTATTGTTCAGGAGTTCAGTGCCCCGTACGTTCCACAAATGAACGGGGTTGCTGAAAGGAAAAATCGAACGTTAATCGAGACAGCTAGAACAATGTTAGCAGACTCAGTGTTGCCTGTCACGTTTTGGAGTGAGGCAATTGCCAACGCCTGTTTCACATTGAATCGGGTAGGCATTGTCAAGCGCCACGGCAAGACAAGCTTCGAGCTTCTTCAACGACGGAGGCCTAATTTAGAGCACCTGGAACCATTTGGAGCTCTTTGCACGTTACTTAAAAGGCAAGTCGATAATAAGTTCGAGGAGAAGATCATCAACGGCTATTTTCTGGGTTACAGTGTACCTCTCAAAAGGGTCTTCAACAGATCAACAAAATTAGTTGAAGAATGGTACCATGTCGACGTTCAACGCTATACAGAACCAGCCAAGGGGTCAGGAGAAGACTGGTTGTTTGATTTTGATAAATTGTTCAAGTCATTCAATCTGTATGAGGTTGCTATTCAAATGATGTATGAGGCGCAAAATGCACCTCCTGATGAATCACAGCAATCTTCACCTCATCCTGGTCCATCATCGTCTTCCTCCACAGAGTCTAGCGAGCAAGTTCAAGAGTCATCCGAATCTGACTCTGAAGATGAATCACCAGCAGATGATGTACAATCGGCGCCGACACAGGTTACTCCACAACCTTCATCGTCAAATCAAGAAGCGCCAAATGCAGAACAGCCTCTAACGTCTACTTCAGAGGCACCATTCGCTCCAGTTCCTGAGCCGAACTTAACTAACTTGGAACAAAATGTTGTCGTTCCTGACAATCCGGTGGTTAGGACTGAACGTGATCATCCACAAGACAACATTATAGGGGACATTCAACAGGGTGTCAAAACACGTCGACAGCTGAATTTTGGCCTCTATACTGAAATGATGGAGTCAGGATCAGTTGCGCTAAATGCCCATGAATGCTTCTTAGCACAAGAAGAACCAAGCAGCATCACAGATGCGTTGAAAGACGCTAACTGGGTCTCAGCCATGCAAGAAGAATTATTGCAGTTCAAGAGACTTGGTGTATGGAAGCTGGTGGATCTCCCCAAAGGACAGAAGAAAATTGGCACTAAGTGGGTACTCAAATGTAAACGCGACGATCGTGGAGTGATTGTTCGCAACAAAGCCCGCCTGGTGGTCCAAGGGTTTAGGCAAATCGAAGGCCTAGACTACAATGAGGTGTATGCTCCGGTTGCGCGTTTGGAGGCAATCAGGATGTTCTTGGCGTATGCGTCTTTTAAGAGATTCAAAGTATATCAGATGGACGTCAAGAGTGCCTTTTTGTACGGTCACATCGAAGAGACCGTATATGTGGCACAACCTCCAGGTTTTGAAGACCCAAATCACAAGGACAAAGCCTACCTGCTCAACAAAGCTTTGTATGGTCTTCACCAAGCCCCGAGAGCTTGGTACAAGGAACTATCCAAACACCTTCTGAACAACGGGTTCAGAAGAGGAACAATCGACTGCACGTTATTTACAAAGGATTTGCGTGCCCGGAGCCCAGGTGCTGTCCGGATGAGGGGGGAGGCCATGCTCGACCTCCCCCTGCCATAGATCGTGATTTCAGTGTTTAACAAGCATGTAATCTTTCGTTTTTATCAATGAAATCGTTTGTTTCGTGTTTGTTTCTATCCGTCTTTGGTTTTCAAACCTTCCGTCTCGAACCGGCTCGGATCGTCTCGGTCCCGACTGAACCAACAATTGGTATCAGAGGGATCATCGGGTCCACGAATAAAACACTATGCAAGGAGTTTGAACAAGTGATGCAAGAAAAATTTGAAATGAGCTCCATGGGTGAGATGAAGTTCTTCTTAGGACTTCAGGTTGATCAAACAGACTCCGGTGTCTTCATTCACCAGACAAAATATGTCAATGACATCTTGAAACGGTTCGAGATGTTGAGTTCCTCTTCACAGGGAACTCCATTAGCGGTTAATCACGGGATTAATCCTGACGAGAAGGGTGAATTGATTAATCCAACTCACTATAGAGGGATCATCGGATCTCTAATGTACCTGACTGCTTCTCGGCCGGACATAATGCTTGCTACGTGTCTCTGTGCACGTTACCAGTCAAAGCCGAAGGTCTCCCATCTTATTGCAGTCAAAAGAATTTTGCGTTATCTGAAGGGTACTCCAGATTGGGGTCTTTGGTATCCTCATGATGACAACTTTGATCTACATGCGTATAGTGATTCGGACTATGGTGGTTGTAAACTCGATTACAAATCAACAACAGCAGGATGTCAGTTCTTTGGAAGTCGTTTAGTAACGTGGCAATGCAAAAAGCAGACGTCAGTTTCCACTTCAACAGCTGAGGCGGAATATATTGCGGCTGCCAGTTGCTGTTCTCAAGTTATTTGGATTCAGCAACAGATGCCTGACTACGGTATTGAATGTTCTACTACTCCCATATATCTTGATAATTCTGCTGCTATTTCAATTACCAAAAATCCTGTCCAATTTAGCAAAACGAAGCACATCGAAATTCGATATCACTTCCTTCGTGACTGTTACGAAAAGAAGTTAATCGATGTGGTAAAAATCCCCACTCAGGAACAACGCGCTGATCTCTTCACTAAATCATTTGACAAACCACGGTTTTTATATTTGCTAGAGATCAACGGCGTTAAACGTCAATCAGATGATGTTCCTGAAGATATCATTTAAATTGTTTTTCATTTTTTCTTTTCTTAAAAATTTGAAAAATCCAAAAAGATTTTGTTTTTATAATTTTTAGGGGGAGAAAGGTTTCAAGAAAAACCAAAAACAATATAAAATACAAAAACCCAAAAACATCAAAATTTTTAAAATTTTGAGAAGTTGATCTTGTTACAAGAAAGATGATAGTACACAGACGCTATCATACTGAGACATCAAAAAGATTTTTATTTCTGTATAGCTTATTCTCATTTTTCCTTATATTAAAAAAAAAAAAAAAAAAAACCGTCACTATCGCTTAGAATTATGTCGGTTGCTTCAGTTTGAAGGACATATCTTCGGATATGTTTGGTCCTTACTTCTACTAGTAGATTATGAGGTTAACCATTAACTAGATGACTGAAAGTGACCGGGGCGGTTTATGATGGGTTTTTATTCTTTCGCTGAAAAATAGTCGTTCATACTTAGTTAGAAGGACACATACTCGTATGTGGTCGGTCCAGCTGATCCATTGGATCGTCAGGATAGCCGTTTACCTGAAGACTTTGAATTGATCGGGGCGAAATAATTTAAAATTTTTTTTATCCAAAAACATTCATATATTCAGAAAATGAGAAATTGTATCCAACCTTTGGGAAGTGATGGCACACTGACAGTAGCATGATGTTAAAAAGATATAAAGTGAAAAATTGGTCATGCATAGTACTAATGTGATATATTGGTAGGCTTATCTTACTGAATTGAGTCTGGATTTGACCTATCTAAATCATTTAGATTATCAGCTATGGGTGTACATCTAAGATAAATTGACGAGACGTCACTGTCTAAAGACCAATATCAATTGAGGATATGTCTTATCACGCGTACACGAATTACCATCGGCCCAAATTGGTTCCCCCAAAAGCTAAATTCTTAAAGAATGTTAGATCTTCGTGTTGCAGGTCTGCTTTCATCGAAAGTCCCTTCTAAATCATATGCTTTAAACGTTGATTAAGGAGGAGTATTAAATATTTTATACTTCACCGGCTTTGGAATGATCTCCCTCTGTGATACGTTAGTATCGACCTGGACAGCGCTCTTCCATGCTGTGATATCTAAAGTTATTATCTCCCTCTGTGATACGTAAGTATCGACCTGGACAGCGCTGATAACTTGGATATCTCCTGAAAAAAAAAATAAAATAAATGATTTTGGGACAAGTAGATGAATACCAAACACGTATGTGAAAACATGATAAAATCATCAAGTTGCTAATTAAATTCGCAAGAATGTAAAAAGCAACAAATTTTGATGAAAAGCGAACAAAGGGGATCCTATAAGCTTATGGTCGTTTGTCAAAAATAAGATGCGCCGATTTGACTGTTCAATATGTTGTGAGGTCCTACATGAGTCAATCAAAATATGGTGGGATACATAGCTGTGATCACAAGCAATTATCAAATGGTCATTGACAGACGAGAGGATGTTTGTTTAAGTTTAAATGGACAAATATACCCATAATCGCATCGGTAATATGTATCGACCAAAAGAAATTATATTGAACTTACTGAGTGCTACAATGTCAGTACTAATCCCATGTTCGGATCTTTCTCACAAAAAGAATGTTCATTATGTCTAGTTTAATATTGTATACTCTTTTATTAAGAAAAATCAAAAACATGTGAAAAATCTCGAAAAGTCTCAGTAGATAGTCAAATAGGTCTGTATGATTTCTTATTATAGATCCTTCTCAACCAAAAATTTTGTACTTTAAATTTTGTACAGTTGCTTATTTCAGTTTGAATATTATAAAAAATTCAAAAAGATTTTTATTCTGAATTATTTTTATTTTTATTCTGCTTTAATGTTGATGAGAAATCATCCAGTGACAGGTAGTCTGATCCCTGTCCCTCCCTGTAAATATTTAAAAAAAAAAAAAATCAAAAAGATTTTATTTCTATTTATTTTTCATTTTATTTAGTTCTGTTTGTTTGAAAATCGATGAGAAATCATCGTGACAGGTAGTCTGATCCCTGTCTATTCCTACTAAATGTTTATCCAGTGTGTAGGAATGAAAGAAAATTTCATGCAGGTTGCTAAATGTTTATCTGCGCAACCGGCTGTGCATGAAAGAAAGAAGAAGTAGCAAGAAAACCCAAAGATGGTTGTGCCTGATATTTTTCCGTGTGTTTACTAATGTTTTATGGTCTATATGTTCTGTAGGAACTAAGCTCTTATTATCGGAAAATGTCTAAGAAAACTAACCAAGTGTCAAAAGTTTATGTTTTCTTGCAGGTTCAAAGGCTTCACGATCGATGGCGGGGAATAAAAAGTTTAAAAGTTTATTTTTTCAATGTTTTTCCCTCATTCGATCGAATATGTGGCTATTCGATCGAGTAAGTCGATCGAATGAGCCGATTCGATCGAGTCAGTTGTTGTGAGAATGAGAGTTGTTGCGAGAGACTTATTCGATCGATTGGTCCAATCGAACAAGTCCATTCGATCGAATGAGTCCAGAAACAGTATAAATACTCAGACTCATTCGATCGGTCAGAATAGTTTGAAAAATTTTACAGAAAATTTCTCTCAAAATTGTTTTCGCGAACCCCTAGTTTTGATCCATTCATCTTATTCGATTTTTCACGTACATCACTAAAATGTAAGATTTTTTGGATTTTAACCGTGTTTTGATCAAGTTTTTGGTCGTTTTTGTTCTCGGATACGGACATTAGAATGAAACACACATTAAACTGTTTTTAACTGTTTAAGACTTGTAGTTTAATGTTGATACATGTTCACAAACCTCAACCGATGTTATCTGTGTGTTGTGTATCTTTAACCGATCGAAGATGTCGATCGGGATTCTTCACATTCTGGGCTGATATTTGAAGGAGTCGAATCAGTCTATTCGGTCGAACGAGTCTCTTGTTCGATCGAATGAGACTTATTCGGTCAAATAGTTCGATCGAATCAGAGGTCAAAGGTGATAACTATCTCTTTCGACTGTCTGTGATCGAACTAGATCTCACTCGATCGAATGAGTAGCTCATTCTATCGAATCATTACTCATTCGATTGAACCAGTCCAGAAAGTTTGAAAATGTTAAACGCATTCAGTCTTTTCGTTATCTGTTCGTTCTAACACGTTTATGTTTGCAGATAAAATGGCTGAAGTTGCAGAAGTTTTTGTGCCTTTCAAAACATCAATCAAGCACAACATTGAAGCCTTTCTTGACGAAAAGGCAAGCCATGGGAAAGACTTTGCAACCATGATCAAATTTCTGAAACGGTCCAGGATTCACGGACCTATCTCTAGGGTAGTAGAACCCATCATGTCAGTTCAACAGGAATTCTGGAGGAATGCCTCGCACGACAAAACAGTTGTGCCGTCGGTAATTCGCTCCACTGTTAGAGGGCACGAAATTGTTGTATCTGCCCAAATCCTCAGGGAAGTCTGTGGGTTTGTTGATTCTGATTCAGATCCTACTGTGTTACATCCTGCTGGAACCAGAGGCTGTTTTGCCAGAATGAAGTACGACGGTGACCTAAATGCCGGTCTACTCCATAAAGCCAATCTGTGTCCAGAGTTCAAATTTCTGGCACACGTGGTGATGCACTGTTTAGGGCCTCAAAGAACAAGTTTTGACAAATTGAGGGAAAGCATGCAGTTTACAATGGCTGCATTAGTGATGAACCGCCCCTACAACTTCTCGCAGATGACCTTCAGCCATATGGTGGAGAATCTCACAATAAAACAAGGGGCGGGTGAGAAGTTTCTACAGTACCCGCGATTTGTGCAAATGATCGTCGATAGTCAAGCTCCGGGTTTACTGAAAGAAAATGAGGGTGATGTGGTGAAACTGGACCACATGAAGAACGAAACCCTCAACCGTTTAAAATCATACAAGGACCGCCCCACAAGACCACCACACAAAAGGTGTTTTGGGCACGTGGCAAATCCGTCTTACAAGGCTCCTCCGAAGAGGAAGTGGAGGAATGCCGCCAGTGATTCAGACGTCGAGAACTTACCTTATCAGAAAACCAGCGACGAGTCTGACACTGAGGAGGAAGCGGTACCGGCAGACACCAGAACAGATGCCGAAAAAGAGGCTGATTCATTCTTTAACGCTGAGGATCTGGATGCTGGTGATGAAGCAAGTGCATCGGATGTGCACTTTGCTGGTGAGGTTAGGACCGAGGAGCAACTGGCCAATATAATTGCGGGCGAAGAAAGGCCTGCGAAGAGGCAAAAGAAGAAGGTTACAAGGAAGTATCGTAGTTTATTTTCTGATCTCCCACGTCCTCCAACGTTACAATCAGTTGGGACTTCGTCTGCTGCTCCTCCCGTTCAATAAGCACCGCCACCAACACAGCAACCAGCAACACATTCAGCACCACAACCGACTACTCAACCTCAACCAGAAATGTCTATACCTCCTCAGGTTGCAACAGAACTAGCTGATCTTCACAAGGCAATGATGAAGATGTTCATGTTCAAGACTGAGCAAGAAGAGCTGAATAGACGGCAAGAAGAGCAAAATCGACTGAAAGATGAGCAGATTGCCAAACTTCAAGCCGAAAACGACATGCTCAGAATTGAAAACACTCAGCTGAATGCACTGTCGCCGAACAGGGCTCTTCTATCAAGGAACTACGAGAGTCGAATCTAAGCCTTGAGGCGAAAGTAACAGAATTGAAAGGAGATGTTCTACGTTTGGAAGGTCCAACAAATGTTGATGTGGACACAGACGAACTTGACTCTTCAGATGATGGAGGTAAAGGTATTAAAGAGTGAATTGAGTGAATGTAGTGAGGATTTAAATGTTAAATCTTGTTAAATGATGATTTTTGTATAAACTCAGTTTCATATGTAATGATATTGTATTTCATGTTTATGATATTACATATGTTTACTTAAAATTGTTGTTACATTGTGGTTGTTTAATCAAACAGGTGATGATGATCCGTTTAATGTCCAACCGCTGCAATCAAAAACAGCAGCAGAATTTTTCACGTTTCTACTGGACAATCCAAATGAGCAGCGAAACTTCGCAAGTGGAGACTTGGAAGAAGGTGAAATTTCTCATAATTTCACAGAAGAAGAATTGGAACAAATGTTTGAGTTATCCAACGTAGAAACAGGCAAGTATCTGGCTTTGCCTCCAACAGAACAAACGTCTTCTTCTGCTGCTACACCTGATTCATCATCATCTACGGCCACTGATCCCTCACACGTCGATCCCTCTCAATTTGATGACGTTGAAATGGAAGACTTGTCAAAGGAAGAGTATCCTGAATACTATACGTCTCAAAATGACGATCTTCCTAACTCTGCAAGTTTCTTCCAAAATGTAACAGAGGAAGAAATACAGAAAAAGGCTGAAGAAAGGTCAAACAATATGGAACAGCCTTCTGAGGCGGATCAAGCCGAATTTTTAGAGAAAAAACCGAGGAATGCAAGAAAGCATTCAATGCTATTCTTGAGAAGATAAGATCCAGACAACAAGCGAAGCCGACCATTCCTCATACAACGACATATAAAATGAAGGGTCGCAGAACTTCAGGAGAAATTATCGCTTGGGCATGTCTGAAGGATCTTAACTGCGTAGCTGTCAAGAGAGAAAGGGGGGTTGAATACTTTCAACGTATTACTGATTTGAAGACCCTTCCTACTCATGATCTGAACCGTCTGAATTATCTTGATCTGCTATACGCCAACTCATCTCCATTTGCCACGTATTATCAGAGTGTATTGCGAAAAGAGTACAACACAAAATGGAAGATGATCACAACACAAAGGCCGAAGAGATATCTAAGCAAAAAGGAGATCGATCCGATCACCAACAGGCCAAAAGTTATTTTGAAGTACATGCCACCACTCACAATGAAGAAGATTCCTCTTTGAAAGATGAAGCAGGACTTCTACAAATCATTCAGGCATTGGTACTATGATGGAAGACTGCATGAGGCAGTTATTGTGCTCAATGACTATGGAAACTGGAGCACAATTCGTATTTTTGATCCAAAGTGGCTCACAAATTTGTCAAGGGAGGATGTCTATACGTTGTACAAGACAGAGATTCTTTATGCTCCCGAAGACATAGAGCAAGCGTTAAAGTACAGAAATGTCATTAGGATTTGCTTTGCCTATGACATACATGCAGGATCAAATTGGAAAGAACAACAGAAGAAGTATGGAAACTAAAGATTAATTGTCATGTCTATCGTTTATCTTGTTTCTTGTTGTAATTCAAAGTTAAATCTTCTGATTGTAATTGTTTTGAATTGAATGAAATATGATTTGGAATATTGTGATAGATTATGCTTTAAATGTCAATTTTGCAAATCTAATACAATTGTGCTTAAATGTTAATCCAAAATTCCAATTGACAGTGTCTCAGGATATGCGGAACCTATGGTAAGTCTGACTGACTGTACCATTTGATCAAGAGAGAACTCCATGATGAAAGGAGTTTGTGGATGCAACGTATACACCACTAGTTTTGAGAAAAGAGAGAGTGAGATAACTCCAAGGGGGAGTTACGGTCGAGCAAGAGAACTCGATTGGTTACAAGCAAATAGAACTGGCTCCAAGGGGGAGTTTGTTAGGACATGAAATGTCACATGTATGTCCCCAGTTCTATCAGGTTGGTTCAACATGAAACCAACGATCGTGAAACCAAGTTAACGTACTGAAAATGGCAAACGAAGCTGATTCGATCGAATCAGTGACTGATTCGATCGAACCAGATCTCATTCGATCGAATGAGTCTTCGGTATATAAACGTTACTTGGGAAATTTCACAAGGATAGAGAACATAATACACACTCACGAACCAGCAGCCTACAGAAACACTCTCAATCGTTCTTCGTGTTCTTGGTCGTTTCCTCCAATCCTAGGCTTCAAACCCCTTTAGGAATCGTACCTACGTGCCCGTTGATCACCACCGAATCGCCGTGTTAGAGGATTCCACACTCTAACACGTTGCCCCGTGAATCGTTGGGAAACCGAGTCCCGAATCGGTCCTACAAATTGACCATCACAGAAGCAGATATTCAAAGAGTGTTGAAGATAAAGGATGAGCCAGAGTACAAGTATGAAAGAGGAAACAAGAAGAAGCTGGCTGACTTCGTCACACAGATGGGATATGACACAGAATGGAAAAGTTTGGAGAAGAGTCATTTGTCACCATACTGGAAATTCCTATTCCACATCATCATTCACTGTTTTTTCGATATTCGTGGAGGGTTTGACAGCATGAGCTCTGACTGGGTGCGTGTTATGTCTGCATTGACTACCAAAGAGAAGTTCAACTATTCTCGAAGGATATTTCTGTGTATGTTGGGAAATATAAAGAGCGGGGCTACATGGCTTATGTACCCGAGATTTGTGCAGCTTCTATTAGATGATATGTTACCAAATGTTCAAAGGCCGGGGTTCAAGAAAGAAAAGGACAAGAAGTCACACCCCGAGCCATATCATGTGAACGAGATCAAGGTGTCAGTGTTTGGTGTGTTGTTAAGCACCAAGGGCAGAGGTCATCAGTATACGGGACCACGACCTGGGCCTAAGTTTGGTTTATTTGAAGAGACAGAGCCTGCTGGGGAAGAGGCGTCTGGTGAAGGTGAAGGTGATGAAGAACCCGAAGTTGAAGGTGAACAAGATTCATCAGATGAGCCGGCCGAGGATCGAACAAAGGCCAAGCATGACTTGAAGAGGAAAGTGGCTGAAAAGGGCAAAATGATAGAACTTGAGGAGGAGGAAGAAGACCAGCCGCCCCTGAAGCGCTTGAGGAGACTTGGAGACTCCCAGATGTCAACCAAGTCTGACAAGTTTCCCTCACAAGGCAAACCGTCCGACCAACCAAAAATCACCAAAGAAGCCCTGGCCCAAGCCCTCAAAACACTAGATGTAACCAAGATACAAATCCCTACCTACAAGCCACCTAAAACCAGAAAGAAAACCAAAGCAAAGAAAACCAAGACCCTACTTCATGACTCACCAGAATCTTCACCTCAACCCTTACCAACAGACCAACCAATTTCAACATTCCTACCTCAAATACCTTCCTTACCACACTCACCACAACAACAACAAACCCAACCCAAGCCTTCTCAAGCCTTAACACCACCTACCCAACCAATCTCATCCATATTCACTTCATTGGTTTTCAGCTCACCAATACAAACAACAAGCCTATGGAGCAAAACCGTTATAACTTCCCCAACCCAAACCGTCACACCGTCTACAACGCAACCAACTCCACCCACCGTCATAACTTCACCAATCCTTACCCATGCCATCACCTTACCTTTGCCTACAACCTCACCACCCATAACGACCACCACCCCACCATCCACCATTATCTCACCCAAACCCATCTCCCGAGGGAAGTCTTCGACACCTCCAGTGTACGCCGATCCTATCCTCGATAGGATCGTCGCACTGGAGGAATCAAACGCTAAAAGGGAGGAAAGAGAAATAGTGCTCCTTAAGTTCATTAAGGAGATGAAGCAGAAAGCGTTGGAGGATGAGGCAGAAAAGGCGGCTCTGAGGGATAGTATAAGGGTGTTGGAAGAGCAGAATGAGGCAAGTGACGCTCTTGCCGAAAATCAAAGATTGTTGACAAACACCTTCCACACCCGAATCCAGAATCTACAAGCGTTGATGAATCATGAGGCCTCTGAGAACGCTAATATGAAAGCAGATCATACTAGACTTGGAGATAGACTGGCTACACTTGAAAAAGACTTACCAAGTGCTAGTGCTCTCAGATCAAGCGTAAACAAGAAGATTGAAGATGCTACGAGAAGGTAGGATGTTGAAAAGGAAGCTACGAACTCAAGAGTTGCTGATCTGGAAAATCAACTTGCTTCCTCCACCTCTCTCGATTCGCTTAGAGTAGAAATGAAGGCGATAAAAGAAAGGATCAAGGAACAAGACCGTTTGAATGAGCTACAGCTCAAGACTAATGAAGATATGGTTAGCAAGTACCAGGCAGCCTCAGACCTCATGGGCATTCAAGAAGACGAATTTCATGGTCTGGAGGATAGGCTTGACGCTGTATTTGGAACTTGGAGGAGGTCTGGTGAGACTTCTCAAGTCGGTGGTTCACAACCTGCCGCAGGTCCTTCTGTGACCGTGCGAGGCGTACAGGCTGTCGTGTCTGAAGGAGAGGCGACTGTTGGTCTGTTAGTACAACAGGGCGGCCAATCTAGCGGTGTTGGTGGTGGTTATGATGGTGATGAAGATGATGATGGTGATGAAGAAGATGATGATGAGGAAGAAGATGATGACGAGATGAGGTTCATGACAGTTTTGATGATGATGACAATGATGGTGATGAAGGTGGAGCAGGTGGAGATGGAGGGGCCGGGGCAGCAGGAGGTAAAGGTGGAGATAACACTCAAACACCTCCACCAGCTCAACATGATGTTCAAGACCCTGCTGCTCGCGACTCTGCTGGCAAAGTCAAGGAACACGACACTCAGATTACTGACATTTATAAAGATTTATTTCCTGATGACTTTGCAGGTGCCATGGATGATTTTATCGAAGCAGGAAAGAACTTGGAGCAACTTATTGATCAAAATACAGAGGGGAGGGTTGAAGACGATTACATCAATTACTCATTAAATCCAGATACTTCTCCTGCTCAAGTTCAGACTACAGAGACTCCTGCTGCTGATCCCATCTCCACTCCAATAGATGACTTGACACAGGAACCACTAAAGAGAAAGAGAAAGAATCACATAGTGTCAAGTAGTGCATGCGCCCGCGATCTCATCTATCCTTACCACGATGATTCACTGATCGTATATGCAAAGTACAAGAAGGAGAACGCATGTTGGGCGATCAGGCGATACAGTGGTGATCTGATATACCTCAACCATCATGAGCTGAAATCACTACCAGAGCTTGACCTCAATTATCTTCGAAAAGCTCTAGGTCATGGTGCGGTTGGGAGCACTCTGGACAGTTGGATTCCAGATTATCTTCATCGACAGTCAAAGGTCGATTACAAGGAGTTTGAGCCAAATAAGGGTCGAAAGTACAAGAACCCAAGAGAAATTGACCCAGCCACCGGAGAGCCACGAACCATGTGGAGATACAGGGCACCGAAGAATTGTCATATCATTTACCATGGAGAGCCCTTTATTCCCAACATCCTCTGAGACTTTACAGGCTGGGAATTTGACAACACAACAGGGGAGGCCGTCATACGTTGCAAAGATCTGCCAGAGATTCGCGTATTTGACGAGCATGAGTTGATGGGATTGCATATAGAAGATATCAAGAAGCTCTACAATTCACCCCTGGGAACCGTCGAGGACATCGGTCGTTAGAACACAGACCGGATAGTGGAAGCCTTCAACAAATTTGTTAAAAGAGTTGTTGAGCTTCCACTACCCGAGGACGGCTGGCTGGATTACGACACCGACGGGTTCTAATACTAAAGACTAGAGGGAGATTGTTAGTCCCATTTTGATTTAGTCTTTTGTATTGTAAATATATGTTTTGGGCTTTAGTTGTTAGTGTTAAATGTATAGGCCCAAGGGAAATAATGTTGTAAAGCCCATTGGGCATTGGATGTGTTCTACTTCTCATGCATGCTTCCCTATAAATAGGAAGCATGCCATGAGAAGCATGTGTTGATTGTTCATCAATAGAAAACCTTTTGGCAAAAATTCTATCTCTCTAACCTTCTCACTTCTCTCGGCTCTCTCTCTCTCACCTTTCTTTAACCGAAAATAATCTCAAGATCCGAGACCTCTTGGTTGCTTAGTGTGATTTCCGCTAGCACTAAGTTAGGTTGATCCAAAGACGTTGTTAGATCCACCCGAATAGGGACCTACAATTTTTAACTAAGAATTTCCAGTTTCCATGAAGTAACCATATAGATTTTGAAGTGTGAACTTTAGTCATTTGACTCAAGAGTATAAATTACATTAACTCATTTTGAGTCAAAAAGTCACTCTGACCTTCAAAAGTCAAAACCATGCTGATTTTGAAATGTAGGTAAAAATTTAAAGGGATTCCGTTTCATCATGCAAACTTTTAATAAATACAAAAAGAAAAAAGTAGGTAAAAATTTAAAAGTCAAAAAAGAAATAGGTAAAAATATTAACATGTCAAAGATAGTCAAAAGTATGTTTTTCATGACCCATTTAATAAAAAAAACAACTTTTTATCCGTTCACTAAAATTTGACTTGTTCACCAAAAATGGTTTTTTTGACTCGTTTATTAAAAATGATGAGTTTGACCCGTTTACTAAAAACGTTGAACTTGACATGTTTATTAAAATTATGAGTTTGACCCGTTTACTAAAAACGTTGAGCTTGACATATTTATTAAAAATTATGAGTTTGACCCGTTTACTAAAAGTAAAAGTTTATTGGTTTATTTAACCACAAAAGTCAAACATCAAAACCGAAATACTCTCCCAGAAAGCATTCAATCGCCACAAAAGCATATCATACAAATTTCAGATTTTCATTTTCTGTCCTTGTATTATCCAAAAATACTAAAGTGGCCCTTATGCGGCGATGCGAGCGTGCGAAGTGCAAAGTTCGCCATCAAAACGCCACATTACGCCCGAGCCCAAGCCTGAGTCCGAGCGCGTCGGGTGCTTCGCACCCTCCGCTTGGATATGGAGAGTGGTTAGTCATATTAAAACATTTCTATGGAAACTTGCTTCCTTATAAAGAGCTTCCATTTCCTTTCTTGTTTCCATGTGGGATGAAAGTTCTCTTCCTTATTTATACCCATGTGGGATACTTTCATTTTCTTTCATCTTTCCATGTGGGATGGAATTTTCTTATTTCCTTAACATAAGATGCTTATTTTTCTTCTCTCATTTTTCTCATTACTTATCTTGAGAATATTTTTAATCCTTCAACTTTCAAAGTTGACAGCTTTAGCCTAAGATAAATATGGGTTTTCCTAGATGTTACAAATTGTCTCCGTCTATTGGTTGTTTGGGGTTTGAAGAACTTTAATAGGCTGATATATTGTAAGATGTATAGTATCATATAATAATTTACATATTCTGCAAGGCCATCAATTCCATTGCCCTAACATCAGCAACATGAGGCCGGTAGGCAGGTAGTTCCCCTAGGGAACGACCAGCCCGACCTGCTTCAAACTCAATCGATAAGCCATTGTGACGACCATGTGCGATAGCTTTTGTATAGGCATCATTAAGGACAGAATTGAACTCATCGCTATGAAGAAGGCAAGAAACAACATGAGGAAAACCCTGTTCAAAAAATAAACGCTTCTCATAAAGAAGCTCATTAACCTATCGTTGGAGGGCAGCAATGATAGCATCTGAGGCAAGCTTCACATCAGCAAGCTTCTGCTTCTCATCCTCTAGCTTCTTACAATATTCAACTAGCTTCTTCCTTCCCATTTCAACAATTCTTCTTTCCTTAACAACAGGGTTCCTTTCTTGGCTTACCTTATGGTGTTGTTCATAAAGGCCCTTGGAGAAAGCCTCCATCTTGTTCCGCTCATCTTTAGCAGAAGCTTTAGACACAACAAGCTTGTGAACCAAGCTTTGCATGAACAGTCAAAGTTTCAACCTTTTCACCTGCCTCAGCCAAGGCACTCTCAAGCTTCACTTTTTCATCTTCCAGCTCTCCAAGAGCATAGCTCCATTGTCCCAAACCTTCCGGGACAAGAGTGGTCAAGCAAGCCAACAACTGAATAATCTTCTTCATCCCACTCTTCGACAACTTCCTTTCAAGCAGGATGAATGCAATGAAGAAGAAGGTCCCAACAGACATGAACCTTCATAAAAGTATCACAATTGCGAACCTTCCATGCTAGAACATACATGGAAGTCACCTAATCAGACGTAGGACCTTCGACATCATCAGCTTGGGAAGCAACACCTTTCCCTTACCTGAAACCTTCTCCAAAATAACAACTTTTTTAACAACAGACTCAACAACATGCCTTTTGTCCTTCTTGACCTTCTTTACCATCTTGGAACTACCAGCTGAAGGATCTGACTTCTTGACGTTAATCTTGATAGCCTTCTTAGGATCAATAATGACAGCTTTCTTCTCAACACTTGGCTTTGAAGGTACCTTTAAAGGTGAAGGAGTAGAGCTTCTAGGAAGCTTCTCTACGATAGGAGCAAAACCAGTGATTGAGGTAACAAGAGCAACATCCTCATCAAGATTAATAGGATCAACAATAGAAGAGCTTTGAGCAAAAGCAACCTTCAACCTCTTACTGCTTTGGGAAGAAGCAGAAACAACCTTCCTAACAGTACCTTTGGCTGGGGAGCAACAGAGTTGAAGTAGCAACATAGCCTTCATAATTTTGAAAGTCCTTAGTACGCTCAACAACATTTGAATGACCAGCAGCAAGCTCGATAGAAACGAAGGTAGCAGATGAAAATCTTCAAGATCAAGGAAATCCAAAGCACTCATTTCTGCAAAACAAAGAAAGGTCCAGGTTAAAAAGAGATACAATAAGAAGCCTAAATAAAATATAACATACCCTTTCCATCACTGAAAATCTTGGGCTCGGTATGAGCACTAGGCCATTTGGTGCTAAGGCCCAAATAAACAAGGAACTCTTCTGGACAAGTTCGAAGTTTAAAGGACACAGATTGAAGGTTCTTCAAAAAATTGACATCAAGGTCCTCAACCTTGGGCTTGGAAGAATTCAAGGCAAGCTCATGCTTCCGCCACACAGAGGAAAAAGCTAAGATAGAGTCTAAAACAAACAAAAATATCTTTCCAAGTGGAGGTAAGATCAACCGTTGTGACATTTGAGCCAAAACAAGGTACACCTCAGTACGTATTTACCGATTAAGCAAATAAACGCCTTTTGCGTAACAAACGAATAATTAACCGAACGGGTCGGGTTATGACCCAGATATCTCGGGGGGCCATCTATAAGTGATATACGATCTATACAAGCTAAAATATTAGAAATATGGTCTTAGTTTGACAGCAAACAAGTTAAACGAAAACATGCTCGTTTAACCACCCGCTATAGATTTAAACGCGAAAGATAGTTACAAACCAAGCATTGTATCATCCGTTAAGCCGAAAAAGACTTACCAAACACTTATTTGAAACGTTTTAAGCGATCCGTGAAAATATTTTTGATTTTTACAAACATATAGTATGCTTTTATAATTTACACAAAACTAGCCGAAAAACACTCGTTTTCGCGCTGTTTAACGCACCCGATAAGTTTTTCGCGCCAAAAACCGAACCCGAACTAAATTTGGACCGGGCTTTTCGTGTTTGGGCTGGAGAAACCAGATCATTGGGCCAAAACAACCCATAGGGGGCCCATAAGGAATCCCGGCCGCAGCCACCACCCCCCCCCCCCTTTGTTATTCTTTCACATTTAAACTAGATTCAATCCATTTTTAACATCATTTCTTGAAAATTCTGGACACACCTTCTTCTCCAGCCAAAAACTCAAGAAACCCTAAGGTAAACAACTTAAATAAGCTACTTTTACACTTGTTTAAACTTGTTTAATACCATAAAAACATGTCTTGGTTACTAAAAATCATTCCTAACCGTGTAAAAATCCTAAAAATGGTCCATAAACATGTTTTGATCATACACATGGAAGGAACCTGTTTTGATAGTTTTTTTGGCCATAAACACGGATTAAAGGGTTGAAACAACGTTTTTACGGTTCAAAAGTTCGTTTTTGTGCACTAGCCGAAATCCTAACTTAAGGGCTGTTATGTTGATGAAATATTGCTTGGTTTGTGATATAGGACTTTTAACTAGCTTTCTTAGAAGCACAAGAACCTGAAAACTTGATTAAAAGGTCGGAAACGAGCCAAACCCGCTAAGGTAATGCCGAAACACTCGCTTACGGGCTATTTAGGTTAAGGTTGTGATGTTCATATTGTTAGGACTTGAAATTTTTTAGGAACATCAGGGAAAATGTCAATGAGTCCCTGTTCAAATTTGGTAATTTTTCGACCATCCGAGAATATTTGGCGAATTTATTACCGAATTGGGACGTTTATTTGGGAAAAATAGCTAAAATACTTCAAAAATTATTAAATTTTTCTGGGAACTCAGATTTGATGTATTTTGATCACATATGAATTTTGGGATCATTTGGAGAAGTTTAAAGGTGTTTTGTTTATTTGCGTTCGTGTGAATTTTTACAGCCGAATTTGGGCCGAAAAGAATATCGCACGAGCTTTTTACATTCTGTAATTGATACAAGTTGTTTTGGGACATGATTTGAGTATTCAGGAATTTTTGTGGAATTTTTGGAAATTTTTTGGGGTAAACGGACGATTTTCAGGCGAAATATAGCTGATAAAATGAATTTTTATAAATT
This sequence comes from Bidens hawaiensis, assembly GCF_021521415.1. Taxonomy (NCBI): domain Eukaryota; kingdom Viridiplantae; phylum Streptophyta; class Magnoliopsida; order Asterales; family Asteraceae; genus Bidens; species Bidens hawaiensis. The sequence continues at coordinate 145,111 of NW_027493232.1, forward strand.
AATAAATCAGAAAATAAATTCCAGAAATATTTTTATAAAAATCTAAATATTTTAATTGATAAGTGGTTAAATTTTCATAATTTAATGATTAACGGTTAATTAATTATGCTAATCTGAATATTAAAGAAATTCATTTTTTATAATAACCGGTAAGTTCGCAACTAGTGAACCTGCGGGAAAATCAAAACACCAAGAGTGATCAAAAATCATATTTTTGGACTAATTAAGTAAAAACGAACTTTTCTATGAAAAACCTGGACAATCCGGATGGATTGTCCGCGTTTCTTCTTAAATCAAACTGTATAAACGGAAACGGGCCCCGTGGCTAATCCGGGACCCCAGTATGTGATCCTTCTTTATAATTTAATCATTTTATTAACCAATACATTTACCCAAGCTTATTTTCCCATAACAGCTTTCTGAACGCGTAAACGATCAACTTGAACCAGCTGGGAAAACGGGAGTCTGAGCCAAGTTCGGTTTTAAGTATTAGACATTGAACAACATCACAACCTAAGCCTATTGCCACTTTCTGGGCGTTCCAGCTACACCCAGATTAGTTATACAGCCCAGTTTAGTATTGAGATTATAATAATATTAAAGTATTAATATTATTATAATATTGATTATAGGAACTACTGATAGCGGACCGAACAAACCACGAGCTGATACAGTACTGAATATCTACTAAACCGTGAGTTTCATGACCCCACTTTTAAACTGTTTTACGAACTTTTGGTGTGAAAAGCATGTTTGATTATATATACATACCTGAAACATGTATTGATGTGAATTATCTAAGTGCTAACACACGAAAGTCCCCACGATCACAGTGATTAACTTCGAGCCGGTGGCTTGTGAATAGTACTATTGGTTTGACAAACCCAAACGGAATCGGCCTGGTTGCCGTGTCATATAGCGCCGTTTGCACATGACCATATTAATACAAACAGGCTATGTAGTGTTAGACATAGCTACCGGGGCATGTTGTGGGCGGAAAGAGGCCACAGTGGTTGATGGAGCGTGGGAAATGGATGCACGCAGCACATACAGTCAAGGCTTCACTGTAGCTTAGCATAATTACATCACATACATCATTTACATACATACATACTTATTTCATGATTACAAGTGTTGACTTGTAAACACTCATTACTGTTTTCTTGAAACTCGTGAAACTCACCAACTCTAGTAGTTGGCCCGTTTTAAACTGCTTTTCAGGTGTACCTAAATCAGAGTAATTTGGTGACCTGTTACTTGCCTGAAGTGTGTGGTTGATGCTACGTGAATAGAAGCAAGGGCGATAATAGTAAGAATGTATAGTTAACGAACTAGTTTTGTTTGTATCGCCTAGACTGTAAAACAATGATAGAACGAAGAAATGTAATATATTGTAAATTAGTTTGTAATGTTGCTTTATAAGCAATGTATTGATATCAGAGGTGTCTGTTACATTCCCGTTTTACGCTTCCGCATTGTGCTAGTCGGGGTGTGACAGCCGTGCCCGAGATCAACACAGATTTACAACGGGATTTCTCAACGGTGAAGCCATTCCTGTTCTTGGCAAGTTGAAAGAACCTTCAATACATCGGTAAGGTTGGTTCATAACCAAGGGAACGATAAACAATCTTGAAATGCAGTACCCTAGCTACACCAACAGGAGCCAATTGGCCAAGACAAACACTTAATATTCCAAAACATTGAGAAAAAACTTGGAAAAAGGGTATCGGAGGTTGGATTGGTTGAAGTACCGGGTGTAAAGGGCAACCTTACCTTGAGGGCAACTGGAAACAGGGGTTGAAGGTTTGGGTAGTTCTGGTTTAAACACGGCTCATATTCCATATTCCAAGCAGAAACAATCGAGTTTGGAAATCTGGGTAGCCATATTTGCTTTAGAACCCATGGTGAAAAGTAGGTCAGAAGAAGGAAAAATCGTATCTTTTACAAAAACAATGGAAGAAACCATCAAAAAGCAAGTGAGGATCCAAGGGATAAAAGGCGAAAAATGTACAGAGGTTAGAAGTGACGGTTCTTGAGGAGTTATAAAGGGATTTTTTGAATTTCAAATCCCATGGGCAGGTGGAAGGCTAGGATCAACAATTGGCCAACTGTTGCCCTAGGTGATATGATGAGCTCCTACCATAACTGTCAAATCAGTCAGGGGTGACCACCAAAAATTAATTAACCAAAGGTCGATACGAGAAGCTTCTAGCCTCTAGTCCTAAGCTTCAAACGCGGAAGCTTTGAACCGCAAGTTCCTAGCTTCTAGACCACATGATGAAAGAAACATTTCCAGCTCTTGGGCTTCAATAAACAAGACCAAAACATCAAAATAGGTATATGCATTGGTCTATGAAGAGGCATGCCGCTAAGCCCAAAAGCATCAAACACCCAGGGAGGAACATCACGAAGAAGAAGAAGAGTTAAGTCACTAGCATTCATCATTGCAATCCGAATACTTCTGAATGGGGGCTAATGACGTGGGTACTCCTACCCACTCATAAGTCAGGGAAGCTTAGGAATTAAGAAGCAACAAGCATAAGCTACTAAACTAGGAAGCTCGAAGCTTTCTCAGCAAGATTCCTAAGTTGACTAGTAAAGCTCCTTGCTACAGTAAAACTTAGAGAAGCCACCTCTAATGTGAATAAAGCTGAAACATGTCTTAGCGTAAGTATGTCGACATGGCAGACAAAAGTAGAATACAAGTTACATAAAAATGGTATTGCTTGTCTGCATGAGCTAAAAGAGGAGTTGACCCTTTCCTTGTAAGAAACTTAAACTTCCCTAAGAGAAGCTTCCGGCTACCTATAAAAGGAACACTTTAGTCAAAGGTTGCATCCATTCTCATTCACACTATTTCTTTCTACTCTCTCTCTCTCTCTCTCTCTCTCTTCATACTTACTCTCCTATCAACCATTGTATCATATCACTAATTCTCACGCCGGAGGTTGATCGCAGGAGACCCTCTCCTGAGGTGAGACTAATCGGTCGTGTTTTCTTTGATCTTAGCAGGTTTGGAAGCTTTGTTAGTAAGACACTCTTGGACCGCCATACCTTCATTGTTCTCTATACTTGTTGTCGCAACAATATGGTTGAATATTGCCAGCCTGATTGCTGTGAGGCCAAAAGATATGCTAACTAGCTTAGATCGATTCATTAAATTTTCCCACAATAAGAAAAATAAGCAGTGTAAGGTATTTAGCCACATACTTTTTATAAGACTCGAAATTAAACTATTTTCAATGCTAATGATATGAAGAAGAAACTAAACTTTGATTTGATTTCCCACTATTCTTTTTCGTGGACAGTGAGTTGAAGTAGTAAAATATATAAACTTAACTTTTTTTATTAGATTTCCCATTAGAAATCCTCTTCTTTCAATTGAAATTTTATGATGTGGCTAGCCTTTCCTAACAAATATCTTTATTTATAAATTTTGCCGTTAAAAAGAAAAAAGAATAGATGTCTGCTAGAGAACAAAATATGAAACAGAAAATAATGAATACACATTTACATATTTTGTAAATGAAAAAAAAAACATGTAATTTTATTTCTTGAAAGTATTGTTGAAAAAACAAATAGAATATATAGTTGCAAAATGTAAGCATGCGTTTGAATTCATTGACGAAAAGTTGATGCATGAATGAATCTCAAATCTTCTTTCACGAGACAAAACCAACAACGTAACATTTTGACATTCGCATGACATCAACATCTATCGCCTGTCGGTCAGATTCATCCTCGGATGATTTTCATATAATTATCCAAAAACCCACCAAAATTTTCCATGCATGGATCCGTGCTATATACATACCAACATCATGGTAGCATTCAATTCAATATACAACGATTAGGCAGGTAATGTTTTACGAGATAATTAATAATCCATTCATACCAAGAACACCCTGATTTTATGCATTAGGAATAAATATTTGAAGAATTCTTTATTATGGCATTGATTAATTTTAATTACATTTAGGGTTTGTAACATGAGAATTAAGCTTTGCATTACATTTACTTTTGCTTCTACTTGCTTCATTATGATTATTATTATTATTAGGAAACAACTGAAAGTGATTATTATTTTATAAACTGATCATATATGTCTCTCCATCAGGTGGTGATCAGTATGTATAGAGATTCATTTGTTGCTTAATAACTCCTAGCTAGCTAATCAAATAAAGTGGACACATCATGGATGATGATCAAGCGGGACCGGAAACATCCACTTCAAACCGCGTTAATAGTCTTAAGAAAGTGAACACTGGTGGGATTACGGATGATATTGATGCAATGCTGGAGCAGGCATGTTTAGATAGAGACAATTTGGATGATCTTATGAGCCTGTATGGATATAATCATCAGTTTAACAACGGTACTGCTCATGCATTCGATCACTTTGATTCTTCTTCGAATCATCTTAATCCTCTAGATCAGGACCACCCTCATTCACCGTATAATGTTACAACTACGCAACAATCAAGTTTCTTTACTTCATCACCTAGGCCCAAACCGAAACCAACCGCCACACAAGAAGATATGCATACAGAAATCTTGCGTCTAGTGGACTCTGCAATCATGGGCCAGACCGAAAGCATGGATACCATGAAGAATATTGTGAGTGGTGCAGAGAGTTTTGGAGAAGGAATCGACGCAGATGGTATTGCTGATATGTTGGTTGATACACTTCTTACAACAATGGGAGGAGTTGAGTCTTTTGAAGAAGAAGATGATGGTAATAGTGTGCCTACAGTTATGAAGAATACTCAAGCCGCCATCATTTCGGGTGAAATTCTTCCTTGGCTTCCTTGGTTGACCGATAGTGTCGGGTTCATGTCCCCTAGGACCCGAATGGTTCGTGGGTTACGGACCATTCTACGAGTGTGTACACGAAATCGGGCCATGTGTTGTGCTGCAGGTCTGACACGGGTTCTTTTGCAAACGGCTGAAAAGATATTTCTTGATGATGTTGGTTCAACAAAGCAAATGAAATGGAACGGTTCACCACTATGCTCGTGTTTACAGTATTTAGCGGGTCACTCGGTTAGTGTAGCGGATCTCAATATGTGGTTTCGGTTAGTTAAGAGAATGATTAAAACTCCATGGGGTCTACGGTTAATGGTTTCGTTAGAAAAGGCGTTAAGTGGCAAGGAGTCGCGGGGCCCACAAACCTCTTTTGAGTTTGATGGTGAAAGCTCGGGTTTACTTGGTCCAGGAGAGGGCCGTTGGCCCTTCCCAAAGGGCTATGCATTTGCCACGTGGATTTTTATCGAGTCATTTGCTGCAGCAGATGCTGAATCTAAATCGGGCAACTTTTCAATAGATGACGCTGCGAAGAATAAGCCGTGCATTTTTAGTTTTATATCCTCTGATAATCAAGGTATCGAGGCGTAGTTTCATGCTCAATTTTTGGTGGTTGAAAGCAGTGGTGGAAAGGGGCCAAAAGCAACAGTTTATTTTACTTATGCATTTAAATCACAATGTTGGTATTTTATTGCTTTGGAGCACACTGTAAATAGTGAGTTAAGATTATATGTTGATGGGAAATTACACGAAAGCCGTCCTGTTGATTTACCTCGCATTAATAAACCCCTTTCCTTCTTCTGCATTGGGACTAATCCGCCACCAGCAATGGCTGCTGCTTTGCAACAGAATTCACGAAAGTTTCCATTGTTTGCTGAGTTGGGCCCGATATATATTTTTAAAGAGCCTATTGGGCCCGATATGATTGGGAGATTGGCTTCTAGGGGGCCTGATTCAATCCCTTCATTTGGGAATGCTGCAGGATTAATGTGGCTGTCTACTGATGTCCATGTGGCAAGTATTGAAGAGGAAAGCGCTCGTTTGGATGCTGATATTGCAGCACACCTTCACCTTCTTTATCATCCTAGTTTGCTAATCCGTAACTGTCAAGATGCTTCCCCTTCCGGGACTTCAGGTTTTGTTTATATATTCATTTTTAGATTATGTTAAACTGAACTGTTGGATTTATTGTTTGATAATTGACTACACAATACTAATTTGCATTTCAGGGCTGCTCCAAAGATCTGCAGAAGTACTTGGGCACTTACCGGTAACTACACGAATGAGGCCCACGGATGCTTTGTGGGCCCTAGCGTACGGAGGCCCAATGTCTTTACTTCCATTTGTAGTAAGCAAAGTTGATAATGATACACTAGAACCCAAAAAAGGAAACATTAAATCATGTTTAGCCACTACAGCTCTCGCTGCTCCAATATTCAGAATCATCGCGGTAGCAATCCGACACCTAGGAAACAGCAACGAGTTATGCCGAACACGTGGGCCCGAGGTTCTATCAAAGATATTAACATATCTTTTAAAAACTTTATCTTCACTCGATGCTGCAAAACATTCAGTAGCAGATGAAGAAATTGTTTCTGCGGTTGTGAGCATATGTCAATCCCAGAAGGACAATGTGACACTAAAGACACAACTTTTTAGTACTTTGTTGTTGGATTTGAAAATTTGGAGCTTATGTAGTTATGGGATACAAAAGAAGCTTTTATCATCTTTAGCGGATATGGTATTCACTGAATCGTCTGTAATGCGTGATGCAAAAGCTATACAAGCACTTCTTGATGGCTGCAGGAGATGCTATTGGACTGTTCATGAAAAAGATTCTATGAACACGTTTTCTATTGACGGAGGCCCACGGCCCATTGGGGAAGTGAATGCTTTGGTTGATGAGCTTTTGGTGGTTATTGAACTTCTTTTGGTGGTGGCTCCGCCTCCAATGGCGGTTAATGATATTCGGTGTTTGCTTGGATTCTTGGTTGATTGTCCACAACCAAATCAGGTAGTATCACTTTTAGAAAAATAACATTCTATTCTAACTTTATTAAGAAAAACATAATGACTGAATTAATTATACAAATTTATAAAAATATATCCATCCAGGTTGCAAGGGCATTATACCTGATATATAGACTGGTGGTACAACCGAATACTTCTAGAGCCGATAGTTTTGCAGAGGCCTTCTCATCATGTGGTGGCTTAGAAACACTTTTAGTCCTATTGCAACATGAAGCAAAAGTTGGTGATTATGATGCACCTGAATATGATGACGATTTATCAGTCTTGCGATATAATTCCGAAAGTTGGCCTGAAAATACAGACGATATGGGATCCTTGAACGGAAGTGAATTTTCATTTTATGATCCTCGTAACCGTAATAGTGTCCTTGGCATTGGCATGACATCTAGTATAGGAAGCAGAGTGTCGGCTTCCGAGAGTTTATTTATCAAAAACCTGGGTGGCATAAGGTTTTCGATTAGTGCTGAAAATGCAAGGAATAATGTGTATAATATTGATAAAAGTGATGGGATTGTTGTGGCGATCATTGGGCTTTTTGGGGCTTTAGTTATGTCGGGTCATCTAAAGTTTGGGTCTCATGCTCCACATGATCTTACGGGTAATCTTCATGGTTTGCTTGAGGGTGCGGGTAGTATGTTTGATGATAAAGTTTCACTTATACATTATGCTCTACAAAAGACGCTGCAAGCAGCACCAAACATACTCATGACTGGGAATGTATACACGGCTTTATTGAGTGCCTCGGTATGTTGTATATCCAAAATGGGTGGACTCGGTGACAAGTCAAATGGGTGTTTTTTAAAATATGATTTATTTTTTCGCGCTGCAGTTAAAAGCATCAACAAGAGACGAGGAAATGAATTTTTATGATCCACAACATCAATTTGAGCATTTAGAGCTATTGTTGGTTCTTTTGCGTTCACTACCATATTCAACGAAGACTTTTCAAAGTCGAGCACTACAGGTACTAACTTCTAACTAAAAACTTGTAACAAAATGCGTATCATACCTTATTATTACCAACCATTTAATTCATACTAGTCCTCATGGATTCTTTTTTATTCATATTTTGATGGAACTCATTTTATAGCTTTTTTCTTGTTTTCTATTTCGGTTTTCTACCCATTTTTTTATATATATTTAGTATTTGCTTCTCCTTTTGATTTCAGGATCTTCTGATTTAGGCTTGCAGTCATTCAGACAACAGGATCAGTCTCACTAAAATGGAGGAATGGCCCGAGTGGCTCTTGGAAATTCTTATATCTAATCATGAGGTCAATTCCTTAAATTAAATCTTTGCCCAAAAGTGCATTCATTTATTTTTTTTTATGCATGATTTAAAATGTCTGAGAATGTCACAACAGATGGCGGAGACAAATGGTTCGACATCATCTTCAAGCATAAAAGAAGTTGAAGACCTTATACACACAGTTTCCTCATTATCATGTTAGAGCACTCATTGCGCGAGAAGGATGGATGGAAGGTTAATATTTCTTCTAGACTTCCAATGTACTAATAAAATATTGTTAAGTTTTCGAAGAACAGCTATTGATTATAAAACATTGTGTTCCTGTTTACTTTCATTTTCTTTGAAGTATACGTGGTTCAAAATTTCAAGCAGTATCGGTTCATTTATATCGTTTCGTCATACTTTCCCTTGACAGGATATTGAAGCTACAATTCATTGTGCAGAATGGCTTTCAATGGCACACGGATCGAGTGCAAGAGAGAAACAGGCCAGGTATCACCATGATTTCAAATGAAAACACGTTATTATTATTATTATTATTATTATTATTATTATTATCTATAACACAAAAGTAAGATGTGGTAAAAAAAATAATGTGTTGTCCAACAGTTATTGTCTCTTCTTCTGTTAATTTTTATAAGTGTTTGATTGTCTTGTAACTGGTAGACTTGAGAAATCATTATCCATTTTTAAGAGAAGGCTTCTGGGTGAGTTGCTGGATTTCACCGCCAGAGAGCTGCGGGTTCAGGTGATTACATCTTTTAGTTTTTATGACATTTTCCCTTATTTTGTTTTTGAAGTAAATTGTTCTTTTTATTTGGGCGCAGACGCAAGTTATTGCTGCAGCATCCGCTGGCGTGGGATCATATGGATTACCGCCTGAGGTTTCTAAGACAGAAGTAGAAAATGCTTATCAGTTGTCAGAGGCTTTGGTAGAAAATGCAATTGTTTTGTTAATGCTTGTGGAAGATCATTTTCGCCTGCAGAATAAAATATTTAGCTCAATAAAGGACGATCAGGTTCTTGCTTCAACGACTGACGATAATGGGGCGGAACAAATTACAGTAGCTGAACCGTATGACTCGGTTTCTTGTGCTTTTGTGTCATATGGAAGTTGTGCGATAGATATAGCCCAAGGATGGAAATACAGAAGCCAGTTATGGTATGAGCCTCCAAACGCGTTTCACTTTGGAGGTGGTGGCAGCGGCTGGGAATCGTGGAAATCTTGTTTAGAAAAAGATTTAAACGGCAATTGGGTTGAACTTCTGTTAGTAAAGAAATGTGTCTCCATGTTACAAGCTTTGTTGTTAGACGAATCTGGGTTCAGTGATGGGCTCGGTATGAGTGGCGGTTCGGGTGCAGGGTTGAGCGGGTTGTCGTCAATTTATCATTTGTTGGACAGTGATCAACCGTTTTTTTGCATGCTTCGTATGACACTTCTTTCGTTGAGGGAAGATGATGTTGGCGAGGATGGTGAAAATGGCATGAGTATGAAGAATAATGTTACTGTTGATGATGTGTTGTCTGAAAGATTACACGGAGAACATGGAAGTGCCACGTCATCCTTAAGAAGCAGTCCTCGAACAGTAACGATACATCCCAGTTCAGAATTGTTATGGAGGTATAGATACCCTCACTATCACTCTCAATTTTTTAAAAAATAAATTAACTTATTTTCTCATGTATTATGAGCAGCGTGCTTTCTCCCATCTTGCAAATGCCAGTTTCCGAGTCAAAGAGACAGAGAGTATTGGTGACATCCTGTTTTTTATATTCGGAGGTTCGTTTCTGTTATTAGACTATTCATTTTGTTATATAATAGATCACTCATATGCAGTATGTGCACAGGTATGGCATGCTATCAGCCAGGACAGGCTCCCTATAAGGAAACAGTATCTAGAGGCGGTTGTCCCGCCTCTCGTGGCAATAATAAGGAGGTGGCGCCCGCTTTTGGCCAAAATTTATCAACTTTCTCCTCCAGATGGATGCAATCTGCTAGCGGTCAAGGACCCGGTCCTGGACGCTGAGTCAACACCTATAGAGGTTTACTATCTTCCTAATCTTATTCTTTTGTCGTTTATTATGCGCGTCTACTTGTAGTTATATCATGAAATTATTTTGGAAAAATATATGACACATGTGGTGTGACTAGAGTGCTCTTGCTATGATCACACCGGGCTGGGCGGCTACTTTTGCATCACCCTCTGCTGCAATGGCACTGGCCATGATTGCTGCAGGTGCTTCTGGCGGTGCCGCCCCTACACCCATCATAAACGTGCATCTAAAGCGTGACTCATCTACCTTACACGAAAGAAAATCAGCAAAACTTCGTACATTTTCAAGCTTCCAAAATTCCTTGGGATCATCCGACAAATCAGAAGCTGCTTTAAAAGGTAAAGCGGCTGCACGTGCAACAGCTTTAGCTGCTGCTCGTGATCTTGAAAGAAATGCAAAAATCGGGTCTGGAAGAGGCTTGTGTGCTGTGGCAATGGCCACTTCTGCACAGAGGCGGCGTAAAGGCGACATGGAACGTATGATGAGGTGGAATGTATCTGAAGCAATGGGGACTGCCTGGATTGAATGCTTGCAATCAGTTGATTCAAAAGCGGTTTACGGGAAAGATTTCAATGCACTATCATATAAATTTGTTGCTCTTCTTGTTGGAAGTTTAGCTTTTGCTAGAAACATGCAACGATCAGAGGTATCTTTTTTCGTGGCTCATTTGTTCTTTTTTATTTTTTTGTGTTTTCTCTCAAAATAAATGAAGGTGTAGTAGTTTTGATTTTATATTTGTTAGGTTGATAGGCGTGCTCGGGTGGATTATGTTGCTCAGCTTCGTATTTGTACTGGTAGACGTGTGTGGCGTAAACTCATACATTATTTGATCTAGAGCGACAATCTTTTTGGATTATTGAGTAACAGTCTTTGCAATCCTAAACTAGTATGCTACTAGCCTCTGTCATGTTTATAGACTCTTGTATACTAAAATAAAGCTGTAAATATCTAGAAAGTTAAATCGCTTTCATCATAGGTTTTCTGGAAAATAGATTACATGGAAAGTTCTTCAAGAATGCATAGATGTTTAAGGAGGGACTTTAAGGGCACAGATCATTCTGGTGTTACATTTGGCCATGATGATCCTACGCAGCTGGAACGAGATAAGGAAAACTCAATTTTGGCTCTAAAATCTCTCTCAACCGAAGTAACAAATGAGGATAATGAACGAAATGCAGTTATGAACATGGAGATTAACACAGATGATATGTGGTTATATGAAGATATCCAAACAAGACCATCTGTAACTGCAGAGCAACACTTACAGGTCCCAGTGGATTCTACTGAACCTCAGGTTTCAAATTATCAAGATCTTTCACAGAGCCCATCAGCAGCAGGCGCCCTTCCCGGTGAACATTGTGAAATTATTATTGCTGAGCTTCCTGCATCCATGGTTCGCCCACTCAAAGTTCTATTTGGAAAATTTCAGGTAAGTATTACATATAATGTTGAATAAATCATGCAAGAGGATTTATGTATTAAAATGACCCTTCGGGTGAATTTTGACCATTTTGCCCCTGCCCGTTTTTGCATTTTCTTTACTTTGTCGTCTGATCGGTTAGAGATAAACACAAACACAATTTGGCCCATTGATATTTGTAGTATGCTAAAACAGATTTATATATTTTCTCAGATAACAACTAGGAGAATTAATTTTCTTGTTGATAAATCTGAGAAAAAAGTTGAAGATAAAGTTGAAGATAAGGACTGGAGCTGGTTGATGGCTTCTCTTCATCAAATACACAGTAGGAGGTTAGATACATAAATTAAACTATTGTCAACATATTAGGTTAACTAACTTGGGTTAGATATGGTTTTTAGTTTCTAAAAGTATTGTCTTTTGTGTCAATATTCGCTTTTGGCTATTTTGTCTACCTTTAAATCTAACTGTTCCAACCAGTTTCACAGTTGGACTGCTGTTACAGGTATCTCTTACGGCGAAGTGCTCTGGAGTTATTTATGCTTGATCGGTCAAACTTCTTTTTCGATTTCGGGGTAAATTTTTTTCTTTATATAACTATATTATGTGAAAACTTAATCTGAAACCTTTGGCTTTCAGCTTGTAAGTCAATTGCTTTGTTGACTTTTTCCAGAATGCCGAGGCTAGAATGAGCGCGTATCGAGCTATTATCCACGCACGACCTCCACGTTTGAACACTATCTACTTGGCGACTCAGGTTTTTTTCTAATCTGAAGTGATTACTTAATGGGTTGAACATGTAAGATAAAAAAACAGTGGAACGAGTTAAAAGTCTCGTGAAGTGTATTTTATGCATCAAACCAACTCAACTGTTTAAGAAGTTTAGATTATTGTTCATATGATGATAACCATACATGACACACTTATAATTTAAAAAATGTAAATGTCGTGAATTTTATGGGACATTCCTAAATAGAAAAACGGGTCTCGTTTTTTTTAATTATGTCACAGTGCTTTTGTCTTTGTGTTAGAGACCTGAGCAACTTCTCAAACGGACTCAACTTATGGAGCGCTGGTCACGCTGGGAGGTACTAAAGAAAATAGATTATCGAACATTATTCATCATTTGTTACACGTATATTCACCGTGTTATACCTTGGATTGGAGTAATAACTGTTGCTAACTATTCATGTTACAGATTAGCAACTTTGAATATTTAATGCAGCTCAATACATTGGCTGGGCGTAGTTATAATGACATTACCCAGGTGGATTAAGATATTTGATATTTCTGTTATTAATATTGTCATGGATTTAGCTATAACTTCAAATTCCATTGCAGTATCCCATTTTCCCATGGATTCTTTCAGATTACAAATCAACTTATTTGGATCTTTCCAATCCCTCGTCTTATCGGGATCTTTCAAAGGTGGTGACCTTAATCTTTTTCTTTTTAAAAAGTTTGCCACATAAAGAGTTACTTTCTTTTCTAACTTGCACTATTTTGCAGCCAATTGGAGCATTAAACGATGACCGGTTAAAAGAGTTCCAGGAAAAGTATTCCAGCTTTAACGATCCGGTGATACCTAAGTACCATTATGATTCACATTACTCAACGGCTGGGACAGTATGTTTTCCAATCATTTCCTTATGGATTCATATTTTGCACAAAAATGGTTTTTAGTGTCTATTTTACAAGGTCATGACCTTTTGGTTTATTGCGACAGGTGGTGTATTATCTCATGAGAGTCGAACCGTTTACCACTCTTTCAGTTAGATTACAAGGTGGCAAGTTTGCTCATGTTGATCGAATGTTTTCAGATATCGGTGCTACTTGGAATGGAGTTCTAGAGGACATGAATGATGTAAAGGAACTGGTACAAGTTTTTTTAATGTATATTTGTTTCTACATTCATATTTTAATTAATTATCATTATCATTATAACTATTATTGCTATCATATATTTAAATTTTATTTGTGACTGTTTTATATTGAAGGTCCCTGAGATGTTTTACCTTCCAGAGATTTTGACAAATGAGAATTCAATTAACTTTGGTACGACGCAAGCGGGAGATAAACTAGGTATCTACTTCAGATAATTTTGTCATTTTTAGTTTAAAAGATCTACATCTTTTTATGTAATACTGTTTCCTGTTTTCAGATTGTGTCAAGCTTCCTCCTTGGGCTGAAAACCCTGTCGATTTCATGCATAGGCATCGAATGGCTCTTGAGAGTGAATATGTATCTGAAAATTTGCATGAGTGGATTGATCTCATATTTGGGTAAACTTTCTTTATTAACTTACAGGTGATAATATGAGGCTAATAGTTCTGTACATGTTGAACCGGACTCGAGGTACTTCGTCCAAAAATATTAAAATCTATAAGCAAGTAGTATGCCAAATATGATTCATAAACACATTATTTTAACAACGATATAATTTTCTGAATAAAAACGATATAATAAGTTTTTTTGCATTAAAAAGTTGGCTCCGGGTGACTTTCGATCCATTTTGTTTTTGGCTACTCACACTTTTGGGTCTAAGTTTATAAAGATGCAGTTATGTGCTATGTGGTTTTCATTTTGTATCAAGTTTGGGTTCTAGCCTAACATCTTCCCATATAGGAAGAAGAGTCCAATTTTTTATATGATGTTTGTATGATATTTAGGTATAAGCAACAAGGGAAAGACGCTATTTCAGCAAACAACGTTTTTTTTATGTCACTTATGACGGGGCTGTTGATATAGACAAAATTCAAGATCCAGTAAGTCCCATGAATATTGAAGTTCATTCAAGGCATTAGGTTAATATATGCAGTTTTCTGGGATACTAGTTATTGGATTTAAAATTCTTCTTATTATTATTATTTTCTTAATAAAAACTGGCAAAAGGTCCAACGGCGTGCTGTCGAAGATCAAGTTCCTTACTTTGGACAAACACCGTCACATCTTTTGGCAGTCCCTCATATTAAGAAGATGCCACTTTCAGATGTTCTTCATATGCAGGTAACTAACTCTTTATGAAGCTAGGAGTATATAAGTTAATGGTACACAACTTTTCATGATTCTCTAATATATACATTATGTAATACCAGACAATTTTTCGGAATCCCAAAGAAGTCAAACAATATCAGGTTCCATCTCCTAACAGGTGCAATTTACCTGCATCCGCCCTTCATGCAACTTCAGATGCTCTTGTAGTTGTTGATACAAATGCGCCGTCCGCAAAGATAGCCTTACATAAGTGGCATCCAAACACACCTGATGGATATGGAATGCCATTTGTGTTTCAACCCGGAAAAAATAATTTAAATTCAAGTAGCGGTGGAGGATTTATGCGTTTCTTTCTAGGAAAAAGTGGGTCCAGGTCAGGGGGGTATACATATCCTCAAGCTCATGCATATGCAGCTTCAGGGCTTAGAAGCTCTTCATTAGTATCCATCACATATAACAATGAAGTTATTACAGGTATGGATTTTATAATAATCTTGTTTGTAAATGGCAATAGCAATATATAATTGTGAGTACAACACTCATTTTGATCTTTTGGGCTTCATACTAGGCGGACACGTGGACAACAGTATCAGATTGGTATCACCCGATGGCGCGAAAACATTGGAAATAGCAAAAGGTCATTGTGCACCCGTAACATGCTTATCTCTATCACCCGATGGCAAGTATCTCGTGAGTGGGTCTCGAGACACAACGGTTCTAGTCTGGAGAATACACCGGTCACCAAGGTTCCGGTCAGGCAACATGTCAGAACCACCCATAGGCACGGTCACACCAACTTCAGTCAGTGCTACAACCGCCGCCAGTTGTTTCATAGATAAAACCAACAGAAGGCGTATCGAGGGCCCAATCCAGGTCATTCGTGGCCATCTTGGTGAAATAATTGATTGTTGTGTGAATTCAGATCTTGGAGCCGTCGCCTCGTGTTCTTATTTTTCAGATGTTTTGGTTCATTCGGTTAGTAAGGGTCGGTTGCTTAGAAAAATTGATGGTGTGAAGGCTGATATGGTTAGGATTTCAAGACACGGGGTTGTAGTCATGTGGAATAATTCGGTTCATGCTCTAACGAGTTATTCTCTTAATGGGATTTTAATCGCACGTGCATATTTTCCTAAATCTTGTAGCATTAGCTGCATGGAGATTTCTTTTGACGGGTGGAGCGTTTTGGTTGGATTAAATTCATGTTCAGAAAATGATTGTGATGTTGAGGTAAATGAGGGTGAAGAAATCCAGAGATTGGATGTTCAATCTCCTTCGGTTTGTCTCATCGATCCACATACTCTTAAGGTACATTACCTTAATGCTACCTCTAGTTTCATCTCTCAATATGACAAAGCATATATACATTTGACAGGTATTTCATACAATGGGGCTTGACGAAGGGCAAGATATAACGACAATGACGATGAACAAGGACAATACTAATCTATTGGTGTCAACGTCGGATAAACAATTAATAATATACACAAATCCCGCTGTAAGTTAATTTCCTTGTTTTTAAAGACTTTAAAAAACTCATTTTGTTCTAATTTGGAGCAGAAACTTGATTCCTGGATGTTTCAGGTGAAGTTCACCGCAGTTGTTCGGCGAGCAGGAAGCAAAATCATAGGGCTGCCAAGGGGCAGACGTCGATCAAAGAGGAGTTTGGCAGGCGTTTCAAGCGATGAAGAATAGCGGACTGCAAGTAGCAACAGGCCTTTTGACTTCCTCCAAGGTTGCAGTTTATGAAGCTATGGGGAGAGTCAACATTTTCAACAGTTGACCGGAAGTCAAGGTGGCGGGTGCTGTCAACATGTGTCGTATAATCGTATATCTCTCGGCTTGGTAAATATCGATGAGTATCACATGAACAATAGATGGTTGTTATGAAATGTAAAGTGACTCCATCATGAATGTGAGTTTGACCCTTGAGCTTGTACATTTTTACTCTGATTCCTTATGTTGTAATACATGTACTCTCATGTAAAAATGAAAAGAAAACCGCGTATCTTGATGTTAAAACCATATCCTTATCGCGTTTCTTAAACAATAACAG
Source organism: Bidens hawaiensis (assembly GCF_021521415.1). NCBI lineage: Eukaryota > Viridiplantae > Streptophyta > Magnoliopsida > Asterales > Asteraceae > Bidens > Bidens hawaiensis. The sequence continues at coordinate 161,716 of NW_027493232.1, forward strand.
GTCAAAATGGGTTGGCGTGTTATGCAGACATTTTCATTTTGCCAATTTTTTAGACAATTGATATTTTAATTATAACTACATTGAGTATCTTATTGAGCACACCCACATATTTCCTCTTTATGGACATATAATTAAGCAAAAACATCGCCTTCTATGGTTCTACCAACAACATTTGATCTTGGCGATCCATCAGCATTTTGATCATTACAGTCCACCGACGAATTTGTATCTTTTTATACTTGATGGAATCGAATTTCAAATGAACATTGACAAATACACACCTTTTGTTTACTTCTTACAAACTATATATAAGACAATCGGTTAATATAACTAATACGATATTATCACGGTAATTATCAATAACTTGAAATAATTATATGCATTAAAAAATAGTTTGGGGCTACTAAACCAGAAGCAAAAGCCAAATGAAAACATAATTAATGCTCGAACCTCCCAACAACAGCACCTTATTTTTTTCTGAACATCAAATTTTCTACACACTCAAAAGATTTGAACCGACCACCTCAAATTTGTGAGGAAGAACACCATACCATTAGACCAATAGGTCATAGCTAATAACACCTACATTTATATTTAAAAGAAAAAACAAATGTCAAATTTATGAATGTATTTGCATTTATGTCTTAACAACTTGAACATAATAAATTTATAAGTTTAAAGAGGCTTATTTATAATTAAACTAAAACAAACAATGTCAATAGGTAGAATGATTATTTCTTGCCCCGCGATACATGGCATGAACTCTTTATGATTCAAAGTGGTTTAAGTTTAACAAAGCTAGGAAGATGAGTTATTATACTAAACCAGTGGCCCCACCGATCTAAGTGTAGAACGGTATTCGTGTTAAGACAATACGCCACAAGCTCATGTGTTGAATGATCATGGACCATTGATGTGTGGGTGAAATAATGTATGTTAAGTAAGTTATATCGTCTATTTTATGTGTTTATATGTCTTGGACACGATTACTTTATTTGAGTTTATGATTACAGGTGTGTGGAGCTTAAAGGAGCTAAATTGGCGCATAGGAGATGGAATGGAAATGAAGGATTTATTGCATGAAATGATAGAGAATTTGAAGACGAAGACGTGGCCGAAAACAGGGCATAAATTGGAGTTCAAACGAAGAAGTTACATGCGAAACACCATGGTGGGTGACAGGCCCATCATAGCCTACGGTGGGGCTGCCACCGTAGCCTACGGTGACCCATCATAGCTTACGGTGGGACTGCTACCGTAAGGCAGAAGATGAATACCGTAGGCTACGGTCTCCATCGTAGCCTACGGTGGTGTGACCGTAGCTTACGGCCGCCTGGGCGGAAAAACACGATTTTTAGGTTTTTTTCTTCCATATTTAAGCCCCGTTCAACCCTAGGCCACCTATGCTTCATACCCTAACCCCCTTGGACAATTTTGGGGGCATTCTTGACCATTCTAACACCTACCAACCACCATAATCTTTCATGGTTTCATCCTTCCAACCAATAATCGAGCTAATCATGATGCAGAGGCAAGGCTAAACCACTCATGACAACAGCATTACCTGAACCTGAAGTGTGTCACTGTTTTCTCTAATTGTTTTACAACCAAATCAATATTTAATCTGCTTGACATCGTCTGTCCGCCTTAGGTTAATTAATTAGTAAACAATGAACTATAGAAGCAATTTCTACTGATTCCCTGTGGATTCGACACCTTACTTGCCCTAGCTAGTAAAGGTAATTTTTATAAATGTTTTTGATTGACCTTTTGACATCGATCAAAATGGCGCCGTTGCCGGGAATCAACGGGCAAAGTGCTAGTTTAGTTAGTTAGTCTAGTTAAGTTTAATTTTAATTTCAGTTTTCGTTTCTTTTTCTTCGTTGATTTTACGCGGGGTTGTGTGTTTTCATGTGCGCAGTAATCTTTCAGGTTGATGTATACACGGTATTCTCGAGAGCAAGAGCCGCTACAGTTTGATTCAGAAATAGAGAAAACAGCAAAAAGAAACCGAGCAGCTAAAAAACGGGGTGAAACTTCAAAACCTAAAGAAGAAGATATGAACCATCAGGGGGATTACCCAATCCGACCCGGGTAACAACCCGAAAACCAAGACCCACCTCTTAATCATGAAGCACAACACATTCCACAAAATCCCCCACTCAATGACTTACCACCACTAAACCAACACCTTAACCGAAACTATAGAGCTCAAAGACAGTATCACATGAGGGATGATCGGTCAATCAGGTCTGAACCACCATATTTTCAGGGTGCGGTTGATTTTGAGAGAGAGAGAACAGTCGAAGAAGGGGATTTGAAGATTTTGAGGAATTTGAGGATGAGGAGGAATGGGAAGATACACATAGGGGTCGGTATTATCAGAGAGAACAACCACAACAACCACCACGTAACCAAACACCTGAACCAGGACGGCAACCACGTAACCGCAGGCCACGAAAAAGACCAATTGTGCAAGAACCACAGGTTCCTGAGTATGAGTTTGATGATGGGGTTCCGAGAGCATTTGTTCCACCACCAATTCGGGGGGTTCAAAGCCATTTTATTCCACAAGTGGCTACAAATCCCTTGCCAATCATTATTCCGGTGAGAAATGGAAGAACTTTTTCAGTCAGACAAAGTAGCTTAACCGAATTACCCACATTTCATGGAAAAGCCACAGAGGAGCCGTATTTACATTTGAGTGATTTTAACTCGATCTATGCAACAATCTGCAGTCAAGGGTTTAATGCAGATGAGGTGAAGATGGTAGTCTTCCAATTCAGTTTGAAAGATGCAGCAAAGCAATGGTTCCTCTCATTGCCGTCATCCAGTACTTATACGTAGCAAGATTTGGCACAACAGTTCTTAGAGGAGTATTATACACCACAGCGAACCGCAGAAGCTAGAACATCTATCAGAAATTATCAGCAACGTACAGGAGAGACCTTTTATGAAGCTTTTCAGCGGTTCAAGTTGTTGTTGAGGACTTGCCCTCACCATGGTATAGCTTTATGGGAATTGATAAAGGCATTCTATGATGGTTTATCGACTGAGGATTTGCGAGACCTCCAATCTACAACTAATGGATCTTTTCTGACTAATGATGAACATGTGGATTGGGGGTATCTGGAGAGACATGCTTTGAATTCTAAGAGACAGGCCCAGTCGAACAGAATGATAAAGAGGTCGGTGGTGAAAGCAGTAGACAGTGGAAGTTCAGATGATCGGATGGCACGGTTAGAAAAGAAGCTGGATCAATTAATGGTTGCTGGTACGAAAGAAAAAGGGAAGTGGGGAAAAGCATATCCAGTTTGTGAACAATGTGGTGAGTTGGGGCACGAGGTAGCGAGCTGTGGAGTTGTGGAAGAGTTGGAGGATGAAGAGGAAGAAGAGGTAAATTTTGTACAAGGAGAGAAAAGATACAATAACAATAGTAATATGAACTCTAACACATACCACCCGGGCCTCAGAAACCACCCTAATTTTAGCTATGGAAACTCGAATACCCAACAAAACCCAAATTTCCAAGGCAATACTCAGACAAACAGTTATTAGTCAAATCAGAGGCAGTATGAGAATGGTTCAAGTAAAAGTCAAAGCAGGTACAATCAGAGAGAGCCAGGGGGTTACAGCAAGAGTTATCAGCAGAATTATCAGCAGGGTCAGCAAAGTCAAGGGGCGGCTCAAGGTCAAAATTCTTCGCAAGATTCAGAAATTGTGACACTCTTGAAAGATTTGAGTCGCAGGATGGAGATTCAAGAGAAGGCAAACACTGCAAGAGACAAGCAGATGAGCCAATTGGCTGAAGAGTTGGCCACATTGAAGAGAAATCCTTCCAAGCTACCAAGTGATACTTTGAAGAACCCCAACCATCAGGGTAGCAGTTCATCAAGTGGTAAAAACGTGCACGTTAGTGCCATCACAATTGAAGATAATGGGGTAAACAATGTGGTTGAAGAATTTGAAATAGGGGCACCACTCATCCCCATTCAGATTGGCGAGTTCAAAACCACCAAGGCACTTGTTGATTATGGTGCGAGTGTAAGTGTTCTACCGGGGAGTGTGTAAGACCGGTTTGAGTTTGGACCTTTACAAGAAGTTGACACCACCTTGGTGTTAGCTGATTTCACTCAAAGACGGCCTCGGGGGAAGTTGGTTGGTGTCGCGGTAAAGGTTGGTGATTTTTACTATCCTGAAGACTTTCTTGTTCTTGATTATGCACCAGCAAGGAATGAAGAAGAACCTCGAGTGATATTGGGGAGACTGTTTTTGGCAACATCAAATGCTCAAATCAATTGCCGAGACGGAAGTGTGCATGACCTTTGGTAATCGTAAGTTTGTTCTAAATATATTTTCAAATTCATTTGATTATTCTTTTGAAAATAAATATTCTAGGTCAGGTGTTACTAACAGGTGTCTTCCTCATGTAAGCGAGGATGACACCGAAGAAGAGGGTTTTGTGTTTGATAGGTCGAAGCGGGAGAGAGAGAAAGAGGAGTTGAATGCAGTAGAAATTCGAATTGAGGAGTTGGCTACTTCAGGTGATGATATCAAGGCTGCGAGTAAAAAGGTGGGTAATGATGAGACATGTGGAAGGAGGAAGAAGAAGGAGAAGGTAAAGAAGCCAACGGGGTTTGAGAATGAATAAAGAAGGGTGGCGTGTTTTGGGCCAAGGTGGAATACTATGGATAATTTATCACTCTGTTGGAGAAGTAAGAAGAATGAAGCGGAGGAAGGTAAGCACTCCATTAGACCACCATAATCACCAAATGAGGTAACGGTATGGCTAAAGACCTTAACAAAAACTTAGCGCTGATCGGGAGGCAACCCGACCTTTTATTTTGTTTTGTTTGTTTTCTTTATTTTTAGTTTCTTTTGCGTGCTACTTTTTGTTTGTGTTTTGTAGTTATAGTAAGCCCTAAGTGTGGAGAAGGTCATGGTTGTCTAGTAAAGATTTGATGGATTATATATTGTCACATCAAAGTTCAAGGAGTTCGGGTCAAGTTTGCAACAGTACTTATCAGTAGTACCCGTTTGACAAGAGAGATTCGAATAAGGTGATTGTGTCTCTTTCCTTTACTTTGGTTGTTAAAATGTTTAAGTTCCCATGTGTCACACTCGAATTTTAAATGAATAATTACATTGGGGACAATGTAATGTTTAAGTGTGGGGATGCGGGTAATGCTAAGAATGTCCCGAAAATTTTATACTTATACACAATGAAAAATGATAGAAAAACTGGAGCTTTTAAAAAATAATAATAATAATAAAATAAAAAAAAATAAATAAATAATAAAAAAAAGTAAATAAATAATAATAATAATAATAATAATAAAAGAATAGTAACACACTTAATTTGGGGATGTGTCGATAGGCTCAGCCTTTAAGAATGAAAGGACGGTTTGGTTGTTGGCTCAATTGAACCTCTAATTGCTTGATTTTAGTGGGAAACATTTCGGGTTTTGTTTGTTTAGCTAAGCCTGTGTAAGGACTGGGATGAAATGTCGGGCCATACTCAAGCCTTTTTGTTAGATTTGATCACCAAAAGAAATTTTTAAAAAATATGAATAGACTACTGAATGATGCTTGGATAGGCTTAACGTTAGAGTATGCTAGCTGGCTTGTGATATAAACGTAACGAAAATACTTCTAGTTTAAGTGGTTAACGCTTCATAGGTGTATGTTTTATAACCTTAAATCCTTTATTGATGGGATGCTCCAGGGTTCGGACACCAGGGGTCTTTATGCGGTATATCATCTGGGTATTCATATCTCCTAAGTGGATTTATGAATATTAAAAGAGCTCAAAGAGCAAACCCGCAGTTTATCTGTCAACTATAAGTCATTAAACATGATCATTACGTGCTTTTAAAGTACAATTACACTACTGACTTGATCATCCACGCTGTTAGTCATGTGGGGTCCCCGTGCTCGCATCTCATTACTATTAAGAAACGGACCACACGGGACACGTCACATGTAAGCCCTACAGATGAATTCGTGCATACTCACCCCTGGAGATGGATTTTGGGGTATTGCTTGATAACAGGGGTATACCATGTAGTGGGGGCTATTTGCTAGTTGGTAACATAATTGTACCTTAATCATATATAATGGCCATTCTGGTAGACTTTGATGCTTAAGTTTAGGTTTTTGTTCGATAAAATATCCAGGATTGTTTTAGCTATTGCATATGGGCTTTAAATGGTACAGATGGTTGTGCACAATTTTGATCATCTGACTCTAAGGTTTAAGTCAAGTTGAGGTGGTCTGGCATGGTAAAACCATAATGAAGCATGGTAAGGCGGCTTCAGGGCTTTGATGTGTGGGTCCCATTTAATCATATAAACTAATAAAATTGTCACGCCTTATTTGTCTCGGTAAGTATTAGGGCATGGGTTTAAGTGGATAGCAATATCGGCAATCGTGGTTTTTGTGTTATTTGTTGATAATAAAAATAAATTGAGTATTTAGTAAAAACAATTTTCGGTTCTGATTTCATTGTACATCTTTTTCGGGGTGAAAAAGGATAAGTGTGGGAATGTGATGTATGGGTGAAATAATGTGTGTTAAGTAAGTTATATCGTGTATTTTATGTGTTTATATGTCTTGGACACGATTACTTTGTTTGAGTTTATGATTACAGGTGTGCGGGGCTTAAAGGAGCTAAATTGGCGCATAGGAGATGGAATGGAAATGAAGGTTTTATTGCATGAAATGATAGAGAATTTGAAGATGAAGACGTGGCCGAAAACGGGGCATAAATCGGAGTTCAAACGAAGAAGTTACATACAAAACACCATGGTAGGTGACAGGCCCACCATAGCCTATGGTGGGGCTGCCACCGTAGCCTACGGTGACCCACCATAGCTTACGGTGGGACTGCCACCGTAAGGCAGAAGATGAAGACCGTAGGATACGGTCTCCACCGTAGCCTTCGGTGGTGTGACCGTAGCTTACGGCCACCTGGGCGGAAAAACACGATTTTTAGGTTTTTTCTTCCATATTTAAGCCCGGTTCAACCCTAGGCCGCCTATGCTTCATACCCTAACCCCCTTGGACGATTTTAGGGGCATTCTTGACCATTCTAACACCTACCAATCACCATAATCTTCCATGGTTTCATCCTTCCAACCCATAATCAAGCTAATCATGATGCAGAGGCAAGGCTAAACCACTCGTGACCACTTCAGGTGTAGGGTTTGTATATAAACTGATTATTTGTATGAACATTACATGTATTGGGATTTAGTTTTGATTAATCTTTTGGTTGATTGAATCTATATGTTTATTGGAATTGATTAAACAGTTGTGTTTCTGGAACTTCCGTTTATCATCAATTATTTGGTTTGTGTTCAACAACATTTAGGATTAAGTTCTTATCGTCATTGAACCGATTACCATTAATCATTGATAGATGCTAAGTTTCGTATTAATGAATTGGTAATTAGATAGACCGTGTTCAGTTGTGTCAATTCTTCGGATTAAGTTCTGTGAATCATCAAAACCAAATTATTCTGTCTAGTAATTATTTTCTTATTCTAATAAATGAATTATGTCTATGTGATTCCCCAATTGGTATAAGTTTACTCAGTCAGTTCATTGCATTACCTGAACCTGAACTGTGTCACTGTTTTTTCTAATTGTTTTACAACCAAATCAATATTTAATCTGCTTGACATCATTTGTCCGCCTTAGGTTAATTAGTTAGTAAACAATGAACTATAGTAGCAATTTCCACTGATTCCTTGTGATTCGACACCTTACTTGCCCTAGCTAGTAAAGGTAATTTTTATAAATGTTTTTGATTGACCTTTCGACATCGATCAAAATGACCGTAGCCTACGGTCTTCATCTTCTGCCTTACGGTGGCAGTCCCACCGTAAGCTATGGTGGGTCACCGTAGGCAACGGTGGCAGCCACACCGTAGGCTATGGTGGGTCACCGTAGGCTACGGTGGGCCTGTCACTTCTTCGTTTGAACTTCGATTTATGCCCCGTTTTCGGACACGTCTTCGTCTTCAAATTCTCTATCATTTCATACAATAAAACCTTCATTTCCATTCCATCTCCTATGCGCCAATTTAGCTCCTTTAAGCTCCGCACACCTGTAATCATAAACTCAAACAAAGTAATCGTGTCCAAGACATATAAACACATAAAATACACGATATAACTTACTTAACACACATTATTTCACCCACACATCAACCATCAAAATACCAGTACCTTTTAAACCATCTGTGAGACACAAAGGGTGTAACATCTCGGATTTTTCGAACCCATATTCGTTTACGAACGAAACATATTTAGATCTTTATTAGTATTAAAAATCAAGTAATTATGAATATTTAAGTTTCTAATAATTAAATTTAGGCCCTTGTACTTCAATCAATGTTCAAAACCAATTTATACTAAAACTAGTTCAAATAATGCCCAAATAACAAAGTATAGGGACCATTATTGCCAAAATTACAAAACCCACCCTTGGTTCACCGGAGCGCCGCGTGGCCGGCTTCTCACCTGCCGTCGAGCGCCGCCATGAGACACCTGCACAGATTCGTTAACTTTAGTTCATTCGTTAACTCGTTTAAGGCATAAAATCGTTTATTTTAAGCATGTTTGAGTGAATTAAGGACCAAGTAATCATAATATAACTAAAATACAACTTCTAGTTCGTTTACCCTTGCCCAAGATCAGATCTTTATGGGTCTTTCGACGATTCTTTGCTTAAAACGTATTTACTTGCTTAAACGGGCCAAAAAGCCTATAATTAGTTCGTTTTATGTTTTCCTATATAAACAAGACATAACCATCTGCTGTAAACTTTAATCAAACCCTAAAGATCATACTCCAGCCGTCCTACCTTCTGCTCAGCTCTTAAACCCTTCAGTTTTTGCATATTCGTTAAAGATTCAAGAACTGTTCGTTGACTTTGCTTGCTTTAGGATCTTTGACTTCCGTTTCTCATCAATCCTTTCACTTTCCGGGTAAGTTGTAAACTGTAAAATCGTTCATACATATTCCCTAGTCAATAACCTTCAATCAATTTCGGTGGTTGAAGGGTGTTGACTTGTCAATTGCTTTAAAACCCAATAAAGGGTAAAACAGTCAACAAGTTTGACTTTGCGTTTTCTCATGCTTCTGGTCTGATTCAACGTTCGGTCCAGAAGACTTTTTATTCTCGTAATGTAATTTTAAGGGTTTTGACCAAAACCCTCATAACCTAATTTTAAGGGTTTTGACCAAAACCCGACTCCCGACTCGAAGTTCAGATTCTGGTCAAACTCGACTCGTTTAAACATTAAAATCAACATAACTAGAGTTCTACTCATCAGTTGGATTAATTCCAGTGGCATTAAGTTCTTTTCTATTTATAATTTCATATCACAAAGTTTCAGATTCTGATCATTAATCTCGTTGGACGTGTATTGGACGACTCGCTTAAATCATTAGTTCGTCCGTCTAAGGTGAGTTTGATCATTCCCCTTTTTATACACTGTTTTCTAACGTTTTGGGGACATATGCGTACTTACTCATATTTTCTATTCTCTATATATACTCAAAATCGCAAACATAATTATTGTGTGAATATTAGTTGAATGTTATTTGCTAATTGCTACATGTTTAATTGTTTACTTGATAACGTTTCGGAGAGGTCCAACATATGCCCTTTTGTATAGGGTTCTCATTAGTATGATCATACGACCGTCTTAGTAATCGGAGCCCGATTCGCTTGGCGAAGGTAAACCGACAATTTAGTCATTGTAATCAATGCCCGATTCGCTTGGCAACGATTCATTGGCACATGAGTACAACTTGGTTTTGGTTTGTTAAGGTTTGATTGATTATTACCACATAGATTGGTTTGCGCATTTAACACTTATCGTTTATTGTTTAATTATTATATAACTATTTGTTGTTTCAAAATTGGTGATCATCTCACTCAACATGTGTTGTTGATCAAACTCCATTTTCTACGTATATGCAGGTTGATTGAAGATTGAAGTTTGGAAATTTAGAAAGACCTTAGGGTTATAATAAAGACAAACTTGAATTTAAATGATTGTATCTATTTATTTGAATTGTATCGTTGTATTTGATTATTGTGTGTGTTATTTGAAGAAAATAATTAATTATTTTCATGTATATTTATGATAGTATCTTTGAGTTGTGAGCAATCAGATTACGCCCCGGCATTTCCGCCTTAGGTTGGGGTGTGACAAGGGGTGCGAGTGTGATTCTTTAAGAATAGGGTTTTGGATAGCTAGCTCTTTACACCAAGAACAAGAATGTTCCTTTTTCATCAACCAAGGTCCCATACCTCCAATCCAAATGAACCCCAAGAAAGCCAACTTAACCTAGCTTTCAAAATGATATGGTTAACACATATCAGTCACATGGATGGATGACATGGTGGCTACATAGCATCACCTTTATCTTTACTTCTATGTATTTCAGTTTTTAGTAATTGCACATGTTTATTTACTTTCATTGTGTACGTGGTAATGTTCCCATGTTGCATGGGACTAGGTAATGTAAGTGGTAAGTAGTTATTTTATTTGGTTATTTAATTCATGTATGTCTTTCTTTGAAGTTAAGTAAAAAATAAACCAGAAAATTGCTCCATTTCTCTTTCTATTTTCTTATCGTTTTCACTGTTCTTTACGATTGGGTTTTTGATACTATCATTTGGTATCAGTGACAGTTGATCCGATGGACACCCGTAACAAGAGTAATGCCGATCTCCGTACCGAATTGCAAGACTTCATGGCTCAACAGCAGGCTAACGTTGACTGCCATGATGCTCTCTTTGAGACCATTTTAACCAAGCTACAATCGCTGGAAACCACTCGTTCCGACGGTTCATCCGGCGCTTCATCTGGGTCTGATAGCCACAACGATTTGCACCCCTTCGGTACCAATCAACCACATACCAAACTCTTTTTCCCCAAATTTACCGGAACTGATCCGATTGGATGAATTTATTTATCGAAGCAGTACTTTGAATTTGCTAAGATTCCCATCGACTGACAAGTGTCCTTAGCATCGTTTCACATGGAGGGCATCCAGTGGTACCGGTGGTATACGAAGTTGAAGGGACCTTTAGCCTGGGGTGAACTAACTACAGCGGTTCTGCAATGGTTTGGACCCACCGAATTTGAGGACCCATCTGAGGCTCTCTCACACTTGAAACAGATGACTACGGTAGCCACCTATATCGAGTCGTTCGAACAGCTTTCCGACCGCATCGATGGTCTTCCAGAACCCTACCTTATCGGCTGCTATATCGCCGGATTAAAGGACAAGATACGATATGAGGTTAAGTTGAAGAAACCTAAATCCCTTACTGATGCCATTGGGCTCGCTCATTTTGTTGAAGAAAACTCAATGCTAGTAAAAAGGCCACTCCAACCCCCACCCGCTTCACTCCATCCAGCCCATCTAACCGCATCGTAACAACCAGCCCAGGACTCTTGGGCCCTCATCCAAGTACCTGTTCTCCCACTAACCCTACTATTTCCTCACCAAACCAAGTCAGACGTATTACTAGCACCGAAGCCAAGGAACGTCGTGAAAAAGGCTTGTGTTACTACTGTGATGAGAAGTTTTTCTCGGGCCATCGTTGTGCTAAACTCTTCATGATTTGTGAAGCCGAGACAGATGAGGCGCCTGATAACTTAGTTTCTAGAGATGATGTGATACAACAAACTTATCTCCCTGAAGTCTTTTTCCATGCCATCACCGGAACCCTGCATCCGCAGACCATACGTCTTGTTGGGAAGATCGGAAACAAATAGGATCTAGTATTGGTAGACGGGGGCAGCACACATAATTTTATCGACCAATCCTTGGCGGATAAATTTGGGTTAACCGTCAACTAAGATATTATGTTTGAGGTCATAGTAGCCAATCGGGAACATTTGCAATGTGTAGGTCGGGTTCGGGATCTTACATTAACAGTCCAAGGGTATGCGATTACTACAGATTATTATGTTCTCTTGGTAGCGGCCTGCCAGGTAGTTTTGGGGGTTCAATGGCTTAAAACCTTAGGGCCGGTTGAGCTTGACTATCAACGATTGAACCTTCGGTTTAAGATGGGGGAGTCGACTCTTCTATTGGAGCTTCAGTGTTTAAGTGGGCTTGGTTATCTGTTTCAAATAGTACCAGTTCCATTAGAGTTAGCTGAGCAGAAATTACCTTATGCTTCGGATCTTCAATACTTGCTACAACAATTCAAGCAAGTTTTCATGGAACCACCCTCGCTACCCCCACATCGGGCCCATGACCACCGTATCTTATTGAAGGCAGGTTTGGGTCCGGTTAGTGTACGTCCTTATCGATATCCGTACTACCAAAAGACAGAAATGGAGAAGATGGTGCGAGACATGTTAAAATCTGGGGTTATTCGACCGAGCCGTAGTCCTTTCTCTTCATCGGTGTTGCTCGTTAAAAAGCAAGATGGATCGTGGCTTTTTTGTGTCGATTATCGGGCACTTAATGACCTTACTGTTAAAGATAAGTACCCGATACATATAATTGACGAGCTATTAGACGAGCTACATGGAGCCCGTTTTTTCTCTAAATTGGATTTGCGTTCGGGTTATCATCAAATAAGAGTACGAGATGAAGATATTCACAAAACCGCCTTCCGTACGCATGAAGGGCATTACGAGTTCATTGTGATGCCATTCGGGCTCACCAACGCCCGGAAACCTTTTAAGGCCTTATGAATGATTTGTTCAGGCCTTACCTACGTAAGTTTATCCTCATCTTCTTTGACGATATCCTCATTTATTCCACTTCATGGGATGATCAAATGGTTCACCTTTGTTATGTTTTGCATATACTGGGTACTAATCACTTGTTTGTCAAAGAGTCCAAATGTTGCTTTGGGGTGGAACAGGTTGCTTATCTTGGGCATGTTATTTCAAGAAATGGGGTGGTAGTGGATCCCCATAAAGTGGAGGTTGTCATTGAATGGCCTATACCAAAGAACACTAAAGCAGTTCGGGGGTTTCTCGGGTTGGCGGGATACTACCGAAAATTTATTCGCCACTTTGGTATTATAGCAGCTCCTTTTAACCGATTACTAACCAAAGCTAGTTTTAATTGGGATGACGCGGCTAATCAAGCTTTTAATCAGCTCAAGGTGGCAATGACCTCCCTGCCGGTTCTCAATTTACCTGATTGGCACAAGCCATTTGTTATCGAATGTGATGCAAGTGGTGTGGGTCTTGGGGCTATTCTCATGCAAGATAATCACCCGGTTGCTTTTTTTAGTGAGGCTTTAAAGGGGTCTGCTTTGCATCTATCCACATATGAGAAAGAAATGTTAGCTTTTGTTAAGGCGGTCCACAAATGGCGGCCGTATTTGTTAGGTAAGACATTTACTGTTTGTACCGATCATAAGGCATTAAAGTATCTTCTGGAGCAGCGCATAACAACCCCAGCCCAGACCTGTTGGTTACCCATGTTGCTCGGATACGATTATAAGATCGAATACAAGAGTGGTAGCTCAAATAATGGAGCGGATGCTCTCTCATGTGTTGGTGAAGTTCATTTAATGGCCATTTCTCATTTGAAATCCAACTGGTGGAAACTGGTTCAAATTGAAGTTCAAAATGATTCTTTTTATTCGCAATTGCAAACATCTCAAACGGGGTCCAGGTTTCAAGTTCGCAATGGAGTAATTTTATATAAGGGACGTGTTTATTTGAGTCCTTCCTTAGGCTTAATTAGGACCACCCTGTTGGATTGTCATGCCTCTCCCATTGGGGGTCATTTTGGGTTTCATAAGACCTTCACCCGCATTCGTCAGACTTTCTTTTGGCCGGGAATGCGTGAGTCAGTTCGGAAGTATATTCGGGAATGCTCCATTTGCCAAAGGTTCAAAGTTGATACCATGCAGCCCGCAGGTCTCCTTCAGCCTCTGCCTATACCCGACAGTATTTGGACCGATATTTTAATGTATTTTGTTTAAGGGCTGCCGACATCACACAGTCATTTGGTTATCTTAGTTGTCGTGGACCGACTTTCGAAATATGCTCATTTTGTTCCACTATGACACCCTTTTACTGCTACAACTGTGGCTAAAGTTTTTCTGCAGCATGTGGTTCGCTTACATGGTATGCCACAGCCCATTGCGAGTGATCGTGATTGGGTCTTCATTAGTAATTGTTGGCAAACCCTTTTTAAACTACAAGGTACTTCTCTCAACCTCAGCTCGAGCTACCACCCTGAGACTGATGGACAAACCGAGGCTGTCAATCGAACCTTGGAGCAATATCTAAGGTGTTTCGCAAGTGACCAACCAAAAGGGTGGCTTGACTGGCTACCTTGGGTCGAGTTTAGTTACAATACCTCGACTCATTCATCCACTAAACTCACACCTTTTGAGGTTGTGTACGAGATTTCACCTCCTCGCCTTTTTCCATATGAGCCAGGCACGACCAGTGTTTAGGCTGTTGACCGGTACCTTAACGATCGGTCCACCATTTTAACTGAATTGAAGACCAATTTGTTGCAGGCTCAACATTCTATGAAGTTGCAAGCTAATAAACATCGGAGGGAAGTATCCTTTTCAGTAGGTGATTATGTGTATCTCAAGCTTCAGCTGCATCGTCAAGTTACGGTTGCTCGTCGGGGTTCGCAGAAAATTGCCCCATGTTTTTTCGGGCCTTACAAAGTACTCTGTCGTATTGGTCCGGTTGCCTATGAATTGGAGTTACCTGAGGGGTCTCAAGTCCACAACGTTTTCCATGTTAGTAAGCTTAAGCTACACCATGATGACCGAGCAAGCGCAACCACGGATCCACCTTCAACGTTTGACTTGGTGTTGACATCACAAGGGCCGGAAATGATTATTGATCGTCGTGTTATATAAAAGGGGAAATACCGACCGCAGGCAGAGATTTTGGTTCAATGGAAAGGCGGAAACCGTGAAGACGCCACATGGGAGAATGAGTGGCATTTCCGACACGTTTATCCCGAATTCTCACCTTGTGGACAAGGTGTTTTAAGAGAGGATGAATGATATGGTTAACACATATCAGTCACATAGATGGATGACATGGTGGCTACATAGCATCACCTTTATCTTTACTTCTATATATTTCAGTTTTTAGTAATTGCACATGTTTATTTACTTTCATTGTGTACGTGGTAATGTTCCCATGTTGCATGAGACTATGTAATGTAGTGGGTCCTAGAAAGTGGTAGGTAGTTATTTTATTTGGTTATTAATTCATGTATGTCTTTCTTTGAAGTTAAGTAAAAAATAAACCAGAAAATTGCTTCATTTCTCTTTCTATTTTCTTATCGTTTTCACTGTTATTTACGATTGAGTTTTTGATACTATCACAAAACTCCCAATATTTGCTGTGATCATCCACGGATCCCCAAGGGGGCGAACAATGGCTTTAATAACATCGCCGCGTGGGATGTTCTTAAAGATCATCCCGTGATTGCGGCTTTGGCTCAACATCATGACTTTCAAACTGTCGATTCCGATGTGGAGGATTAATTTCATATTTTCATGAATTTAGTATTTTGAATTTATAATTTATGGTTTTTTATGAATGATGTATTTTTTTAATCAAATTTTTTGTTTTGAAAATAATGTTATTTTAGTTTTTATTTAATTATTTTTATTTTAAAGAGTTTAGTTAATATAATTTTAAAAAAATAAGAATAAATAAAAGTGATTAAATGATGGATCAAGATAAATGAAAGACATTTTCATTATTAAATAACGGTTAGAAATAGAATGACTTGGCACTAACGCGAATGATGGAGAACGAGGGAAGTTCAAACTTCACTTATCGAGTTTAAACCAGCTCAGAGGCCTAAAAGTGTTTATTAAAATATTATTTCTTATTAAGATGTTTATTAGATATTTGTTTAGTAATTACAATTATAATTATACATAACATTATAAAAAGAACTAAATATTACATATATTATATATATATATATATATATATATATATATATATATAAAGTTACAATTACAAATTATATAAAAAAAGTTAAACAATCAATAATAAATGAATCAAGCTCGAGTTTTGGGTGGTTTAAACCCATAAGGTTCAGAACGTAAATAATATAATAATAATCTTGTTTGAACCAACACCCTGAACTGAAAACGGCGTTAAAGATGGTCTAGTCAAGCAAAAACCTTTGAACCCAAAACCCTAAAAACATTCATCAAATGGGAGGCAAAGGAAAGAAGAGAAGAGAAAAGAATTACAAGGAAGCCCATGGCGTCGGCAAGAATCGATTACCTACGCCGCCGGTCCGTTCATCTCTCGATGTTATTCCGGCTAAGCTTCGCAAACTCATGGCATATACTTCCTCAGGCAGGTTTCCCATCTATTATTATTCACAAAAGTACCACTTTCAGCTATAATCTTGTTTATTGTTTATTGTTTATCCTTGGGTTATAAAGTTTTGATTTTTAAACAGAAAGAACCATCTTTCAGCTATAATCTTGCTTATTGTGTATTCTTGGGTTATAAAGTTTTGATTTTTAAACATCGTTCTCCATCTTGCAGCTATAATATTGTTTATTGTGCATTCTTGGCTTCTAAAGTTTGGATTTTTGAACTGATTTTTAAAGGGTCTGGGAAGTTATCAGTGGATGGTGAAGCGAATAGTAAGACCCGTGGTGGTGGTTCAGAAGCTGGAAAATTAGTTGATAATAGTGTAAGTTATTATTGTTTATTCTAATTTCTTTCAAGATTAGGGTTGTATTTTGGGATCCTAATTTAATATGTGTTGATTTGGGCATTTTGGAATCAGATTCAGAATTGGGGATATATTTAAGTTATGAAGTGAATTGAGTTGGTTTTGGGATTTTAGATTGATAGACTTGATGAAACCAAGTTGATATTGAGACATTAGTTGACCAAAAAGTAAACTTTATGCTTCTTAAGATGCATCACTTTCATAGGTTATCAATTCGGAACCACAAAAGTGAAAACTTTTTCTAAATGTTTAGGAATCAAAATCAGATAGTTAGATAAGTAGACAATCAGCCGTGTATAATTAGATAAGTCTGTATTTATTACAGTTTTTTTTATAGCACATGCTTATACATATGCGATTACTTTTGTCCTAAACAATCAGAAAATCTAAAACACCCCTACATTGAGTTTGGTTCAAACATATATTTTAAGATCCTTAGTATCATGTTTTAGTACCAAATTGAGCTTCTTTATAATTATTTAAATTTGTGAATGTATTGCTGGATATGCATAAGGGATAAACATTATCTGCATATTTTGTTTGCAGAAACCTTCTAAGAAGGAAAAACCTGACTCTGTTTCTTCCGAGTCCAAGATTGAAGACACTCATGAAATAGACAACCTTTCTACTGAAAAGAAAAGGAAGAAAAGGAAAAGGAAGCAGGTAGAAGACCTTCGGTTTGTGGCTGAATTAGGCGCAGTTGGTTCAAAAAGGAAGGAGCGAAAGAAAAAGTGCGGTTTTCATTCTTTTATACTATATTATTTCTCAATTAATATAGTTCAAGTTCAGGGTCTTATTTGTAGCTTGATTATTTTTCCCAGAAAATCATGTGGTTATAACACTTAAATATATATGCAGACTTCTAGAAGAAAGGAAAAAGAAGCACAAGAAGGCGAAAAAAGAAGATGATCTAAACTTTCCTGGTTGTGAAGAGATCAAATTTGGAGAAGTTGTTCAAGCTCCACCAAAATTGGTCAATGTTCCCAAGGTTAGATGTTTCATCAATTAATCCAAATGTTACAATCCATTTGTGTGAGGTTGTACATCATCGAAATAACTGTTGAAGCTGGTAAAAATACAAAAAATAGGTAAAAAAAGAAATTGGTGTAATGCTTATAAAAGTCATACAAGTATGCTAAAAGTGTTCACAACCTCCAAATACTTTGACAAACCTATTATTGTTATCCAGCTTCAGTCAGTTAGCTGTATGATTTTGTTTATAGTTTGTGAGCCACAAGGCCCACAATAATTACTTTGAAATAAAACACTTCTTTTAACTTTCTTTGAATGATTTTTGAGTTAATATTTGTAACACGCAAATTGAGATGGAATTCTTGTATGCTAGCAGCGATTTGGGTCTTCAGTAAACGCGTCCCAAGAGAGGATACGGTTGAGAACAATTGAAGCGTATAGGGACCAGAAGAAATGGGCTTCCAGGCCTGGACTTCAGCTCCCTACAACAGACTTAGCGCACCACAATTCTGTTGTTTCACCAGCTGAAAAACGACTATGAGACGAAATGTAGATCTTTTTGCCCTTTTGTTATTTCAAGTAAGAACACCCTAAACCTGCATTTTGGTGCATTTGTTGAAGCAGACAACACATTCGTTAATCAGGATTACTTAATTACTTGACTTGTAAACTTGATCTTCTTAGCGTTATGCAGCATTTTTAGTATGAAAATTTCAATCTTTACTAGTATCAGGAAATTAAGATACCGTGATAATTGAACTCGATACAAGTTTTCGTTTTTGCATACGTTTGGTTTCATTTATATATCAGATACAATATGGTGATCAAGAAACGAAAATGATACCAAGAAATTAAATGAAACATTTCATAACGATAGACACGGTGTCTTTTCCAGCAATTATGAAGTTCATTATTATGTCTCATCAAACCTGTGACATTTTCCTTCTACTTTTCTTCCAATCCTTCATTCAAAAGTCTTGCTTTTTTGTGTTACGCCAACATACAGGCAATGCACTTGTATTGTCAAAGCATTACTAGATCTTACTCCTTCGCTTGAATCGCACATGCTGTTGCAATCAGCTCCAAAAGCAACTTTGAATATTGAATCCAGTGATGTTTTCATGAGGAAGCAAGCCCTGCACTAAAAGCGAAAACTGGGTTGTCATATTTTGGGTGGTCAAATGTTTCTGAATGAAAGGAAAAACCGTTATACAGATGAGACTGAAAGTATTTGTATATGTTCGTAATTTTACTATACTATATATTAAAAGTGGTTACATAAAAATGTGTAAATTTAAATCCTTGATTTTTTACCTCTTTTTGAAACATTGCATACTATGCTAAAAAGTTTTCTATAATTAAATTGAAACATTACATTACATTGGGTTTCTTTTATCAAAATTAAGCATGTTCCAAAAATATGGAACCTTTGAGCATTAATCAGCTTAAGGTTAACCAGAAACAAAAATCCAGCTGTTGTTTCCCATCATACCAGAGGTTTTTTCTCGTGCAGCTCTCAAATCTAGGAGTCATCGATTATTGAGAATGAGTTCTGTCACGATCTTGCTAAAAACAACTAACTCCCGATCTTGCTAAAAACAACTAACTCCCGATCTTTCTTCTTCGGGTTCAAATCAATCTAGAAAATAGGCATGATTTCAAATCAATTATTTTTCGTCCACGACTGGAATAAATAACAAGAAAGATCATATTTAGGGAGTGTTTGGGATTCTTTGTTTTTACCTCCTTATAACTTATATTTAGGATAAGTTAAAGTTAGAGCATGTTTGGGATTGAGTTTGTAAAATTTTTATTGGCTTATTGGTGTTTTCAAAAAAGGCAATAAATTAAAATGTGTTTGGCAATCACAAAAATCTTTCCTATTTTAGCTTTTCAAAAGGGTTAAAAAGCAGTTTTTCAAAAGCTCCAAATCTTGGCTTTTCAAAATGGCTTTTAGAAAAAGCCAATAAGCTAATAAGCATTTTTCAAACTCAATCCCAAACATACTTAGGGCGTGTTCATTTCACAGAATTCGTGGGAATTCAAAGGAATTGGAATTAAAATCTCATGACATGGCGTGTTCGTTTCGTTGGAATTGGAATCATAATTTCCTTTTGATGCGTTCGGTTGTCAAGGAATTGGAATTGGAATTGGAATTCAATTCCTTCAAATTCCTTTAAATAATGGGATTCTAAATCCTTCCAAAATGTAGAGGATTTCAAGTGAATTCGTTGAAATCTTTTCTCGAGGGTTTTTTTTTTTAAACAAGAACAACGAATAAAATGCTTTGGTTTTTTTTTACTTTTTTTGGTTTTCGATTTATATTTTGAGTTACAATTTTTTTATTATTATTTTTGAATATTTTTTTGAGGGGTTTTTGATCTTAATAGGAAACCCCTAAAAAATCATTAAAAAATCATAACACAAAATATAAATAAAAAATAAAAAATCTAAAAAAAACTAAAATGTTTCCGACGTTATTCTCGTTAAAAAAAAACCTGATTCCAATTCCATTGTCAAACGAACACACCAATAATGGAATTGGATTTCAATTCTTTCAAATTCCAATTCCTACTGGAATGTTCAGATTCCAAATCTTATTCCCTCCAATTCCAAATCTTATGTAAATTCCAATTCCTTTCCGTAATGAACGCGCCCTTACAATATTGTAATTATCCCCTCACACAATCAACAATCCCAAACACCTTTTTAACTTTTCAAAAAGTTGTAAGTTATAAATTAGCTGTAACAGTGTTCATTCTTCAAATCGGACACAAAAACCGAAAGTCAATTTGAACCTAATTTGAATAACATATTCAAAATCGGGTTTTGAATATATGAATCGGGCCCTCAGTTGAATATTCAATTTGAACAAATATATGAATCGGGTTTTAAATATTCAATTTGAACCAAATTCGAATAACATATTCAAAATTAGGTTGTGGATGAAATGGCTGGAGAGAATCATATTGGGTTTTTGAGAACTGCTTTTATTTCGGTTAAATTCGAATCAAACCGCATTCAAATCATGTTGTGACTTTTTGGATCCGAATCGGTCAAAATTCGAATCCAACTTCAAAAACTTGTAACCCAAATAACCTGATTTTATGAACACCTCTATTAATTAGTTATCATAATTTCAGTTTTAATTTGCACGTTGCTTTATCAACAGTTGAAAAAACAAATTTCTTATTGAGATAATATGTAATATTTCTTGTTTGAATGCATGAAGAGATTTTCAACACAAAGTAGTCAAAAGGGCAAAGAGAGAGGAATACCTTCAAAATCAAACAAGCCAGCAGTAATGCTGATGTAAGGGATATGAGAGATGAGGGGCCAGTAGTAGGAACCTTTTCCCTTACTCCTTTTATGTAGACTTGAGCACATAAAGATTACCAATCGTAAAAGTGAAGGCAACAACGTTTCAGGTAAATCTTTCAGCTTTGGGCAAGTATGAATTATGAGATGTTGGAGACCCACTGATAGGGATTCCAGTTTATCAAATTCATCTATGTGAAAAAGAGTAAGACAAGTAGGCAGAAGATGTGTCAGTTGACTGAAATCACTAACACTTCCGCCAACTAACTTTAGCTCCACAAGGGAAGTTGGAAAATTTTGAGAGCCCCACTCTAAGACGGGCTTCTTCAACCCCTCTATTTCAAGGCTATGCAATTTGGGAGGCCAAAGTCCACGAGGAAATGAAGCATCCATGCTTGGACAATTAACAATTACCAGATGTTTTAATGACATGAGATTCAGCAATAATGTCAGGAAACGACTCCAGACTTTGACAGTCATATACTATTAGTTGGGTGAGGTGGATGAAGTTACTCAATTCCGTGATTGATTTCAGATTTAGCCAACGAAAAATATCTAAGTATTCAAGCTTTGGCATGTTTGTGCTCATCTTTTCTGTGAGTTTCTCACACTTAAACAAGTTCAGTGACTTAAGCTTTTGTCCTCCTCCTGTTTGGAAGGAGACACATGCAAGTGAATCACAAATAAAGAGATGCAAACTCTCAATATTATTTGGACAAATGCATTTCTCCATATTACTACAAATCAAAATGTCCAACATCGTAAGAGATGCAAGGATGTTACCCCCAAAATTTTCATCATAATCCTTTTCTCCTAAACTCAACAAACCTTGACATTGAGATACTTCCAACTTCCTTAAATTCACAAGAACTATGCTTGCCTTCACTTCTGATTCCCACAAGTATCTTATTTGATCACAACTCTCTATTTTTACTTCTTCAACTGTCCCAAGATATCTCATAACATCTCTCCACACCACATCAGCAAGCCGTGCAATGGACTTTATTTCCAACATGGTGATTAATGAAGCTACCTGAACCATACATGCTAACACACCATCACCACATCCGCCTATTTTCAGAACCCTTAATAATGGAAGCGCTTTAAGTGAGAGGTCAACCAAACTCGGACAATTTTCTATATGAAGCACTCTAAGGCATGGAAACACGATATCCACAACCTCAATATTCGTTGACCATATCCCCCAACCTGGCATATCTTTAAACTCCAAAATTTCAAGTGAAGAGAATGCTTCACTAGTAGGTCCAAGGAACTCCAAACCTATGACTTTAACCTCATTCATGCCTTGAATTACCAACTTCTTAAGTGACGGTAGCTGCCCAAGTGGTGGTAGAGATGTGCATTTGCTACAGCCACGCATTGACACATTAACCAACTGAAGAAATGAAGGATCCCCAACCCAATTTGGAAATTTTGTTCCCCCATAACACTCAACCCCGAGTTTATTTAACTTATCACTACAAGGCTTTAGCTCATTGAGGACCTCCATTTCAAGTGTTCCCTTTCGAGAGCCATCAAACACATCACCCCATTTCAGCTCTAACTTTGTAAACCTCTTTAGAGATAAGTTTGCCTCATGTGCATGCATTGCACTTTGCACTTTATGCAATCCCTCAATGGAAATTTTTCCATGGAGACTCTTTAATCGCTTAAAGTGAGTTATTGCAAAACCCTCGTTTCCACCAATGATTATCTTGGTAAGAGTTTGTAGGTTTTTTAACTCACCAATCCCCAAGGGCATCTTCTTCAAAAGTGGGGTGTCCCTGATATCAAAATGCCGCAACTCTTTAAGCTTTAAGAAGCTTTTAGGCAACCCAGTTAAACTCTGACAACCAGAAACTATCAACGTCTGTAAATTGTACAGATTACCCACATTTTTAGGTAACTTTTTTATTCTAGTTTGAGATAAGTTTAGATATCGTAAGTGCTTCAAACTACCAATAAATTCCGGCACCTCTCTTATATCAAAACAATTCAAACAAAGAACCCTTAACAATGGTAACTCAGGAAGTAAATCTGTCAAAAACTTATTAGATAAGCTAAAGGAGTAATAATTTGTATCCACTACGTCAAATGATACCGCTAACAATGTTCTCAAACTTTTGGCTCTTTTAAATGGCTCAAACTTCGAGTAAGCCACGTATTTCTCACGAATAAATGACATATGACGACACTTTCTTATAGTTTCATTTGCTATATCCATACGATTATCAAATCTTACAAAAAAATCTCTCGCGACAAATGTGGCCAAGTCATTCATGAGATCATGCATCACAAATAGAGATTTGTCATTTGGGGCATGCTGAAAAAACAATCTCGACAACAATTTCTCGAAATGTTCATGACCCAAGCTTTCTGGAGACATGTTTGCAGGCGTCTAGTCTAAATAACCTTCTGCCATCCACAACATAACCAACTCTTGTTCATCAAACAAAAAGTCCTTAGGGAACAAGGAGCAATATGCAAACAATTGCTTCAAACTTGCAGGGAGATCTTGGTAACTAAGCCTAAGGGCTGGAATGATGTCATCAACGTTTTCTAGATCCCAAATCTCACTATTTAACACGACATCCCAATCTTCTTTTTCTTTTTTCGTCCTTAACAACCTTCCAAGTGCTTTTAAAGCCAAAGGCAAACCACCACACTTTTTCACAATACCTTCACCTTGTGGTTTAAGGGTTGGATGTAAATCAAAGTTATCCACACCCAATGCATGTTGTGTAAATAAAGATAAAGCATCTTCATGTGGCAATCTCTCTATATGGAGAATATTATCAAAGCCTAGCTTTTTAAGCAACTGCTCCTTGAGAGTTGTCATGATTATCCTACTTCCAGGCGCCCCGACATGACATGGGCGCACCAGGTTTTCCCAATCATTGTAACTTTCACTCCATACATCATCGAGCACAAGTAGAAATCGTTTGTCCTTAAGTTTCTCTATAAGAGCTATTTGTACCTCATTTAACAATTTTTAAATTTCTTTGTTTCCCTAGTCACAGCTCGAAAGATGGTTTGGCTTATCTTAAAGGTATCTAGTTCTTCAGAAACACATACCCACGCTTGAATATTGAAATGATCATTTACTTCTATTTCATTATACAAAAGTCTGGCTAGAGTGGTCTTCCCTACGCCACCCATACCAACTATGGGCACGATGCTAAAGTTTTGTTCACATTGTTCATCCCCTAAAAGTTTCTGCATATATTTTTCCTTATCACCGTTACGTCCTACGATACCAATTACATCAGGCAAAGAGGTCTCATTTCTTCTACTCATATTTTTTGGCGTCTCATCTTTCACCATCAAACCTAGACCAACTTTTCTATTTTCTAGATCTTGTAACTCCGTGGTAATATCATCTAACTTGTGACGCAATCTAGTGCTTAATGAGAAATTTGTACAGCAAGTTGGGATGAGCGTCCTTACCTTGCTAGTTGATTCCTGGGTCAGCTGACGATGCATAGCTTCTGTTGCGAAATCATCTAGCACTTCATCGATGTCATAAGCCAAACGTTGAAGATCATTAAGCCATAGTTTAACAGCTTCATCACTTATTTCCTTGTGAGAAGCATCAATCAGCACAGCTTGGATCCGGGACAATTTCCTTCCCAGATTCTTCAGCTCAGAATGAATTCCCTGTGAACGAACAAATTGATTCACGGCTTCTGAGGCCAGCTTCTCGAAAACGGTATTGAGGAGGGCAGAAACAAAGATTTCAGCCATTGTTAACTGAAGAAACACTAAGTGAACCCTGGGCAGATTACGGATAACCTGGGGGTTAGGTAGATGTTTCTCACGAGGGGTTAGACCCTGAGAAGATGGTTCTTCTGATAACCTGCAAAACAGACACCGTGAGCTTGTCACTGAGAAGGGGGGGGGTTCCTCCTTGTGACCACCCTCCGGCGTGAGAATCAGACTAGATTGCTCTTTAAATATAAATGTATATTAAGAGATTGCTAGAGCAGATATCAGGTATAATATGATGATGCCAGATAAGATGAGATGGTCATACCATTCGTGGTATTTATAGCCGAATGTAGGTTTCCAAGGAGGTGTGGCCGGCTGCAACAGTGTTCCTGTTCAACCAACAGTAGCCTACGCACGTGCCCTGCTGGTAGTTGGTGGGTAGGCAGCGGCTGATAGTGACCAGGCCTGCTGTATACCATTCCTTTTCCACCAACTGCCGGCTACGCACGTGGTATGACAGGAGTTGGTGAGTAGGCAGCAGCTAATAGTGACACTGTACAGGAGCATGCTGCTCGCCATACTGTTGTCAATAAGCTGTCGTATCTTTAGTCAGATCTTTTTCCCATACCTCGTCAGGTACAGTACAGAAGATCTTCCTGTATCGTACGGACTGGCTTATTTGGGCGGGAGTATTCCCCCTCCCGCCCTTGTGCGGGATTGTTCCCGGCTTTGCTCATTCCTTCAGGTGACACTGAATGATCGAGAGCTAAGTGCCTTGTGCGTGTAGCCTTGCTGCGCGGGTGGCCTTCCCTAATGGCTTGTATCCGAGGCTGCGGGGACAGGCGGAGTCCTTCACCATTGGGAGGCATTTCCTGCGGGAACAGCTTGCGTACTGCGCGTAAGGACGTCACGTCTCTGAGCATGGTTGGTCCTGCGGATCCAGTTGGTTTCTGCGCAGACGTCCCTGTTCAAGGTGAGTATTGTGGGTCCAACTGGGCTCTGCTGGGACCTACCTCTTCAAGTCCCCCCAGTCCAATGTTCTTCTCATGCGTGTTTATTAAAGTGAGGTGAACTTTTGGACTTAAGCAAAGGGTTTTGAAATTGGTTTTTTAAGGTTTTCCATGGGGATTCTTCCCGCGGAAGTCCTTGTCACTTGCAGAAATTCCCGAGTTTCCTGCTTGGTCTTTGGGTATGATGCGGGTAGGTCTGTAACCTCCTCGCAAGTCAGGAGCGTTGAGTCCTACTTGTGTGGATTCTCCATGAGGTTTTGGTAGTTTTGAACATAGTGATCAATTATGTTAAAACCACCAATTCCATCCTGGAGCTTCAAACGTAGTACTCGACGTTCCCGCTATGCGGGGATGTTATTTCCGTTTCCGCAAGCATTGCCCAGAAGATCCTTCTTGGTTTCAATTCCCAGCGGAGCGCTAGGTATGTGAAGGGTTTTGCCTTAACACTGTACCAGCGCTCGTCTTATGGTTACTTTACTTCCAAGGTATTCCTGGCGTCAATTCCCTGCGGGTGCTAGGTATGTGAAGGGTTTTGCCTTAACACTGTACCCGCATCCGTCTTACGGTTACTTGTTCGCCAAGGTTTACTTGGCTTCAATTCCCTGCGGGTGCTAGGTATGTGAAGGGTTTTGCCTTAACACTGTACCCGCATCTGTCTTATGGTTACTTGTTTGCCAAGGTTTACTTGGCTTCAATTCCCTGCGGGTGCTAGGTATGTGAAGGGTTTTGCCTTAACACTGTACCCGCATCCGTCTTATGGTTACTTGTTTGCCAAGGTAATGGGTATTTTCCCGCTTACTTTTTAATCTTTTTGAATTTTGAATTTTGAAATTCGAAAGGTTGGTGAAAGGATAAGAACAGTCCAAACATCTGAAACGTCGTGCGACGGTTTCTTCTGACTGTGTCAGGACGTGCAGGAAGTTATGGTGACGTGACAGTACATGGTCATTCCAGACGCTTTTTCAGGCGCGTGGGCGCTATTTTTCCGGCGCGTGGCCGCGAAATTAATGGTACGCGTCCTGTCAACAGCTGTTGCCAGCTTGCTTTTTGCCACGTGTCATAGTTTCATTGCACCTTCGATTTCTCTCTCCTCCGCATTAATTTCATCGCATTAATTGCGATTAGTATATAAAGGGGGAGAGGGTTCTTTGTAATCCACACTTTCACTCTTCTCTTCATCTCTTAAGCGATTTCCGGCGAATACTCCCCTTTTCAGGCAAGCATTCTCCCGAAATCGTTTTCTTCTTTCCTTCACAAGATGTCGTCTCGTGATGTTGAATCCACAGCCGATGACAAGAGTACTGCTGGTGAGTGCCAGTGTGCTCTGCCTGGCGATCTGTACCGGTATGTCGTCAGGAAGTTCATGCTCGAGTCTCTCGAGCCTGAGTTTCCTGAACCCCATCATACTGTGTACGATGCCCCCAGAGGCAAGATCGGGGTTTATGCAGCATTCTTTGTTTATGGGAATCTTAGGTTCCCATTGACAAAGTTTGTTTACCGTGTCCTCGAGAGGCACGGTGTTCATTTGACCGAGTTGCACCCCATGGCGATCGCCAAGATTCGCCACTTCGAGTGGGTGTGCCGGATTTTGGGCGTTGAGCCCTACGTTGACCGCCTGATGACCTTCTACACTTGGAGGTGCATCCAGGGGTGGTACACGTTGACAACCCGGATTAAGGGTTTGAAGATTTGCGCGACCGAGCGCAGCCTTCGCTCGTGGAAGCGGGAGTTCTTCTTCATATCCGCTCGCGCCATCCCCCTTGCCATGAAGTTTAAGAATGGGCAAGCTCTCCCAAGCCTTCACGCCTCCAACTACCAGGAGGCGGAATGGTTCTCGAAGATATCTCGGGTCCAATCTCCGGTTTACCGGTTTGCGGAGTCCGGGATGGTCATGTTTGGGATGAGCCGGGTGTGGAAGGCGGCGGATGCGCAAAAGGTCCCAATCGTCCTCGAATACGGTTCGAACTCTGTTCCTTACGGTATGCTTTGTTTCTTTTTGTTGATTCTGAATTGCTTCTAACTTTTTCCTTGTTTGTTTCAGAGGAGAACGACCTGCAGTCGCTCCTTAATCCGCGGGAGGCTGACGGTCCCGCCAGGATGGGTACTCGCGCTCTGGACGAGAACGAGTTGCCCATTCTCGAACAAACGGCGGATCGGTTCGTGGAGGTCTATCCGCAAGGCCATGAGATCCTGAGCGCCAGGCGGCCAGGTAAGGCGCTCTTCAACCCTCGACCCCTCAATGTTGAAACCTCTGCTGGAATTCCTTTAATCGTATGCTCTGATGAGGAATCCGCAGATGGTCCTCCGTTGGTGCGGAAGAAGAAGGCTGCCGGCGGGAATGGGAAGGAGAAGGCCTCCACTGTCGATCAAGCGCCTCGGTCTGATTCGGAGACCGAGAGCGAAGAGGTGGCGGGGAATCCCGGTGGTGATAAGACCACTGCTCCGGAGGTTGCGACTGTCACCTCCGGAGAGCCCAAGAAGACGACGGTGACCGGCGCAAAGAGGGCGGCTCCATCGGGTTCGTCCCCGCCTCTCCGTACCTTCAGGCTCAAGAAAACCCGTAAGTACAAATTTCCTTTTATCTTCATAGTTTAATATCGTTTTAACACTTATCATCTTTACGCAGGCGTGGATGTTGACGCATTCCAGGGTGGAGCGCAGAGGAGTACCTCTCCGCCAATGACGGTAGGCCCGGTCAGCCTACCTGAGGCGACGACCCAGGTGGCTGCGCCTGCGCCCGCTGGTTCAGTTGCTCACTCCTTTGAGCCGACTGTTCCAGCCGAGATGACGTCACCGCCGGCCGTGAGTGCGATTTTTACAGCATCCTTCACCGAGCCGGCGGTTACTATTGCTGCGGATTCCGCGGCGGCGACCGCGGCGGCTGCTACCATGCCCCCGCCACCGGCAACGACGGCCGGTCCATCAGGTACGCATGGGGCTTCTCGCCAATCTTTGCCACCTTCCCATCTGCCTGACCTCTTGGATGGATTTCCTTTGGGTTCAGGTGATGGGTTCGGCGGCTATCGGCCTGTTATTGACCCTACAGGTGCGTAGGGTTCTTTTGGCCCATTTTTTTTTTACATATATTTTTTATCATCTTTTCCTAACTGCTTTTTGTTTTTTGCAGTGTCGGATTTCAATGAAGTGTATGTTCCACGATGGAACATTCGCCGAGGAACAACCCTTCGCACCCCTGTGGAGTCCGTGGAATGGGCTCGTCACGCTGCTCCCAGTGGTGCGTTGGGGGAAGCTATGGCTAGCTACCAGGAGGGTAGGCTAACCAATGAGCTTCGGGTTCTCCTCGCCCGGAAGCAGCCGCGCGTCGAGCTGCTTTGTCGTGAAAACGACAAGTTAAAAGCAGCTCGCACTAAAGAACAAGCTCAGGCGCGGGCTGTCCGGGAGGAGAACCAAAAACTTACCGCAGTGGCTGCGGAGAAGGAAAAGGCCTTCAAGGCCCTCGAGGTTGAAGTTCAGGCTCGACTCGAGGCCCGTTCCAAGGCTGCCCAAGCTGTTAATGAACAGCTTCGGCTGGCTAAGGAAACTGCGAGGAACGCAACCGAGAGGGCCACCAAGGCTGAAGCTGTTGCTGAGCCTCTACGCGTGGAGAATGAAGAACTTAAAGCCAAATTAGAGGCTCTCCAGCAGGCTCATGATGCCTTGGCGATGGAGGACGCTAAGAAGCTTCAAGAAATCTTGGACCAGAGGGGGGTGCTTGACCATACCGAGCGTAAGCTAAAGGGCGTCGAAGAGGCTGCGGCTAAAGAAGTGTTGCTTGCCAACCTCAACAAGAGTGAAGCCGAACGCGCCCGTAACGAAGCTCAAGCTGCCCTCCAAGAAGCTCTGGTTGCCAAGGAATGGCTTCTTCGAGAAGCGTTGTCTCAGGTATGTTTTCATGTCTTTACGCTTTTCTTTGTAAATAGAAAAGGTTTTGACACTTGTATTTTTCTTTGTAGGTTGTGCATCGGGTCTTCTCAGAGACATCTTACGACGATGCTATGAGCGCAGCCCTCAACGCTTCTCACGAGGATGGGGAAAAGGCCGGCTTCCTGCTTGGTCTAGGGTTCGTTGAGAAAGGCATCCCGCCTTCCAACTTCCCTTTATTCGATGTAGATACTGAAGCCATATATGACCAAGCAGTAAATCAATACGCCGCCTTCCCGCATCCGGTGGTGGAGAAGGTAAACGAAGTTACTGCTGCTGATGATGGGCTAGCTATCCTCAAAGCTTTCCTTGAACTGCCACGCTCTACTGATGGGGCTGGTCCAAGTGGAAGTGGCCCTGAAGCCTGATCCTGAAGATCCCTTCCCGCTGCTAGGATAGATTTAGCTTGTATAGATTTATTTTCTTGTAGGCGGGTAGTTACCCAGCCATTCTTGTAATCAACCATTGTGAAATATAAATCTTTTTGCGGGTAAGACCGCTACTTTCGTTGGGTTCCTTGCTTTGTAAACGTTGTATGACTTGCATACTTTAGTTTAAATTAGCAATTTTCCAAGTGTTTTAGAATAAGTTAACCTTTGAACGTGGTAGATAATAGGTTGAAGTTTTGCTTCCACTTTCGTGATTGTGCGGGTATGACCGTCACTTGCACTTAGTAGGATGGCAAAACTTTACCTTTATCTAACCTGCGTGTAGGTTTTCCTCATCTTTTTATGAAATTTCTAAGTGTTTAGGATAAGTTAACCTTTGAACGTGCCAGATAATTGGTGTAAAGTTTTGCTTCCTCTTTAGTGATTGTGCGGGTAGGACCGTCACTTGCACTTAGTAGGATGGCTAAACTTTACCTATATCTGACCTGCGTGTAGGTTTTCTTCATCCTTTTGTTAGAAATTCTTTTGAACCGTTCGACGCGCGGTTGTCAACAGGTTATTGTTCAGTTCCCTTTTTCATGATTCATGCGGATAGACCGGCACTTTCATTTAATGGGATAACTGAACTTTTCCCCTTCAACTGACCTGCGTGAAGGTTTGTCGTTTTTTGGGTTTATGCGGGTTATGCCGCCTTCCCCATGCAACGACTTTTCACGTAATTATGCGGTGAAAACCGGCATATTAGTGTTGAATAAGTTAACCGTTCGACGCTTGGTTGTTGATAGGTTAGTGTTCAGTTTCCTCTCATGATTCATGCGGATAGACCGGCACTTTTATTTAGTGGGATAACTAAACTTTTCCCCTTCAAATGACCTGCGTGAAGGTTTGTCGTTTTTTGGGTTTATGCGGGTTATGCCGCCTTCCCCATGCAACGACTTTTCACGTAATTATGCGGTGAAAACCGGCATATTAGTGTTGAATAGTTAAAGTATAAATGTAAAATTATCAGCATCGATGTTTTAAGGAGAATCATTTCCATTAGAAGTGGCTCTTGGCCTTTTCTTTACAAATTTGGAATTGATTTACATGTAAACTGTGTAAATGAGCTCCCTTCTATGTTGTTGGGATGGGAGTGCCATCGAACCGATACGCACCTGGTTCGGGATCTCGTTCTTTACGCAGCATGTAGTCTCCACATTGAAGCTGGAATTTTATTCGTGTTTTCCCCTGCTGGGGTTCTACACGAATCAGACTGCTCAGCGTTCATTGCGCCACGAGGTGCGCGAGTGTCCCATCTCTGACAAACGCTTCGACCATGTCCTTTACGTCTATGCATTCTTCAGTGTTGTGGCCTTTTGTCCTGTGAAAGTCACAGTATTTGCTCCGATCAGCATTGTGACGATGTCGGATTATTTGAGGCTTTGGCCATGGGAGCTCCTCGGTGGCGAATATCTCAGTGACGCTTTTGGTGAGCGGCGTCCATCTTGAGTTCTTGTTTGACTGTACGTTATCCCTTCCGCCCAACCGATGTTGTAAGCCAGATGAGGTGTCAAAGTTTACCCTTGACTGCCAAATGCCTAGCTTTCGCTTTTTGTTTAATCGGGCGGTAAGGACGTTGTCTTCCCTTGTTTTCTGGGTGTAGAGGTTTGTGCTCTGTGGGAGATCCCTACCCAGTTGCTTCTCCGTTTCCGCAAAGCGTTTAGCTGCTGTCATGATGGCATCCCATGTGGATGGCATGCCATCTTTACCTGTTAAGGTGCGGATGAGCTCTGGGTCGTTCGCGCCCTGTATGAAAGCAGCGCGAACAAGATCTTCGCTAATGTTACCCAGACTTAGCTTCTTCGAGTTGAAGCGAGTGATGAAGTCCAGCAAAGATTCATCTTTCTCTCGAATGCATTTGAGGATTGTCCATTGCTCCTCGGTATACTTTCTTTGCTGGCTGAAGTGTTGGCTAAACTTCTGTTGGAAGTCTGCCTAGTCGTAGATGTGGTTGACCGGTAGACGATCGAACCACGCTCTAGCAGCCCCCACCAGCGTCATTTGGAACATGTAACACCACGTAGGTTCCGTCCAACTACTGACGGTTGCCCCCGCTATGAATCTGTTCAAATGATCATCGGGGTCAGATATACCGTCATATGTGCTTATGCTTGACATTTGTTTGGCACTTTTTGGGGCGATTGCTTCCGCAATGTCCCTTGCAAATTTGGACGTTCCCGCATTTGCAACGTTTGGTCTGAATGTTTTGGAGAAGTCGCGTGGACTTCCACCTGTGTTTTTTGGTTTGAAGGCTTGTCCAAAATGCCTTCTCGGTTGGGAGTCCGTTTCCTTACGCTTCCCTTTTGCCCTATGGCGAGGGTTCGCGTCGGAGTCGGATTCCTCCGAGTCATCCTCCGAGTATTCTTCGAATTCGTCAGCCTGTTGGACGGAACGCAAGCGTTCGTCCAACTCAGCCTGGAATTCCTTTTGACGTGCCTCCGCCCATGCCTTAACTTCATCGAGAGTTTGGCGGGGGAGTCTTGTTCGTTTCTAAAACTGGGTTTCGGTAAATCCCAGTGGGCGATTATTTACTGCACTTGCCCCAGCTGGGGTAGTGTTCGTAAAATTTACTTCACTTGATCCGGCTTGGGTAACCGGGGTAGTGTTTGTAAGGACTGTGTTGCCGGTATTCCCCCCAGTAGCTGGGGTTGTGGTAACCGGAGTTTCTTTAACCATCTTAGAAGTTTGAAAAAACTGGAGACAAATGTTCTAGCTTTATGCACGGATGGCGACAATGAAGAAACACTAAGTGAACCCTGGGCAGATTACGGATAACCTGGGGGTTAGGTAGATGTTTCCCACGAGGGGTTAGACCCTGAGAAGATGGTTCTTCTGATAACCTGCAAAACAGACACCGTGAGCTTGTCACTGAGAAGGGGGGGTTTCTCCTTGTGACCACCCTCCGGCGTGAGAATCAGACTAGATTGCTCTTTAAATATAAATGTATATTAAGAGATTGCTAGAGCAGATATCAGGTATAATATGATGATGCCAGATAAGATGAGATGGTCATACCATTCGTGGTATTTATAGCCGAATGTAGGTTTCCAAGGAGGTGTGGCCGGCTGCAACAGTGTTCCTGTTCAACCAACAGTAGCCTACGCACGTGCCCTGCTGGTAGTTGGTGGGTAGGCAGCGGCTGATAGTGACCAGGCCTGCTGTATACCATTCCTTTTCCACCAACTGCCGGCTATGCACGTGGTATGACAGGAGTTGGTGAGTAGGCAGCGGCTAATAGTGACACAGTACAGGAGCATGCTGCTCGCCATACTGTTGTCAATAAGCTGTCGTATCTTTAGTCAGATCTTTTTCCCATACCTCGTCAGGTACAGTACAGAAGATCTTCCTGTATCGTACGGACTGGCTTATTTGGGCGGGAGTATTCCCCCTCCCGCCCTTGTGCGGGATTGTTCCCGGCTTTGCTCATTCCTTCAGGTGACACTGAATGATCGAGAGCTAAGTGCCTTGTGCGTGTAGCCTTGCTGCGCGGGTGGCCTTCCCTAATGGCTTGTATCCGAGGCTGCGGGGACAGGCGGAGTCCTTCACCATTGGGAGGCATTTCCTGCGGGAACAGCTTGCGTACTGCGCGTAAGGACGTCACGTCTCTGAGCATGGTTGGTCCTGTGGATCCAGTTGGTTTCTGCGCAGACGTCCCTGTTCAAGGTGAGTCTTGCGGGTCCAACTGGGCTCTGCTGGGACCTACCTCTTCAAGTCCCCCCATTTATTAACTGTTTAAAATGAGAGGATAGAAATTAGAAGTGTAGACAACTAGATGAGTGCACATAAAGAAGAACGGAGTCATCCATTTATAATGATTAATGATTTCAACCAATAGTCTTGGTCAACATATATAATTTAATATTAATGTTTTCTGCAAACTGGATGGCCAGTTGGCCACCATTGGATTCTACTGCCAAGTTGCCCCCCTTGATATTTGATTTTATACGTCATCTATTTATTACATTTGTGGTCCTTGAAAACAATATCCAGGACTTTTAACAAAAGTTAGGAAAATGACGTCGGTTAAACGAATTAACCTCATGTATATAATCACTTTTCCATGTGTCCTTGCAGCTTTATTGAGATTACATAACAAATACTTCCTATTTAACCTAACCAAATATATAAATACTATATTTTATCTCATGTTCCCCTGTATTACGTAGGGTTGTTTTACATTATTCGTTTTTAATATATATGTATATTTGGATTTTAATTTTATTTTTTGTAAGAAAGTTAATAATTAATATACTTGAGATTTGATGATAAAATGGTTTCACAAATAAATGATATATTATAAAATTGTTTCTTAATTATGAATAATATCTTTTTTTAATAAAATAAGATATTAATTTTTAGTATATCCCTATTTTATAGGATTTTCATATCAAATATTTAATGAGATTAATTTTTAATATAATGAGATGTTATAACCCGTTTAAGAGCTATCTGATTTGGTGACCTTTACCCGTGAGTTCGGGTCATATACGTGAGAAGCCTTCATTTACAAATAAAGCAATCTGACGGCTTGAAAGAATGGTTGTTTTACATTTTTCGTTTTTTAACATTTATTTTTTGGATTTTAATTTTCTTTATTGTAAGAAAGTTAATAATATACTTAGGGTTTGATCAGTGGCGAACCTTGGGCTTCGCCATGGCGGTGACTGAAGTCACGGACCCTAAAATTTTCGGGTCGGCGATTCCGTTCGTGTCGATGGTTCGGGCCGTGTTGGTGGTTCGGGCCGTGTCGGTGGTTCGGTTCGGGTCAGATCAAACAATATGGCATCCATATATATAATTTTTTTTCATTCATTCAAATAGGTTAAGTTAGAGTAAAATTTCATCATACAATACCTACTACAAGCTTAATTGACTAATTTCCCTAAATCCCCAATTCACAATTACAAATCCTAATTTTATATTCATTAATTTAACAACACAATAACATAAAAGAAGAGCAGATAAAGTATTACCTTGCGGTGGCGGATGAGCGGCGGCGGTGGATGAGCTCGGACGGTGGGTCGGTGGGCGGTGGCGATTGGCGAACTCAGACAAAATAGAAGGCAGAAAGGAGCAGCAGGTGAGGCCGATCCTTTTGTTAAAATTCCCGTTTGTTTTTTGTTTTTTCTTTAAAGTTATGTTATCTAACAATTTACAACAAGCCCCTCCAAGTTTGGGTGCTATTAAAAACTAAGTTTTTTACAATTTTTATAGCATTTGTTTATAAAAATCGTGAGGTTTTATAAAAAAAATCAAACGATAGGGTATTATATTTAAAAAAAATTGGTGCTGATCGGTAGCTCTGTGGAAAAGTAATTTGGCAGTGACCGCGCTTAATACCTATAAAAATTTTCGGGAAAAATCGCGAAATTTACCCTATTAATGGAGAAAACGGCAATGACCAGGGCCACCCCCGGTCCCTCTAAAGCTGCGCCCCTAGATTTGATGATGAAAGGGTTTTATAAATAAATGATATGTTATAACCCGTTTAAAAGCTATTGGATTTGGTGACCCATGACCCGCTTATGTTTTTTACTATAAAATTATTTATTAATTATAAATAATATAATTTTCTTTTTAAATTGGATATTAAATTTTAGTTTATCCCAATTTTATAGGATTTTCATATCAAATAATTGGTAAGATTAATTTTTAATTTAATGAGATGTTATAACCCGTTTAAGAGCTATGTGGTTTTGGTAAGACCCATACCATGAATTTAGGTTAAATCAATGAGAGACCTCAATTTAAAAATTAAGCAATCTGGTGGCTTCCATAAAAGAGGGGAGCGACTACATCGCGACACATAGGATTTTAGGATTTTCATTTATATATATATGTATGTATGTATATTACTAGATTTTATCCCCGTATACGGGGGTTGTTTTACATTATTCATTTTTAATATTTATATATGTATATTTAGATTTTAATTTTATTTATTGTAAGAAAATTAATAATTAATATACTTGAGGTTTGATGATAAAATGGTTTCACAAATAAATGATATGTTATAATCTGGTTTAAAAGCTATCTGGGTTTGGTGATACCCATTACCCGTTTATTTTCTTTATTATAAAATTGTTTCTTAATTATAAATATTATCTTTTTTTAAAATAAAATAGGATATTAATTTTTAGTATATTCCCATTTTATAGCATTTTCATATCAAATATTTGATGAGATTATTTTTTTAATATAATGAGATGTTATAACCCGTTTAAGACCTATCTGGGTTTGGTGAGACCTTTACCCGTGAATTCGGGTCAAATGCGTGAGAAACCTTCATTTACAAATAAAGTAATCTGATGGCTTGAGAGAATGGTTGTTTTATATTTTTTGTTTTTTAATATTTATTTTTTGGATTTTAATTTTCTTTATTGTAAGAAAGTTAATAATATACTTAGGGTTTGATGATGAAAGGGTTTCATAAATAAATGATATGTTATAACCCGTTTAAAAGCTATCTGGATTTGGTGACCCAGGACCCGCTTATGTTTTTTACTATAAAATTGTTTATTAATTATAAATAATATAATTTTCTTTTTAAATTGGATATTAAATTTTAGTATATTTCTATTTTGTAGGATTTTCATATCAAATAATTGGTAAGATTAAGTTTTAATTTAATGAGATGTTATAACCCGTTTAAGAGTTATCTGGTTTTGGTAATACCCATACCCATAAATTTGGGTTAAATCAATGAGAGGCCTCCATTTAAAAATTAAAAAATATGGTGGCTTCCATAAAAGGGGTGAGCGACCACACCGCGACACATAGGATTTTTGGGTTTTCGTTTATATATATATATACACTAGTGGGAGTGCCCACGCATTGCGGCGGAACACCATAGGGTTGTATGAGAGTGTTAGCGATGATGTATTTGTTGTTGGGTCAATTCACGAACCGAAGAAGTTATAAATACTTTGTTATTATTTAGTTTACAATACCATAATCTCTATTTATAGCAAAACTAAGTAAAAGTGTTATATTACCCACGCTTTGCAAAGGAGCCCGTCAAATGCATACATGTTTGGATAATTTTTTATGTGTTAAATTTAAAGATTTAATAAGAATGAAAGCGGATCAAGCCAAGTCGAGAGACATCCATGACCCATAATGTAGAAAAAAAAACATGTAAGAAACCGATGCATATGTTTTTAATACATGTATGTATATAAGCATATTTTAAGTATGTGTCCAAGTAAGAAATTTAAAAAGAAAGTGCATGTTATGGCAGAGACGCGACGGGGATTCGGTCGTTAGGGTTCAATTTTTTATAGCCGAATTTATAGTCGTTAAAGACAGATTTGCGTCAAGAAGATATATAGCACAAATAAGAAGTGTATTGTGGTCTTTCCTTTTTAATAGTATAATCAGATTCAGTCAAATGTTTTTTTATAACATTGTATCAAATATAAAAATAAAAAAAGAACTTTCTTGAAGATTGAAATAGTTGATGGCTAGGGCTACAAACTCAAAATTCAACAAACAAAAGCTTTTTAGACTTGAAATAATATGATTTAATTCATAATAATGGAATAAATCCTCATTTTTAACGCCTAAACCTTACCACATTATCATTTTAAGCCGGGTTCCACGGGCGGTGCATTCTTCAACCACTAAGACCTCAAACTTTGTTTTTAGTAGGATTGGTTTCGCTATCCAAAAGGGTGTTGCGGCGCAACTTGTTGCCCGTTTACTTGCCACTTCATAGTAATCAGTTTGTTTTTTCAATGGGCAAAAAAATTGTGTAATAAAAAAAACATTCAGTAAGCGTCACCAGTAACACAAGATCCAATTTTGACACATTTATTCATTTGGTAGTGAAGAACAGAGATGAAAAATCATGTCTTATTTTCACTAACTCATTTCTATTATGAGATGCAG
The DNA here is from genome assembly GCF_021521415.1 of Bidens hawaiensis. Lineage (NCBI taxonomy): Eukaryota > Viridiplantae > Streptophyta > Magnoliopsida > Asterales > Asteraceae > Bidens > Bidens hawaiensis. The sequence continues at coordinate 199,714 of NW_027493232.1, forward strand.
CCACTAATTGAGAGAGCATAATCGGATCTAGATCTTGTGATTACAACGATGATCGTGTTAAGTATGAATAGGATTAGGTTAGGATTACTTTAGTGTGTGTAGTATGTGTGTTGAGAGGACAAATGGACAGAGTAACGAGAGAGAATCAAGGATAATCAGAACTGTTACTTTAAAATAGATTACAGGGTATATATTGACGATGACTCTATTCGTTAAGATAAAGTTAACGAATAGGTCATTCGTTACAATTACTTTAACGAATAAACAAACTTATTCGTTAATACTTTAATGATAACAAAAAGCCGTCATTCGTTATCTCATTCGTCAATCTAGGTTAACGAATGAGCTTACATTTAATACGAATGTGTTACATTCGTTACAGGGTAACGAATGTAACTTACATTAGAGCGAATGGCATGTTTTACCATATTTACATTATAACCCCTATACTTTTAACCTATTACACTAAAGTCCTGATAAAGATCGAGACGTACAAAACATGTATCAACAAACTCCCCCTCATCTCGAGCTCTTTATCTTTCATCACTGGAACATCTTGGTCTTCCAGTCAACACAACTGTGAATCTTGTATGCGTAACAAACTCGAACGACTTTCTGAAACTGCATAGCAAGCTTGTAGTCACATACGTTAGCAAACCTGATCTGATTTGTAAATACGCATCATTGTCAGACTCAGATAAGTTAACCAGCCACATTGGATCAATCACACGTATTGTCTTCGTGTTTGAACCATGGCTGAATACAATAACCGCTTCACCTGTATGATTGTCGTAGTACCAATAATTAAACGAGGTGAACAGACTATAAGGAAATGTCTTCATTGGAGCCCTCTTCATTGTCTTTGGCGGTTTTACTTGCAATATCATCTTTCTCCAGCCTGTGCGTGTATCAATCTCATCAATGTACTTATGAGTAGGCACCTGTGGCTTGAAAAACTTGAAACCGAAACGGGTTTCATGCAATAACTGCTTATAGAACCATCCAGCCCATTGATCATCACCTCGATTCACGAACGGTCTGTTGGCTAGTGTTCTCACATCCCATCTAGGCATAGATAAGATATCGTGTGGTCGCTTGAAATAATAAATACTGTATTCCCATTTCACGATGTATACTTTAAGTTCAGAATCAAACTGCCATGACACCAAATCACCTTTTACATAGGCTTGTACTTCTTCATTTGGTATGCCGATGCTCGAGCCTTTGCTAATTTGACTTCCTCCCGTTCATGATAGCGAAAGGTCTCGATCATCTTGTTCATCTTCTTCACATTATGCTCGAACATACCATCCAAAGCACGTTTGCGCTTTTTCTTTGTCGCTGATGAATGACTGGTCTCTGCAGTTTTATTCCACTTATCTATCTCTTCCCGTAAACGACGTTCTGCCGCATCAAAATGTTCTATAGTAAAGAACGGAATACCTGAGTCGTCTTTGTTGTCGGAGTAGAACTTAGGGTACTCCTCAGCAGTAACGTCTTCAGCCTCTACCTCATCAAAATCAGGCACATTCCTGTGTGGAATGCCTGTGTTAGTAATTTCCTCAATTTCAACATCCACGTCTACACTCTTTCCCAACACATCCACCTCTTCTTCATTTAGATCCAGAAGCAAGGCAATTTGTTCTTTTGTTAATGAATGATCAACAAATTCACCTTCTTCGATCTCGTCCGCATTCACCATACTATACACTATTCCATTCATCCCACAAATAAAATCATGTTTGCTGGAATGACATCAATCGGTTTAGCTCTCATGTAATCCTTGTATGGCACAATCTGCAACTGACTATCTCCAGATCCACCACCAGCACTCGCATCAGTCTTATTACCTGCCAACGGTGTAGAACTGCCGCCCGGTTGCTGATCCACCCCACCACCTGTACCATCTTGATCATCTTCATCGTTCTTTAATTTCTTCAACTCATCTTCTTTACAAGTCAACTGAAGAATGATCTCATCCTGTTTATCCAATCTCTCCCCCTGAGAAGCAACAAGGGCTCTAAGTTCCTTGTTTTCACGTTGAGTGAACTGAATATGTCGCAACAAATTTCTTTGTGCTAGCTCATGGGCCGCTCTATCAGCTTGCATTTGAGTCTGTTGAAGGTGCAACAGATACATCATATGAAACCATTGAGTCTGAAGATTTAAGCTGAAAAAATTAGGATGAACTGGTTGCAACCGACCCTGAGGACGAGTAAATGTCATAAACGAATGCTCAGGTCTCGGCAACTGTGTAGGAGTAGCAGGAGTAGTAGGAGTAGTAGGCTGCGGTGTAGGATACGTGCCAAAACAGTCTGAAGAATATCACTAAATATAGGATCTGGTCGTGCAGTAGTAATCAATGTCATAGATGGAGGTACCGGAGATACTAGCATATGAACCGGAGTAGGTGACCTTGGAATCTATGGAGGCATAGGAGATGTGGGAATATAGTCTGAAATAGATACAGGAGGAGTAGAACGAACAAACGGTTGACTCGGAATCTCAATTCCTGACCCACGTCTAACATGTTGCTTCTTTACTTTATCACTCTTCTCCACCATCGGTTCTTTCCCTTTACGTTTACGTTTTTGCTCATAACTTAAAGCAGCTTGTGTCCTGGACCACCATCACCACCACCATCATCATCATTTCCACCATCACCACCTTCACGTTCGGAATCGGAGTCGTCATGAGCCCAACGATCATTAGGTGGTGCGACATAATCAATATACGTTAAATGACCAATCAATCGTTTAAACTTTGGTCGATCTGCCAAACTCTGCCTCTATAAAATCTCAAACGTCTCATCGTCTCTTCATTCATGTGGTCATGCTTCATAACGTCATCTTGATCTTTCTCCAAATCTGGCAACAGATCATTGATCATCATTTGCAGAAATCGAGGATACATTAAAAATTTATGACGGCTCAAAATCTTATCTTTCAGATGATAATAAACCAATTATGAGAAATTGAATGGTTTATTCAAAACAAGAGCAACAAAAGCAGACTGGAGCATTACTCGGCACTCGTCAAATCCACCCTTGCGTCCACCGAGACAATGAATCAATACATGAAGCAAATACTTGTATTGTTCACACAAGTTTGCTTTTTTATACATAAATCTTCCCAAATCCCCATTATACTTTGCAAGTCCAAATAATCCACGTATCAACTCTGTATCAAACTCGCACCTGTCATCGATCGTATCATGAAATCCAACGAATCTTGGATTACCCCAACATCAATCACTACTCGTTTATTCTGAATCACTGCCTCAATCTAATTTTCTGTCTCATTAAATCTAGTAGTATTCCAAAATTCTCTGATTATCGTCTGATAAACCACCGTACGAGTCGAAATAGCCTTGTAAATTCTTGAGCATGTCAGAAAGCTAATCATACCCTCGAATATCGGAGAGTCTTCAAAATTCGGCTCAAGATAAGCACAGATGTTATGACTTTTGTTCCACGACAGCATCATCAAAGCTTGTTTAGGTACTGGATTATCTGCGGGTTTGACTTAGGAACATGATTTTGAACGTTTTCGTCAGCCATTTCTGTTTACATAAACAAAAATATTAATATAATATTCAAACACATTAACGAATGTCTATTTCATAACAAATGAGACATTATCTTTAATTCGTTACAAATAACAAATCATGTAATACATTAAATCATTCGTTAACATAACGAATCAATCATTTTTGATTTTGACTAATCACTTATTCGTTATATGTGAATCTATCTATTCGCTATCTTAGCGAATAAGATAGACATTCGTCAACATTCAATGAATCTAAAGAGATCATTCGTTATATGACTAACGAATCTGATAAGTCATTCGTTATATAACCAACGAATCTGCATAAATTACACCCATTGACTTATCATAGGTCAAAATCAACTTAACTTTGACTAATTAAAGTCAAGAACGATGGTCATCGCTGTAACCTTTGATCTTCTTGTTGGGTTTTAACAAGATTATCAAAGTCATAAAACTCCAATTTTATGAAAAACGCTGTGGATAAAAGATTTAAATCTTGTTAGTTCATAGTGAATAAAACCAATTTTATACATGCAAAACCCAAACCCAGATCCAAATACGAAATACATACTATCAAACACATGCATGTCACTATAAGTTCATGCATGTTAAACTTCCTTTTAAGTAAACCAAAGAAGTATGAAGGAGATGGTGAAAAGTAGGCAAGAACTTCAATAGGTAGTTCCTCAAGCTAGTATACCCCAAGCTCCAACAACACACCTTTAGCTAGGATTTTAGCACTTGAAAAACACCTCCTTGTTCTTCTTCTCCTTTTGCCAAAATTGGAAGAGAAAGGAAGAGAGTGAGAGTGTTTTTTATTACTTGCAAAAAAATGTGTAATGAAAAATAAAAGAGAGATGTTGTGGTCATTCAAATGCACCACCCAAAGTGCCAATCACAACATTTGCATGTCTCCACTCACTTGAAAATAATAATATAAAAATTGAGTAGAGAAAGAGAGGGGGGGTGCGGCCACCCTCATGCCCATTTCAATTTATATATATATATATATATATTTTAAACAAGTTTTAAAATGTAAAACTTATTACTTGCAAAACACCTCCTTGTTCTTCTTCTCCTTTTGCCAAAATTGGAAGAGAAAGGAAGAGAGTGAGAGTGTTTTTTATTACTTGCAAAAAAATGTGTAATGAAAAATGAAAGAGAGATGTTGTGGTCATTCAAAGGCATCACCCAAAGTGCCAATCACAACATTTGCATGTCTCCACTCACTTGAAAATAATAATATAAAAATTGAGTAGAGAAAGAGAGGGGGGGGGGGCGGCCACCCTCATGCCCATTTCAATTTATATATATATATATATTTTTGAAACAAGTTTTAAAATGTAAAACTTATTATGTTATGTATTTTCATTTCATAGAATTATAACATAACATTTTTCAAGCAACGTGCAAATTGATAAGTGTTACATATTGTTATTTAACCATCTTAAATAACATTATGTAATGTTCTCTCTCAAAATATAAATCATCCATATGTTTTATTCATTTCACAAGTACATTGTATTTAGAAACTCTTTCCAAATAACATAAGTGTCAATATTTATTTACTTATGATCATATCATATATAAACAAATATAATCGGTGTTTGTCTAGCTTGTTATTGGGTATGACCCGACTTGGATCATAACGTACTAGCCACATTAATCATAATATGTGTCTTGGGCAGACCGAGTCCAATACTTCTATTACTTTTAACAATTAAACTCAACTACAATGATCGGAAATCGGTTTAATATGTTAAGCTTTGATCATCGATCCTAAAGTTTTATCAATGAATGAGTTTAAGTTGTAAAGTGTTTGGTTTATAATCGGTTATTAAACCAATCAATTAACCCAGTAAAGCTCAATGAAATGTCACAAATCTTATATGTCTGATCTATTCATTACCTGTAGAATACAATGATATCAATCAATGGATCAAATATGTAAGCTAAATTTTCTGAGAAAAATTTTCAAGAGGTTTCTTAGAAGAAGAGAAAATAGGAACAGGCGAATGAGATCCCATTCGTCTGACCTTGGGATTATAAACCCTCAGACTTCACGCACACCCCGAGGTCATTCGTTCAAATTTTGAATTAATGAATGGCCTCATTCGTTAACTTATGATCCTTATTCATCAAGATTTTAAACGAATAGAATTCACATTCGTTTAAACTTTAACGAATATACGTTATTCGTTAACATTTCTAACGAATAAAAGTGTCATTCGTTAAACTCTTAACGAATGATACATTAATTCATTCCATTCATTAATGGTCACACGAATGTCTTCCATTCGTTACGCACAACGGAAGCGAATGAAGATATAACGAATAAAAAAACTTATTCGTTATGTTTAAATAACGAACATTCGTTAAACCATTTAACGAATAACAAATTTCCTTAGCGAATGAGAATCAATCTCATTAAGGAATTAAATAATCATTAAAACCAATTAGGGTTTTAACAATGAATTAAATAATCAATTAAAACCATTTTAGGTTTTAATTGCATACATTAAAATACCCGATCAACCTCTGATCGGTAATGTTTAACTTAAACGGATTTTTACATTAAATTACAACTGATACCTGTTGTAAATACATTAAGCACGATTAAATTAAACTTTTGGGGATCAAATTCTTCTTTTTCTTTTGATGTATTCGCCAGCTTGGTAAATCGAAACTAAAATAGAATTGAAAAAGAAAGAAAAATCTTTTTGGATTTTTAGAAAATTTCAATTGACAAATAACTAAAAACAGAAAACAACTATACTATGAAAGCAGTACATATTTTTGTGAGTTGAGCAGGGAATCATATTGACGACAATGTCACTAAGTAACACTTCAATTTCGATGATTATTATACACATAACCCAGCGATGATTGCTGATATAATTGTCCTCTTAAACTTTTTACAGACTTGTTGGAAACTTTATGATATACTTTAATTTGGTTCAATTAGGCATGAAATCATATGTGGACCCCATCAATCAGATATAACATTTCTATCTCTTATACAGTGAATTTCACATGTACGTTTTTCTTTGATTTTCTAAATTTTGATTAACTGTGACTCGTGCAAAAATAATAAAAGGAAAATAAAGCAGAATGTCATAATTTTCCCTTAAGATCGGTATTACTACACGCAGATAAGGTTCTATTTCAACAAAATAAAAAGATAAAAATAAGTTGAAGTTGCACAGGCCTTAACCCCTAGTTCGATACATGACTTTCACACATTTGTGCTTATAGTATACGCGGAGAAGGTCCAAGGCTTGTACGAAACACCAAGAAAATAAAGCAGAATACTCAAATATTAACCCTCAGGTCGGATAATCTTATCGCGCAGGAGAGGATCCAATATTTGAATAAAAATAAAGAAAAAAATAAAGTTGAATTTCTTTGCAAAATAAATAAAAACAAAGCAGAATTTTCTTCAAAAATGAAAGCATGCACACACAGTAATCATTTTGATTTTTCTTTAAATCAGATATAGTATCAATCTTTCAAAATGTAATTCCACTAGGTTTGGCATTCATTATCTTTATATCTTATCAGCTCCTATATAGTCTGTCAAGCCTATCTTTGCATATCATATTGCTGGCCTTACGGTAATTTTTAATCTAGTTTATTCATGTAGTAGATCAATCTCGTCAATGTACTATCATTTTCCCTTTTTTTTTGCTTCAAAACTCATTTTGAGGAGCATTTTTCAATGTTTTTAAATTTTTCAATATTTGAATGTTTTTGGAGATTTTAAATTTCTTTGTACATACTGAAAACACAATATTTTTGGATTTTATATTTTCTCCCCCTAAAAACAACAAAAAAACTGAACTAAAACAAGAAACAAGAAATAAATTGATTTAACCAAGCTTTTGAACATCTTTCAAAGTTTTTAAACCATTTATACCCAACAAATATTGAAAACGTGTTTTGTTAAACGCATTGGTATAAAGATCAGACTTTTGAAAATCCGTGTGAATTTTATCAATTGAAATTAATTTCTTTTCAAAACAATCACGTATAAACTGATAACGGTTTTCAATATGTTTGGTTTTCGAATGGTGAACCGGATTTTTGGTGATTGAAATTGCAGCAGAATTATCTATATAAATGGGAGTAGTAAGAAACTTCAAACCGTAATCCCGCAAGTGTTGCTGCATCCAGAGAATCTGCGAGCAGCAACTCGAGGCCGCCACATACTCCGCTTCGGCTGTTGAAGTTGAGACCGTTGTCTGCTTCTTACATTGCTAGGAAACAAGCCGGTTTCCTAAAAATTGACATCCTGCTGTTGTAGACTTGAAGTTGATTTTGCATCCTCCGTAGTCCAAATCAGTGAAAGCGGTGAGATCGAACTTATCGTCTTTGGGGTACCATAACCCGATGTCTGGATTTCCCCTCAGATAATGTAAGATGCGCTTTACTGCCGCCAGGTGAGTCACTCGGGGACTCGATTGGTACCTAGCACACAAAAACAGCAAACATAATATCAGGTCGCGAAGCAGTCAAATACATGAGAGATCCGATCATAGCTCGATATAGGGTTAGATCTACGGTATCCTCCAATTCATCCGGTGATAAATTGTGACCCACAGGAAGAGGTGTCGAAGGAATTTTGCCTTCGGATATCTTGAATCGGTTCAAGACATCGTTCACGTATTTGGTCTGATGGATAAAAATCCCGGAATCAGAATGGTGAACTTGCAATCCTAAGAAAAAGTTCATCTCCCCCATCGAGGTCATCTCGAATTTGGTTTGCATAGTCTTTTCAAAATCTTTACACAAGCTGTCGTTTGTCGAACCAAAAATTATGTCGTCCACATAGATTTGGACAAGGAGCAAATTATCACCCACGTTCTTATAAAATAAAGTACAATCCACAGTCCCTCTCGTGAATCCACTTTCTATCAGATGGTCAGCCAATGTGCTGTACCAGGCTCTCGAGGCCTGGTGTAGACCATAAAGAGCCTTGTTTAAACGGTAAACACGCTCTGGAAAGTCTGGATTCTCAAAACCGGGAGGCTGCTTCACATATACTTCCTCATGAATAGCTCCGTTCAAGAATGCCGATTTCACGTCCATTTGATAAACCTTAAAATTTTTATAGGCTGCATAGGCAAGAAAGATACGTATAGCCTCCAGTCGTGCCACCGGAGCATATACTTCAATGTAGTCTATGCCTTCTTGTTGATTATACCCAAGAACAACCAATCGTGCCATATTTCTCACGATTACCTCGCGGTCGTCCTTTTTGCACTTAAAAACCCATTTAGTTGGAATCGCCTTTTTCACGCGATCGGGTTTATCAATTAAGTCCCATACACCCAATCGAACAAACTGTTGCAGCTCCTCCTGCATAGCTTCAACCCAAGACGGTTCCTTGAGTGCCATTAAGACACTTGTTGGTTCTATCTGTGATAGGAAGCAGGTGTATTTTGCAATACTAAGGATACCCGAAGAGTGCAAATCCGAATAAGCACAAACTATCGAATCCTCGGTAGGAGATACATTACCATCAACTTGATCATCACATATATTAGCTAATTGGTGTCTTGTACGAACCCCATCGTTCACATCACCAATTATCTGTTCCTGCGGATGATTAGAATGAATCCTTAAGGAAGGATTGACAGGTACAGATACATTATCACCCAGATTGGTGACATTTTCCTCAGCCGTGTCTAAAGAGACAGTTGGAGAATCATCATCAATTAGAATAGGCTCATTTGTGTCTATAGCTTCCTCTAATGGTCCTGATGATGAATCAAAAAATCAGCTTCATCGGAAGATTCAGAAACATCATTCGATGTCTCTAATACGTTAAGAGAGTCATTTACATTAACCGAAGAAAACCTTGAATTCGGAAGACATTGTTCTTCCAAATAAGATTTAATGAGATCTTCAGATACTTCTTCAACCACTGACGTAAATGAATTAAATAAGCCGTCGTAATCAAACATCCAGTCGGAACCCGTACCAGTTGGCGGAGTGGTATAACTTTGGCAGTCAACGTGATACCATTCTTCTACACAACCCGAAGAGATATTGAAGATCCGTTTCTTAGGAGAATTGTATCCCAAGAAATACCCTTCAAAGGCTTTTTCATCAAACTTGCCAGCCTCTCTCTTCAAAACAGTACATGGACACCCGAACGGTTCCAAATACTTTAAGTTCGGTTTACGATTGTTCAGAAGCTTGTAACTCGTCTTCTTAAGCTTCTTTACTGTTAGTACACGATTCAGAGTATAACATGATATGTTCACAGCTTCGTTCTAGAACTGAACGGGTAGCTTTGAATCAGCGAGCATCGTTCTTGCAGCTTCAATCAGTGTACGATTCTATCTTTCAGATACACCATTCTGTTGAGGAGCATAAGGTGCACTGAATTCCTGATGTTTTCCTTTCTGTATGCAGAAGAAATCCAATACATTATTCCTAAATTCAGTACCGTTGTCACTACGAATTCGTCTCACTTTCAGTTTGTAAAGTGATTTGATTCGTAATCAGATTCTGAATTAAGATAGGTGTCTGATCTTTCAATCCCATAAATAACACCCATGAGTAGCGTGAGAAATCATCAGTCACTACCAAGCAGTAAAAATCTCCATCAATACTGGCACGATTCACTGGACCGAAGAGATCCATATGAAGTCGTTCCAGTTGTGTAACAATCGTGTTGAGTGACTTGCTAGGATGTGATTTCTTCTTTTGTTTCCCCTTCTTGCACGCGACGCAATGATCATTGAACTTGAAATTCTTAAGGGACACACCATCCACCAAATCGTTTGAAATAAGAAAGTTCATCTTTCGTATGTGAATGTGTCCCATACGTCGATGCCAAAGGATAGAGTCCTTTTCAGTAGCTTTAGACACGAAACAAGTAGCTGAGGGCGAAACAGATACATCATTACTCATGTCCAGTACATAAATATCATTTGATCGAGGTGATTTCATAACAACCATATCTTCAGGAATTGTATTTCCTGGTTGAAGGATAATACATTTCTTGTCTGTGAAAATGGTGGTAAACTTTTTATCATATATCTGCGAAACACTTAGCAGATTATGATCCACCTTCTCACAATAATTTACTCTTTCAAACGTCTTTATCCCGTTTGACACTTCTCCCTCCTTCGTAATCATTCCCCCGTTGTTACCAGCAAACGCAACATAACCCCCTTGAATATCTTTAACATTCTTCAGAAGATTGAGGTTGCCAGTAATATGCCTAGAACATCCACTATCCAAAATCCATTTGTGTGTAGACCCGGACCTGGATGAACTCTGCACAAACAAGTAAATGATTAGTTCAAAAAGACAGCCCAAGCCTCATTCTTGGCCTCTCCCTTGGATACTTTCGGAGAAAAGGATAATTTAACACTCAGATTCGGTACTTGAGAATAGGTGACTGATTTCTTGTTTTTTTTCTTTAAGTACCCGTCACGTATAATTCCCGCGCACGGTCAATACATTTGTTTGTTACATTATCCGAATCAACCCGAACAATTTTCTTCGGATTAATATTCGAATACATTATAACACTTTCATCAATTTGTTTTTCTTTTGGTTTTACATTCAGTTCAGTCTTACAATTCGATGATACTTTGATCTCATCAAACTTTGCTCTACATTTTTAGCAACATGTCCCGGTTCTCCACACTTAAAACATAAACGTGAGTTTAAAGACTTATGTAGTGAACCACTAGTTTGGCTGTCAATTACAGGTTGAGATTTTGATTCTTCAAACGACACTTTCTTAGTACCAGCAGATGTAAATCCCCTTTTTACTTTGGAAAAATTCTAGGTTGGTAGAGTTAGATGAATTCTCCAACCCAGATGATTTAACAAATTTTATGGGTTTAAATGTGGTGCTCTTTGTCTTTTCTTGAACATGTTTAGAATTTGATTTGTTAAATTGTTGTTCAAGTTCGGTAACTTTCGAAGTGTCATCCTGATATACACTTTCAATCATTTCAGGTTTAAGAAGGTTCAATGAAACTTCTTTGTCTAAAAACATTTTGGACAAACCCTTCAATTTAAAAACTTTCCCAGTCGAAGAAACAGACTGAGGATTGACAAATTTCATCAAATCCTCATCAGTGACAGTCGGCTTATCTGATTTCTTCGAGTTAGAAATTACATTGGACCTTTTCACTGAACCTCCCGACGACTTTGAGCCATAAACCGCTTGCTCAAAATATTCAAACCTGGTTCAGTTAACTCCTCGATTGAACCATCCAATTCATTTTTAGTAAAAACGGTGTTACTTTTGATATGAATTGGTTCTTGAGTATTTTTGGTTGAATCAACATCCTCATATTTAACAGTAGGCATATTTGAGCATTTTTCCACATCGGGAATGCTACATTAATCTCCCTTAAAAGGAGGAGGAATCTCGACATATCCCAAACCTGTTTTTCCATTTTTCTTATGTAAATGGTTAACTTCAATGATTTCATTCAAAAGAAATGATGAATTTCTAAATTTTCCAAGCTTATTTTTAAGTTCTATTACTTCATTTTCTAGATTAGAAATACAGGTTCGGAGTTGAAGAATCTCCTTAAAATGTTGATCAACAACAATAATCTTACACTGAATCTTAGCTTTAAGATCATGATTGCTTTCAGACGGTTTTTGAATTTTAAGAGTTGACTGTTCTAGTAATTTTGATTTCTGTTTGTAGCATTCATCGATCATAAAGTGAGATCTTTAGTGAGAGTATTGTTCTAATTTAAAGCTGTTTCAAGTTTGGCTTTGAGTACAGCACATTCAGCACACTCAATCATTTCAGTTGAGGATTCAGATTCATTAATTTGAGGTTTAGGACATACCTCATCAATCTTAGGCATACATGCATAAGATTCAACTTGATCAGGAATTGATTCGGTTTGAGATGATGAACTTCGATCAGTATCAGTCTCAGAGTCAGATGAATAACTTTCCTCAGATATGTTCTCATTGCTAGCATCTTCGAATTTCTCCACTGGTTCAACAATCGCCATATTAGCTTGATTCCCCAACAAACGTTGAAACGAATCAACAGCTTCATTAACCACCAGAGCTTGAGTTACTGGAGACTTATCTTGTTAACCACCCGCTGAAGTCGTCTTACTTTTATCCCCACCAGATGAATTCTTTCCTGAAGATCTATCTGAATTGCGTGGCCCAGGATATTCTTTTCTTGGCTTATCATATTCTTTGGCAAAATGGCCAAAGTCTCCGCAATTGTAACATTTCACATTCAGTTTATCAAATCCCACCCTTTTATTCAAAGTAGGAAGATCTTTCCCAGTTCGCTGCATGAATCTCTTGACTTTTCTAACAATCATAGCCATGTTCCACTTGAGATCCATTAACTCAAGATCATCCGGGTCGATTTGATCATAGTCTTTATCTGTTAGTTCACTTGTGGCTATCTTGCTTCCAACAAGCTGTTCATATGAAGTCATGAAAGCACACAAGAATGCAAACTGTTGTTCAGCTTCTTGCAAATTTACTTTAGGCAGACTTGAAGCTGGAGCATTTGTGCTTGCATTGGCTCCATTGGCCATAAAGCATACATTAGGAAGACAGTTTACCTAGGAGTTTCTTCTTGAGCTTGTGCAAAGAAAGCATTAATTGGTACAGAACTTAAAGAATGATTTGCTGGCATAGCACCCCCATAGAGTGAAGGATTTTGATTTGAGGAATGCTGGTTTTGATTTTCCTTCAATGAGTTTTGACATTTGATATCAAACTCTCTTTCCTCAATATTATTGATGAATTGTACAGCTGTAAGCTCGGTGTTTCGAAAGAAACCATTTTCTTTCAATACAAACAGGAAAGTCGAATATGAAGGAGGCAAGGCATTGTTTAGTGTATCAATCTTATCTGTTTCAGTTGGCTCAAGATTGACACTTGACATCTAAACAATCAAATGACTAAATCGGTTAATCATTTCTTCAACCGTCTCATTTTTCATCAAGATAAAATTTCTACATTGAAATTTTACAAGAGTCTTTTTACTCTCGAGAGTGTTCCCCAAACTTCTTGTTTTCAAAGTTGTGAACAATGAAGCACATATCTTAATGGTACTGTATTGATGAAAAATTTGTTCAGGTAATGCCATAGTGAGAGTTGAATAAGCTTTAGTTTCACTCTCAAAATCTTTCAACTCTTGAGTTTCATAATCCTTAAATTCCTTAGGAGTCCAACCCATATTATCATTGCCTACCAGAGGTGCCGCATACACATCATCGAGAAATCGTATGCTACTTGGATGAACGAATCCCAAGTGAGCACGAAACCTCGGTTCCCAACGAGCAAAATCTGAAAGTTTTAACAATTTGGGACATTTGTTGTGAGTGCCAATTTCATTGTCCATTGTTAGCATTTGTTGCATCAAAGCATTCTGAGATGCTAATGCATAGTAAGAAACGTTTTGTGACGCCATGATTAGACAATTTTTAAATTTCAAGGACCAAAATTGTCAATGTTTAAAACTTATGGACTACTGTTCACACGAATGAAGGAAACAGTAACGAATGTGTATTGCAAAGATTAACGAATGAATGATATTCGTTAATGATTTTCACGAATGAACTGATTAACGAATGGATCAATATTCGTTAAGAAATGAAACGAAAGTGGATAGCGAATGAGAATAGACGAATTAGGAATGACGAATGTGAATAACGAATTAGGTTGAAACGAATAAGGAATCAGATTTAGCGAGTGATTTGACTAGCGAATGGCTAACGAATGAACCGTTAGGTTTAACTAATGGGCAGTTAGACTTAACAAATGAGCCGTTATGTCTTAACGAATCAGTCTTCATCGTAACGAATGAGTATGCAAATCTTCATCAGGTCTGAAACTCAATCCAAACTTCAAAATCCGTCCAAATCTTACGTATTCACCCTAAACTTTTATCAATCTGTTCATAAACCAAATCCGAACCTCACTAATCTTGTCCGAACTCACAACTCATCAAACTTGTCAATTACTCAATCCAGATTCATACCAATCCGAACACAATTCAAACATCAATCGACTTATCAAACCTCAATTCAAACTCAGATTAAGCTCAAACCTCCAATTCTCATTCCTTAATACCTTAATAACGAATCACTACACTTAGAACAGTTCAATATTCCATGAAATATGATTCTCTGTTTCACTATGAATCCATTAAACTTCAATTTGAATCAATTCGTCATGATATGAATCCAATACATGATCAATTATACAACTAATACCATGAGAATCATCGAAGATCAGATCCAAGTCTCTGATACCACTTAAGAGAGCATAATCGGATCTAGATCTTGTGATTACAATGATGATCTTGTTAAGTATGAATACGATTAGGCTAGGATTACTTTAGTGTGTGTAGTATGTGTGTTGAGAGGACAAATGGACAGAATAACGAGAGAGAATCAAGGATAACCAGAACTGTTACTTTAAAATAGATTACAGGGTATATATAGACGGTGACTCTATTCGTTACAATTACTTTAACGAATAAACAAACTTATTCGTTAATACTTTAATGATAACGAAAAGCCCTCATTTGTTATCTCATTCGTTAATCTAGGTTAACGAATGAGCTTACATTTAATACGAATGTGTTACATTCGTTAAAGGGTAACGAATGTAACTTACATTAGAGCGAATTGCATGTTTTACCATATTTACATTATAACCCCTATATTTTTAACCTATTACACTAAAGTCCTGATAAAGATCGAGATGTACAAAACATGTATCAACACTAATCATGTGTTTGCCTGCATATTTTTGGATTAAAGAAAAAACATAGGATAACAGGATAATAAAAATAGAAACTTAATGAAGGATCTTGAGCGAATCAGTCAGCTTTTTATAAAAAAAAAGGAAAAAAGGAAGAAAGAGTTAGTTTAACAAGAATACTATAATAAACAGTCAGTTTTTTAAGCAATACAGTAACTTCCACGTTGCTAGGGAGTCACATACCTCTTAGAAGGAATCGGATTTTCCATATTTTGCAATTTATGTTGCACATTCAGATTCATACGTCTCAACGTGTTGAGCCAACAACTGGTGGTATACATGGTTTGACCAGGACTGGTTTTGGGACCACGCCACCACGGTCGGCGTGTTTAAGGGCTTTTGTGGTTTTCCATTTGGTTATCTTTTGGCTCTAAAGGTGCGACTTCCGTTATAAGAGTTCTCAGTTTTATTTATTAATTTGGTAGTGAAGAACAGAGATGAAAAATCATGTCTTATTTTCACTAACTCATTTCTATTATGAGATGTAGCCACTAATCATATGTTTGCCTGCATATTTTTGGATTAAAGAAAAAACATAGGATAACAGGATAATAAAAATAGAAACTTAATGAAGGATCTTGAGCGAATCAGTCGGCTTTTTTATAAAACAAAAAAAAGGAAAAAAGGAAGAAAGAGTTAGTTTAACAACAATACTATAGTAAACAGTCAGTTTTTTAAGCAATACAGTAACTTCCACGTTGCTAGGGAGTCACATGCCTCTTAGAAGGAATCGAATTTTCCATATTTTGCAATTTATGTTGCGCGTTCAGATTCATACGTCTCCTTGGTGTTGAGCCAACAACTGGTGGTATACATGGTGTGACCACGACTGGTTTTGGGACCACGCCACCACGGTCGGCGTGTTTAAGGGCTTTTGTGGTTTTCCATTTGGTTATCTTTTGGCTCTAAAGTTGCGACTTCCGTTATAAGGGTTCTCAGTTTTATTTATTAATTTGGTAGTGAAGAACGGAGATGAAAAATCATGTCTTATTTTCACCAACTCATTTCTATTATGAGATGTAGCCACTAATCATGTGTTTGCCTGCATATTTTTGGATTAAAGAAAAAACATAGGATAACAGGATAATAAAAATAGAAACTTAATGAAGGATCTTGAGCGAATCAGTCAGCTTTTTATAAAAAAAAAGGAAAAAAATGAAGAAAGAGTTAGTTTAACAAGAATACTATAATAAACAATCAGTTTTTTAAGCAATACTGTAACTTCCACGTTGCTAGGGAGTCACATGCCTCTTAGAAGGAATCGGATTTTCCATATTTTGCAATTTATGTTGCGCATTAAGATTCATATGTCTCCTTGGTGTTGAGCCAACAACTGGTGGTATACATGGTTTGACCATGACTGGTTTTGGGACCACGCCACCACGGTCGGCGTGTTTAAGGGCTTTTGTGGTTTTCCATTTGGTTATCTTTTGGCTCTAAAGTTGCGACTTCCGTTATAAGGGTTCTCAGTTTTATTTATTAATTTGGTAGTGAAGAACGGAGATGAAAAATCATGTCTTATTTTCACCAACTCATTTCTATTGTGAGATGTAGCCACTAATCATGTGTTTGCCTGCATATTTTTGGATTAAAGAAAAAACATAGGATAACAGGATAATAAAAATAGAAACTTAATGAAGGATCTTGAGCGAATCAGTCAGCTTTTTATAAAAAAAAAGGAAAAAAGAAAGAAAGAGTTAGTTTAACAAGAATACTATAATAAACAATCAGTTTTTTAAGCAATACTGTAACTTCCACGTTACTAGGGAGTCACATTTTAAGCAATACTGTAACTTCCACGTTGCTAGGGAGTCACATGCCACTTAGAAGGAATCGGATTTTCCATATTTTGCAATTTATGTTGAGCATTAAGATTCATATGTCTCCTTGGTGTTGAGCCAACAACCGGTGGTATACATGGTTTGACCATGACTGGTTTTGGGACCACGCCACCACGGTCGGCATGTTTAAGGGCTTTTGTGGTTTTCCATTTGGTTATCTTTTGGCTTTAAAGTTGCGACTTCCGTTATAAGGGTTCTTAGCTTTATTTATTAATTTGGTAGTTAAGAACGGAGATGAAAAATCATGTCTTATTTTCACTAACTCATTTCTATTATGATATGTAGCCACTAATCATGTGTTTGCCTGCATATTTTTGGATTAAACAAAAAACATAGGATAACAGGATAATAAAAATAGAAACTTAATGAAGGATCTTGAGCGAATCAGTCAGCTTTTTATAAAAAAAAAAGGAAAAAAGGAAGAAAGAGTTAGTTTAACAACAATACTATAATAAACAGTCAGTTTTTTAAGCAATACAGTAACTTCCACGTTGCTAGGGAGTCACATGCCTCTTAGAAGGAATCGAATTTTCCATATTTTGCAATTTATGTTGCGCGTTCAGATTCATACGTCTCCTTGGTGTTGAGCCAACAACTGGTGATATACATGGTTTGACCACTACTGGTTTTGGGACCACGCCACCACGGTCGGCTTGTTTAAGGGCTTTTGTGGTTTTCTATTTGGTTATCTTTTGGCTCTAAAGTTGCGACTTCCGTTATAAGGGTTCTCAGTTTTATTTATTAATTTGGTAGTGAAGAACGGAGATGAAAAATCATGTCTTATTTTCACCAACTCATTTCTATTATGAGATGTAGCCACTAATCATGTGTTTGCCTGCATATTTTTGGATTAAAGAAAAAACATAAGATAACAGGATAATAAAAATAGAAACTTAATGAAGGATCTTGAGCGAATCAGTCGGCTTTTTATAAAAAAAAAAAAAAGGAAAAATGGAAGAAAGAGTTAGTTTAACAAGAATACTATAATAAACAATCAGTTTTTTAAGCAATGCTGTAACTTCCACGTTGCTAGGGAGTCACATTTTAAGCAATACTGTAACTTCCACGTTGCTAGGGAGTCACATGCCTCTTAGAAGGAATCGGATTTTCCATATTTTGCAATTTATGTTGCGCATTAAGATTCATGTCTCCTTGGTGTTGAGCCAACAACTGGTGGTATACATGGTTTGACCACGACTAGTTTTGGGACCACGCCACCACGGTCGGCGTGTTTAAGGGCTTTTGTGGTTTTCCATTTGGTTATCTTTTGGTTCTAAAGTGACTTCCGTTTTAAGGGTTCTCAGTTTTTTTTAATATCTAAAAGCAACACCCAAAACGGGAATTCAATAGAAAACTAAGTAGCAAACAATAAGCTAACAAAATTGGACTGTTGACAAATGATATATAATGTTATAATACATAATTTAAAAAAAAACCGTGAGTTTTGCATACCTCTGATAATTCCAATGACATTGAATGAGGGTTCCAAGACGATAGATCGTCTAAAGGGGGGTGACGGTAAAGTGGTAAACCTCTTCTTCATCAAGAACCGATGGATCCAATGACTCGGGTGTATTTTTAAAACCTTCGACTGAACCACCGTCAACGGAGACTACATTTCAAATTTCTGACCTATTGATACTAAAAGGAGAAAGGTAACAAGCATGATCCAGTTGCATGTTGAAAATACTTGCACAAAGTCAACATCTTATAGTTTGTGGTCCCATCTTCACTTTTATACAGGTAAAAGTCAACCCAAAAGGTCAAATACTTACGATTTCTCATCATCGAACTTCCACCAATCTGGTTCATACCATGGCTTTCCCATGGCAATCGACACAATGAAAACTTAGGATACAAATCTTTAAACGTGTGCAAGACACACACACGCATATAAATGAAATGAAAAGTTTTTAAGGTTGGTAAAAAGGCTACTTACTCTTCATAAACTACTTCACTTGATTTCATGCATCCAATATAAACACAATCTTGACCATGACGTCTTTCAAAAAGTTCAATAAACCCCTCTAAAAAGATGAACAAGATTAATAAATAAAACAAAATCTAATGTTAAATACAAAAACAAATGATAATATTCTTACCAAGTTCAAGGGCAATATTGTTATCCACTTTCACATAAAACTCTGCATCCCAATTTTGAACTGTAGTGCTAAAAAAGAACTTTGCTTTCTTAGGTAATTCTTCATCAGCTTCTTCATGACCATCCTAAGAATCATACATGTGATTTTAGCAAGTATAAATAAGTGTATATATAAGGATAAAAATAAATAAAGCGTATACCAATGCCTATTTTTTGAAGCTTTTTCAAAGAATCACCTGTAAAAAACTGAAATAAATTAGCATTTATCATTATACTCTTCAGTCTAAATTAATATTAAGTAAAGATTAAAACATTTTTTAATCATCAACTAACCTTTTGGCATCCAAGATCCCCTGAAAACATTTCTATTCAACCGACTACCAAATCTAGTATAAACACCAGTTACTGCAAGCAGTTTCTTATTGGAAGAAATACCAGGTTGTTTTAACCTATCCTTAAGAAAGCCTTGACTTTTTACTAGTGTTATTTCCATTTCTGCTTCAACATTTTTTCTCTCTAAATCTCTGAATAACAAGCAATTAAACAAAAACAGAATTAGAATATCGGCAGGTAACTCTAAAAATGTAAAAAAAAAACAGAAATTACTTGCATCCTAAGACCACGAGTTTGTCTTCAACTGTAAGAACCTTTGGTCTCCGCCATAAAACACAAAAAAAAGAGGTTTTTAAGTTAAAAATACATAACTACTTGGTTGTTGTTTGTATTACATCTAAGATGATTTGACAATTATAGATTTAAAGCAAACCTCTGCGGAATTCTACATTAGCAAATTAGCCAGCAACGTTCGGTTCTCAGCATCTTGCCATAATCTAGTAAGCATAAAATATTATCAAGTCATTTAGGCTCATAATAGCATGAAAACTTTCAATAAAGTATGTGATAACTTAAGCCCATAATTACCCTAAAAAAACTCCTCCAGGCACAAATCCTCATTTCACATAATTGATGCAGTTAATCCGTGGTTACAAAATTTATCAGCAACCCATAAAGGTAGGAAAAATATGAGTTATTAATATCATAAGGAAAAGGGAAATTCAATTTCGTTGAAAATTGAACTTTCAAGCATTTAGAGGAAACTGGTAATACCCCTAGGGTGCAAACGAGGCTCAGCTTGCTTTGACTTATGAGAGCTCGAGTTCGGCTCATGAGTTGCTTTTTCAATCTTGAGCTCGGATCAGGCTCGGCTCGTTTATTATTAATTAATTAATTTATATACAGTTAATATTATTATTAAATACTCTGGGGAAACTTAATCGAGCCAAAGCTTGGCTCGAGCTCATGTGCACCGTGCGGTACCTTAAACAAGCCAATAGATTAATTTCGCACTCCTTTACTCATATTTAGCACTCCTAGAAACAAGTTTAAGTTTCTGAGTCTCAATTTCCAGAAACTTGATTTTTGTTCTGAAGCAGCAAAGAAAATCATAGAGATAGATTACAAGGGAGTAATTAACAACCATGCGAACTCATATAACCATGATAATGACCTGTTTTAGGGCTCCAATCACAAGAAAGAACAAAACATAAATGATAATTATAAATGGTTTATGGATACTAACCTGTCCCGATGCAATTCAATAGAACAGAACACAGATGAGACCTAAATTGAATGAAAAAAAAAAACTAAGCAAAAACAAATTGTTGGAAGTCGGCAACCTAGTAATATAGGATGAATGGAGAACCTCAATTGAATAGCTATTGATGATGAAACTGAAACCGATCATTAATTCAAAGCCATTCAATTGAACGGATTGAACAAGGGCGATTGGGATGCTCCGGCCAGGTATGCGTCTGAAGGCCATCGGCAGGCAGGTAATAATTAATCTTACTGCGTAGGTGAAAAGGTGTCTATCTGTATTATACATTAATATATAGGATTAGTATGAGAACTATTTTGGATAAAAAAAACTTAAAAATAAAAAAAATTATAAAACAAAAAAAAACATAAAAATAAAAAAGTAAAAAAACCAAAGTTTTTATTTATCATCCCGGTTTCTAAAAAAACATAAAAAAAAATTCTCGGTTTAGCTAAATTATACATATACATATATGTATAATATGTACATATATGTACACACATGTTTTTTTCCTATACACATATGTATAATTTAAGGTAAATAATAATGTACATATGCGTACATTACATAACTAAAGATTAAATGAAAGTATACATATGTGTATAGGTATAATATGAATTAAAAAGAAAAAAAATCGGTTTTTTTTATTATACATATATGTATAATATATACACACATGTTTTTTCCTATACACATATGTATAATTTAAAGTAAATAATAATGTACATATATGTATATTACGTAACTAGAGATTAAATGAAAGTATACATATGTGTATATGTATAATACGAATTAAAAAGAAAAAAAAATTTAGGTTTTTTTTTTAATTTTTTCTTATTTTTTAATGAAACTGGAATGAAATATAAGAATTTTGGTTTTTTTACTTTTTTAAAATTTTCAGTTTTGTTTGTTTTATAATTTTTTTAATATTTTTTAGAGGGTTTTTTTTAGTGGTCCAAAATGGTTCTCAATTTGCCAATGGTTATCTTAGGATCCTTACCCTATATATATATATATACATACATATATATATACATATATATATATATAAGGGAGGGTTATACTATACTAAAAACAAGTAGTTTTCTAGGAAGACTAGGCATAAACCATAGCCATTGGATCATGTTAATCAATGGTTGAGATTTAAAATTTCCAAAAACCGACATAGTTTTCTAGAATTACTCTTTCACTATTATAACCGACATAGTTTTCTAGAATTATTCTTTCACCATTGGTTATAATGTCACATGTCAAAAATCTATTGGTTTTTATCATTCCTAGAATACTCCTTATTCTTATTTGAACCATTTTCTATATATATATATATATATATATATATATATATATATATATATATTTGTTACCATAAAAATAACACTATATTAACAATTTTCCTTTTAACATGTCAATTTCTACATTACTTGATACTCACTCCTCTCTAAGAAAGGTGTCCTTAAAGATTAAGAAAAAACCACATAGAAAGCTAAAGTAATATTTACCCCTAAAGTCCATTTAGCTTTAACATTCTTGGCTATTAAATAAAGAGGTAAACTATTTAATCTTTTATCATCATCTTTTATTTAGCTTTAAGTTTTTTAACTTGAAACGAAATCATTGGTAAGATATTGTAATATGAATTTAGTGTGAATTAAATAAGTTATAAAAGGTTTTGACGGGTCAAAAGTTATGCTCAGTTTAAGTTGCGTCCTTCTCCAACTGCTATACAAATACAAACCTGCCAACTCTTGCATCTTAACATTTTAGAAATATACAAATTTGAAACGTCAATGTTACGGGCCATGCGACTGTGAATCATGGACCTTCGATCTTCTATTTCCATGTTCATTGCATCCATCCGGCTAATAATTCATCAGTTTGTAAGGGGACAAAACTTGGTAGGGGCTGGGGGTCACCATTGCCTACAAAAATAACTCCACAAAAGTTGATCGTTCAAAAAAAAAAAAATTTATTGAATAACTTTATACTGTCAAAATTAATGAGCACAAACTTTACCAATTCACCAAATGAAATTTGAATAAACCATAGAAGTGAAACACATATCAAGAGGACTCTCTAAAGAAAGTTAAAATAGTAATGTATCAGCAGAAATTCAAAAATTATAGATGGCCGCTCCTGGATTCCGTTGCAAATGTTGTATCCATCTGTTGCCAACAATTTAGCAAAAAAATAGAAAAATGACATCAGTTAAACCGATTAATGCTAGTGTATCATAGCGTTTTAAAAACTAATAATGATACTTCAAGCATCATGCCTGTAAATATCTTGATGGCAGTAACAAAAAAAATGAACAGCCTGCCATGCACAAGGTTAAAGCCAATAGCTTATACATGATTTTGGTCTATAGAGTAATGCAAGAATTTAGATTAAAATATATCACTTTCAAACTCTCATCCATTACTGAGGATTTGAAACTATCACACATAAAACAGCCACCGGAATCTCGACTGCTACGTTTATCAACAAAACTAGAAAATCATGTTAATTACATGGCTAAGTTCACTAGTGAAAAAGAGATCACTAAGATTTCTATCAGCAACTATTACACACACACGTATATATATATAACAAACAGATCATATATAGATAATAATACCAATTCCACATTTTGCAAGATATTAGGAGGCCTCGGTAAGACCATATGCAGCAATTGTTTTTAAACAGAGCATATCCCTATGTAATTAAGTGATTCATGATTTCAACATACTTATATATCTTGTTTTATATATTATTCTTCATTCTTAAGTTAAACAAATAATAAAATTGTATAACAAATCCAACAACATCGTAGCAATTAATAAGCATGTAGTCCACATTAAAAACCAGAAATCCAGACGCAAAGTATATGCATACTTATGCTGAGATAATGCTTGGTTCTTTCTGTTTGAATGAAAGAAAAGCCAATCATTTTTAATACACGTTACTATATCAAAGATAAAAAGAAATCAGAGGCACACACAGATAGAGGTGTACCTTTATATTAATTTCATAAGAGCTGGTAGTTTATGTTGACGCAGGGGATATGAGAGATCAGGGGCCAGTAGTAGGTTCTCCTAGTCCGTTTTTCCAAATTCGGGCACAAATTGATATTCAGACTCAAAAGTGAAGGTAACAACATTTCTGGTAGATGCATCATGTTTGGACAGTTCCAGAAAGAGAGATGTTGAAGGGATGTGAGGTGTTGGAGTCCCATTGAAAGTGATTCCAATTTCTCAAAGTCATTTATGCCGAGCGAAGTAAGAGATGAAGGAAGAAGGTCGGACAGTTCACTAATATTACGCGCATGTTCACCAAATAACTCTAAATCGTGAAGGGAAGATGGAAAATTCTGAGGCCCCCACTCTAGTATTGGCTTCTTCAACATTCCTATATGAAGTGTACACAATTTGGGAGGCCAACGCCCACGAGGAAAAGAAGCATCCATATTTGGACAATTTTTTATTTTCATATATTTTAATGAGGTGAGATTCGGTAGTTGGATGTCAGGAAATGACTCCATGCTTTGACAATCTTCTATCGTCAAATGGGTGAGTTTTGGAAAATGGAGGGCGGGAAATGACTCCATACTTTCACAACTTTCTATTACCATATGAGTGAGATTAGGAAGTTGGATGTCATGAAATGACTCAATACTTGGACAACCGTGAATCCTTAGTTGGGCTAGGTGAACGAGACTATTCAAATCAGGAACTGACTTCAAATTCGGCCAACATCTTATGTTTACAAATTCGAGCATTGGCATGCTTGTGATGTTGATCTTTTCCATTAGTTTGTTACAATTATTAATGAAGAGTGACTTGAGATTGAACCCGCCTCCTGCTATTGGGAAGGAAATGCATGCAATTGAACTACAAGAATATATGCTTAATTCCTCAATGCTATTTGGACAACTGCAATGCTCCATACTTTCACAACAACCTATTGATAAATTTCTAAGAGATATTGGGAGGTTGCTCCCAAAATTATCCTCTTTCTCACTTAAACTCACAAAACTTTCACAATTCCATACTTGAAACTTCCTTAAATTCACAAGAACCTTAGTTGCCTCTGGTTTTGATTCGAGCAAATATCTTATTTCATGACATCTGTCAATTCTTACTTCTTCAACTGCCCTTAGAAGCTTTGTTACACCTCTCCATAGCTCATCAGTAAGACCTGAAATTGATACTATATGTAACTTGGTGATTAGCGAAGCTGCCTGGACCAAACTTCTCAACAGACCATTATCACAGTCAACGATTTCTAGCATCGAGAGTGAAGGCAGCGCCTCAAGTGAGACTTCACCTAAAGCAGGGCAATTGATTATAACAAGCCCTCTAAGGCATGGAAACACTACATCAACAACCTCATGACTGGTTGACCAAGCCTCCCACCTCTGCATATCTTCAATATATAGAACTTCAAGTGATGGGAACGCAACACCAGTAGTCCCAAGTAACTCCAAACCTACAAATGTCACATTATCCATTTGTTGAATAAACAACTCTTTGAGTGAAGGTAGCTGCCCTAGTGGCGGTAGAGATGAACACTTTCCACAGCCAATTAGCGACACATGAACCAATTGAAGAAACAAGGGATCCCCAAACCAATTTGGAAACTTTATTCCCCCATAACACTCAATCTGAAGCCTTTTCAACTTATCACTAGGAGGCTTTAGCTCATTTAGAACTTCAAAATCAAGTGTTGTGTTTCTAAAACCATCAAACACAGTATCCCATTCGAGCTTTAACTCGGCAAGCCTCTTTTGCGATAAGTTCGCCTCCCGTGCAAGCATTGCGTTTTGCACTTTATCCAATCCCTTAATGGACATTTTTCCACGCAGATTCTTTAGTTCTTTAAGCTCTGCTAATGAAAAGCAACCATCTCCTCCAATTATGATGTTTGTGAGACTTTGTAGGTTTTTCAAATCACCAATCCCAAAGGGCATCCTTTTCAAAAGAGGAGTACTCCTCATGTCAAAATGCCTTAAGCCTTTTAGCTTTAAGAAAGTGTTGGGCAACTTAGTTAATCTTAGACACCAACAAACAATCAATGTTTGTAAATTATAAAGATTACCAACATTTTCTGGCAACTCTTTGATTTGAGTATGAGAAAAATTAAGATAGCGTAAGTGTTTCAAACTACCAATGAACTCTGGTACTTCGGTTATATAGAAATAGCTTAAACAAAGTACCCTTAGCAATGGTAACTCAGGAAGTAAGTTAACCAAAATCTTACTAGATAAGTACACACTTTCTTTCGCCTCAACAGACACTGCTATAAAGGTTCTCAGATTTTTAGCTCTTTTGAATACCTCAAACTTCTGGTAAGCTACATATTTCTCACGAATAAATGACATATGGCGGTACTTTTCCAAAGCTTCCTTTCCCATCTCCATATGATTGTCATACCTCATAAAATAATCTTTAGCTACAAATGTGGCTAAGTCATTCAAAAGGTCATGCATCATAAACAATGGTTTCTCATTGGGTATTGGTTGGAAAAACGACCTTGACAATAATTCTTCAAAATATTTATAGCCCAAGCGTTCAGCTGACTTTCTGGTTGCCGAATGGCTCAAAAACCCTTCCGCCATCCATAGTAGAACCAACTCCTCCTTGTCAAACACAAAGCCCTTAGGGAACATGGAACAATATGCAAACAATTGCTTCAAACATGCAGGAAGATCATGGTAGCTTAGCCTAAGGGCCGGAACAATGTCATCACCATTGTCTGCATCCCATATCTCACTATTCAACACATCATCCCAATCTTCTTCATCTGTCTTCGTCCTCAATAACCTTCCAAGTGCTTTTAAAGCCAAAGGCAAACCGCCACACTTTTTGACAATGCCTTCACCTTGTGGTCTAAGGGTTGGATGTGAAGCAAAGTTATCTACACACAATGCATGTTGAGAAAATAAAGACAGTGCATCATCATGCGACAAACTATTCAGATGCTCTAGGTGGTCAAATTCTAGATTTTTAAGCAATTTCTCCTTGCGAGTTGTCATGATAATTTTACTTCCACGAGCCCCAGAATAAAATGGTCTAACTAGGTTTTCCCAATCATCATAGTTTTCACTCCATACGTCATCAAGTACTAGCAGAAACCGCTTCTCCTTAAGTTTCTCTACGAGAGACATTTGAAGCTGATTTAAATCTTTGAACTCCTTGTTTTCTCTTGTCACAGATTCATAGATGGTTTCACTTATCTTTATGATATCAAACTCATCCGAAACACAAACCCATGCCCTGAGTTCGAAGTGATCCTTCACCCGTGTTTCGTTATATAAAAGTCTAGCTAGGGTGGTTTTGCCTACCCCACCCATCCCAACTATGGGCACGACGCCAATTTTTTTATTACATGGTTCATTCTCAAACAACTTCTTTAGCATTTTCTCTTTGTCAGCGTCTCGACCCACAATAATAGATGCATCTGGCAAAGACGTCTCGGTTTTTCTACAAATACTTCTACTCCTACTTTTGGGTTTTTCATCTTTCACAGTCAAACCTAGAGCAAGATTTTCCTTCTCTAGATCTTGTAATTTTGTGGTAATATCATCTAACTTGTGATGCAATCTATGGCTTAGTGAAAACTTTGTGAAACAAGTTGAGATAAGCTTCCTTACTTTGCTAATGATTGCTCCTGATTCTTGGGTTAGCTCAAGATGTATAGCTTCAGTTGCCAATTCGTCGAGAACATCATCGATATCGTAAGCCAAATTCTGGAGACTATTAAGCCATTGTTTAACAGCTTCATCACTTATTTCCTTACGAGAAGCATCATAAAGCAGAGCTCGGATCTGGGACAATTTCCTCCCCAATTTATTCAGCTCGGAATGAGTTCCCTGTGAGCTAGCAAATTTATTCAAAGTTAGGGAGGTCAGCTTCTCAAAAACAGCATCCAGGAGGGCTGAAGCCACAATTTCAGCCATTGGTATGTGTAGATAAGATATTTTTGTTAGAATGATAGAGTTGTAGATAAGACAGAATGCAACATAGGAGGAATTTCAGCATATATCTGTATGCTTACATGATTGATTTCAATAATGGTCCTGGTCAACATTTTTAATATCATATTTCAAGGAGTAATTAAAAAGTAGGTATCGCTGACAACAACATGATAAGGAGTTAGGTTAATACTTTTAACTTTTTGTATATGTTGTTTTCACCGTTTTATAGATTAAAGATATATAATATGAAGTTGTCAATGGTACTAGTTACTAGATTTTATTGAAAGTGTTTAGTGCAAGGCCCCACGCCATCTAGAAAAAGAGATTTTGCCATTGATCTCTACTTTTTATATATGATACACCCTATAGCCATATAAGAACGAAATCACGGGCTAGCCATACTCATCATTAATATCTACTCCCACATGCGTACCCCTTTTTCATCGTGTATCATTTATAAAAGTGATCAACTATTTCATAAACGAATCCACGACGCTTATTACCCGTAATTATTACTTTGAAGCTTTTGTGCTTGCTTATGTATAATTGTAGGCTTATGTTAATTTATTTGTGAAAAAAGAAATTTGAAGTTGGCTGAATGCAACAATTGAAAGAAAATGCAGACTATATCCGTTTCCCTTCACGACTAACCCATTTTTGACCAAGCCAAGTTTTCATTTTCCCATTGTGTTCGAGTGTTCGACCCAGATTTTGTACCCCGCGAATGATTGTTGTATTTGTCATTAATTGTTTCCAATATAAAATTTCCATTTTTTTTTATTTTTATTAGAGAAATTTTGAATCAATGAAATTTCCATTTCTTATCGTTAGGTTTTTAAATTCCAATGCAAATTCATATTGCTTTACAGTTTACAATAGGTTGAAAATAAAACCGGACCAGTCACCTTAGAAACTAAGAATGTTTATTAGCTATAAATTTTTTTAAAGGTCACTTTTGATTGTTGGGAGGTGGTATATGTTAGAAATCAATCATAGAACAAATCCCAATTGACAATTCAATTGAATAGAATAAGAACAAGATGATGATATACACAAATTCTTGAATAACAATACTGCGTTCAATTATATTGATTACATTAACAAATTTATCTGACATCATCCCTATTTATAGAGTATATAATTACATATTAACCCTACTAAATACAATAATTACAATAAGACCCCTATACCTAATATAAATATTAATAAGTTTAGTTTATATACTAATACTCCCCCTTAAACTAAACTTCGTTTAAGTGAGGTCTTCGTTTCTTCAAGATCCGGTTGCCATCACAGAATCGTTGATTCGTCATCTTCCGCCCGAATCAGGTTTGCTTCCACTCTTTTCTCCCTTTTTGGACATTCATGTTTGAAATGTCCAAGTTCATTACAATTGAAGCATCTTATGTGATCTTTGTTTTGATTACCATGCTTCTCACCTTTATTTTTCCATGACCTCCCATTTTTGCCTTGACCATGTTCGTTATTTTCATGCTTTGAACTTTCTTGACCACAACGTTCACATTTATGGTCATTGGCTTTTTTCTTTTCGTCTTCTTTGAAGAACAAGAGCTTGTCATGCATGTCTTCCTCCTTGATTTTCTTCTTAGTGCGTTCCTCGAAAGCCTTCAATCTTCCAACGGCTTCTTGGAATGGCATTGCACCAAGATCAACAAACTGCTCGATCGCAGCAACAATCTGAATGAACTTCTCTGGCACCGAACTGAGTAGTTTTCGGACCAGTTTCTTGTCATTCATAGTTTGCCCAAGATTGCTCGCTTGTGATGCAATCTCACTAATTTTTCCGGCAAAAACATCAAGCAACTCGTGAACACCCATTTTAGAGACTCAAAATCTGACTCGAGTGTTTCTAAACGTGCTTCTTTAACTCTGTCAACTCCAACATATCGAACCTTTAACGCGTCCTAAATTTCTTTGGCCGAAGTAAAATTAGCAATTTGCAATACCATATTTTCCGGAATCGATTGGTATAGTAATGCAATTGCGGTATTATTCTTCTTCTCATCAACTTCGGTGCCCTCTTTTGGTTCGACGGCTTCCCAAATTCCATGGACATTGAAGAAATGGTGTAATTTGTGGAGTTTAACATAGGACATTGAAAACTCATGGGTGTCCCTCCTTCCTTTGAAGTTACGTACAACTTCTTTATCCTTGGACCCAACCATTTTCTGAGTTTTCTTTCCCAATTTTGACAAATTGACTATTACTAGTTTCGGATCGACTTTGATTCAACTTTACTAGTATCGGATCAAATCGATATCAACCTTTAACAATAACAGTTCACTGGTTTTTCAGTTGCCTTACAACTTAAGACAAATCAAAACCAATTGTTAATTCTACAGTAGTACACGGGTTATTAAAAACCAACTGTTTCAACAACAACGGTTTACGGGTTTTTTAGTCACAAAATGAATCAAAACCAACTGTTTTATACCGAGAGTAGTACACGGGTTTCCTAAGGCAAATCAAAACCAATTGTTCGTCTCAACCGACAACAATACACGGGTTTTTCAGTTGCCTAAACAACTCAAACCAACTACTCTAAAAAAACATAGGTGTTCGGGTTTATCGGTCACCAAGTGAATCAAAACCAACCGTTTCGACCAAGAATAGTATCCGGGTTTTCGGTTGCAAAGAAAATCAAAACCAATTGTTCGTCTCCACCGATAACAATACGCGGGTTTTTCGGTTGCCAAACAAATCAAACCAACTATTCTTTAAAACCTTTCCTTGTTTTGCTTTTCTAAAACAAGACCAACCCTTCTTGAGAAAAAATTCAAGAACCTCTAGCATTCTCATTCCACTCCCTATCTCCAAACCAAAAATTATACTAAAGAAAAAAATTCTGTTTGTATACCTGTGGTTTGTTGCTTCCATCCATTTGTATACAAATTCGAAACCTTTAGCATGTTGAATACATTTTAATTCCAATTGTATCCATTTTTATACAAGTTCCAAACTAAGTTAACCAAACCGTTAAAATCTGCCCCACATGAGGGATATTTTCGTCTATTCCAATAAAACCGTTTATGCTTTAAACCGTACATTTTTAAAAGAACATAAACAACATGAATATGTTCATTTTTTTAAACGAACAAGAACATGTTTAATTTTAAAACGAACGTACATGAACACAAAAATTTGTTCGATTAAGTGCTCGTTTTCACTAAAAGTAAATACACACCTACGAGCATGCTCATTTTCGTTCGGTTCGTTTACATGCCTACATATAATGTTGTAATTAGGCTAACTCAAAGAAAATAGCAGTTTTGGCTTTCTATAATACTTTGACAATAGTCAAACTATGTTTACAAGATTTAAATGGAACATAATTTATTTGTATAAAAAGGAGACGATTCTGATATAATTTAAACACAATTTGAAAACACATAAATGTGGTATAATTGAGGTTCACATGTTCATGATCAACATTTGACCTTTTGGTCAAACTATTGAATTATTGATCTAATTACCCATTCAAGCATCTACCTAAATTTTAAGTTCAGATTTTTGACTTCAACATAAATGTGACCAATATATTGCAGCAGATTGCGATGTATATTGCAGCAGATCATATATTGTAGGATATATTGTCAGATTTTCATGCATAATGTCAGTTTTTTTATACACTACATAGTAGACTAACCTGAAAAAATGGAGCAAGCTTACACATTGAACTTTCACTAATAGTATACCATTAGGTACCTGTAATCACAATGGACTTTCACTAACAGTAGCATAAATACATTATCATTTTCATCATACAATGTATCCTCTTTCCCTAATATCTTTAAAAATCAAAATTAGGTCATAAGGTTTAAATGTTGTTGTTTGGGAATAATAATAAAAAAACTAAACAATGTATTTTTGTAGTTGGCTTAAAATTTTGAATTGGTCTGATATGAAATTTGGATTTATTTTTTATTTGAATAGACGAAAATACCCTTCATGTGGGGAGGTTTTAACGGTATTGGTTAACTCCGTTTGGAACTTGTATACAAATGGATACAATTGGAATTAATATGTATTCAAAGTGTTAAAGGTTTCAAATTTGTATACAAATGGATGGAAGCAGCAAACCACATGTATACAAATAGAATTTTTTTCTATACTAAAACTTATTTTATTTTCTCACTCCATTTCAATTAAATAATACTTTTTATACCTTTTAACATTACCTTTTCTCTTTCCTTCACTCACAACCACTTTCAAAATATATTAAAAATTTATAGGGGATGAACAGTAACTTTTCAAATATAGAGAAAAATCACTATTTTTTCTAAAATATAAAAACTATTCACTCACAACACCCTGAATCACTCTCTAAATTATAAAAACACATCTCACATAATATGAGGGGTTGGATGAGAATGCTCTAAACAACATAAGATAAAAATCAAATTTTGGTGTCACAGATGGTATTTTAGATTTTTCGATTTTACTATTTAGAATTTATTTTTGACATAAAGAACTAACATTGTGATGCATCAAGTTGGTTCTTTAATGTGTTGATAGGTTATCCTTTGCAGCTTTTGCCCAGGTTCGAGTCCCTGGTATGCTCATCTATTAAATGCATTTGTTTATTAGTTTTGTGCTTTTGTGGATCAAATACATGACTTTGTTTTTCCTTTTGGAAATTATTTTATCCAAGGGCCAACATACTTTTGTGGATCACATACATGACTTTGTTTTTCCTTTTGGAAATTATTTTATCCAAGATTGGTTGACAAGTTGACATCGTCTACACCGACAGTTCGCGGCCTGAACACGTGGATTGCAGTATTGTTTTTTTGGAGTTCGTCATGGATAATGTGTTGTATTTGGACCTGAATTCGAGTTGGTTCGTGACCATGATGCACGGTTTTTGTTGTCGACACTGACCGAATGCACGTCAGTTTGCTACCACAATGCGCGGGTTTTATTTATTTTAATTTGTTGGTCGTTGATGAAATTATTTTTTTTTACAGACTACACTATTAGCCCGGCGCAAAGCGCCGGGTGTATTACCAGTTTCCTTTAAATATCAATTCGTATTA
Organism: Bidens hawaiensis; assembly: GCF_021521415.1. Taxonomy (NCBI): domain Eukaryota; kingdom Viridiplantae; phylum Streptophyta; class Magnoliopsida; order Asterales; family Asteraceae; genus Bidens; species Bidens hawaiensis. The sequence goes on from NW_027493232.1 coordinate 232,609, forward strand.
TGTCCGAATACAATGAAAACTTTTTTGTAATTGATATCCCAAATCAATAATGTAGTGGGTTTTCAATTTTCAATTATGATTTCTTAAAAATCAAGAAAAAAACACACAATATAACAGGGAACCAGAACACAAATTTGGTTCTTAATTAAATAGCATATCCAATCAAATTGCAGTCACTTGATAATTGACGAACAATTAATTGATTTCTTTAATCTTTTTGTTGGATCAATTAAAAGGAACAATCCTTCGTTCCTGAACCAACAACGAATAATGCCAGCCATATTTCAATTTTGAATTTTGATTCAACGGATTTTGCCTTCTGTTTTGATCAATTAATCAACGCAGCCTCAATCAGATTTCGCCTTTTGTTCACAAACTGATTCCCAACTTATTGATTAAAACCTGGAATGCCCACAAACAAAATTCCCAAATCGACTAAAACCTTGGCTCTGACTGTTGGTAATCAATCACAGAACAAATCCCAATTGACAATTCAATTGAATAGAATAAGAACAAGTGATGATATACACAAATTCTTGAATAACAATACCACGTTCGATTATATTGATTACTTTAACATGACATCATCCCTATTTATAGAGTATATAATTACATATTAACCCTACTAAATACAATAAGACCCCTATACCTAATATAAATATTAATAAGTTTAGTTTATATACTAATAGTATAAACAATGCAAGTGTAGTTTTCACCAAATTGAATGTCCCTTGCTTTGAAACCTACTTAAAATCCACAGTAGAAGATCAACTGAAACCTATGTAAAATCCAGAGGAGAAGATCTTTTTTAGATTGCAACGAATATCTGGTATCTATGAAGACATTTTATGATTAAAAGATTGGGCCCAATAGCAACTAACAACCCCAGAGATCTAATCATGACTTATACTCTTGGGCTGGGCCATGGACCGGTCATGGGGCTTTGGCCCATTTGTGAATCTCAGTTGACGTTATACATCATGGTGATTGGTGATGCATACTATATGTGACAAAAAAAGGAAATTGACATCAATAATGAATGCATAATGGATAATAACTTTATGCAATATAGTTGCCTCTGCTACAAATATATGTTATGCTTTCTTAAGCATAAAATGTACATGGTATTCATAGGTTGAAGGGTAATAATAATATTACTGGAATCTATTAGTAACATGTATATTCGGTCCACCATCAATGTGAAGATTAAGCATTGTTTTGTACTTTGCAGTTTTGCATTCATCACTTGGTTTGAATATGAAGTAGCCTAACAAAATGGAAGCAAATATCTTCATCTGCCTATACGCGAATTCTTGACCCAAGCAAATTCTTTGTCCCGCCTGTAGTTTCAATACCAAACAAATAAATTATGTCAAAACCATACCTGGACAAAATACACATTACATTATGCTTTAGTTATAATCTATATACTTTGTAAAATGACAAATATACCCTTCAAGTTTCATTCGAATGAAAATATTTCATGTAGTGTACCAACCTGAAAAGCTGTGAATTTGAAGGTGCTTTGTGGCTGGAAGTAACCATATTGATCAAGCCATCTTTCCGGTTTGAAGTCATGTGCATCATCACCCCATATGAACTTCATTCGCCCCATTGCGTATGGTTGGTATGCTACAATATCCCTTTTCTTCACATTATAACCATCAGGTAGAATATCATCCGCAAACATATCTTTGCATCCTTTGTTATTTCTCATATAATAGTTAGTTAGTTAGGCTTGGTCTAATCAAATTATGAAAAAATGATAAATGTTTAAGATTGCATACCACCAGAACAGTAGGAAAGAGTCTGAGAGACTCTGTCAAAGCTGTATGAAGATACTGCATCTTTTCTAAGGCCCCTTTCACTCACACTATTTGCAAACTCTTCAACATTTTGGACATCATTTCCCATGTTTGTTGCTTTTCTTATTTCTTCTACAACCTTATCTTGAATCTCGGGATGCTTGCAAAGCATGTAAATGAACCAAGTCATGGCGGTAGTCATAGTGTCTTTTCCAGCAATTATGAAGTTTGGTATTATATCTCGTAAGTATTTAGGATCTGTGCTGTTGGTTTGCAGAAATCTTGATAGAATGTCTTATTTCTTCAACTGCACTTTTGATAGTTCAAGGGTCAAATAACACATTTTGGCATTTGTGGTCAAACTCAATGAATTGCATGCTCAAATTAACAAAAAAATGTTGCATATTAATTCCAACTATTTTATAAAAGATGATGTGGATTTTATTAGCCAGTTTATCCTAGTTATGAAATTGTTCCCAAAATATGCAAGAATAGTTATCAATTTTGAAGTTACATTTAGCTTTTATGACATCAAGAGTTAAACTATACTTCAGTCATTATTATTATGAAAAGAGAGTAAAAGGGTATTTTTGACTCGTACCGGAAACTCATCTTGTCCCTTGCGCATTTGTTGAGTCTTGGTCTGAATCAGCTTATAAACAAACTCATCAACCACTTTGACATTTTCCTTCAACTTAGCTTCTGATCCTATATTAAAAAATCTCTTGATTTTCCATGTTATGTCAACATAGCGTTTGAGTGTTAATGCGCTTGCATCATCAAAAGCATTACTAAATCCAACACCTTCTTCACTTGAACCACACATGCTGTCAAGATCAGTTCCAAAAGCAACTTTGAATATTGAATCCAATGTTGCTTTCATGAACAAGTCCTAAAGAAAAAACCAGGTTGTTATATTGTGGAATCATCAAATGTTTTTAACTGAAAGGAACTTACATTTATATCAACACTTTGATTTTTATTAGATGATTCAGACAATATACGGGCGAGTTTTACTGCATTGATTTTTTGAAGATTACACTGCTAAAATTCCTCAAGACTTTTGTTGAAAACTCATAACTTGAGACCTTCCTCTGCTCTCTCCACTTGTCCCCATCAACTGTAAATATTCCATCGCCCAGAAGATCTTGTAGCATCTCATGGTTATAAGCTCCCTGCAAAATTAGTTTTAATGTTTAAGTTAGTTTTCATTAAAGCATAAGATAGGGTTAATATGTGGACATCTTTAAACTTTCCATTTCCATAAGTTTTTAAGAAACTATTGGGTCTTACTTAAGTTATAATTTCATTTTTCTTTTACAACTTTTAATATATCATGCTTAATAAAAATTCAAATATGTCGTTGTGATGTGTATAGTTTTTCTAAACTTCAAAATAACACTGATAAGAAACCAATCCGTATTTAATTAATAAAAAATTATTGAATATGGTTAGTTAACTAATTACACCAAAATATAAAGAAAACCAAAACATTCTAACACATAAAGCTAAAATTATAATATAAGTAAAAACCTTAAAATTAACAATTAAAACTTAAATCCTGGGAGTCCCTATTCGATAACAGCAAGGAAGAAACCATTATTCTAGGTTTCGAGCTTAGGTAAGGTGTGTTGTGAGCAGGTGGTAAGCCTTTCAGTGTACTAGACAACCAGTTGTATAAAGCCATTCAAATAAAAATTAAAAACTTAAATGAAAGATATTTTCAAAGGTGTCAGCAGTCAAGTGTCAACGCAATAAAATAGAAATAAAATCTAATTAAGTTTGTCTATTGGCATACTAGACCCTTCAACTTGAAGATACCTGATTAATTGAGTTTTAGTTATTTAAATACTAGAAGTCGGATAAAGACAAATTAATCATTTTCTTGTTATCCTATTTGCTGAATCAGAACTTAAAAAAGTGCAAATGCATTTTGCAAAGTCAACTATATTATTTGTTAAATCAGAGTAAATCTGAAAGTAGAAAAACCAAATAAAACAGTAAATAAACTATAAAACAAATCTTGACATAATTTTCAAAATTGGTCTTGAGGAAGTACTCAACATTAGCTGGATCAGATATATAAACCTCGTTGCGGAACGGAGTGATTAATCTGTAAGTTTTGTATTTGGTAGCAAGAACAGTCATGTCATCATGCAACTCATCATCATCATCATCATCATCATCATATTACTCAGTATATCCCATCAATAGCAAAGCTATGGTAGAGTCTGAGAAGGGTAAGATGTAGGCAGCCTTACCTCTACCCCGTAGGAATAGAGAGGCTGCTTCCGGTGAGATCCCCAGCTCGATAGTAGTTTTGCATCAAGCCTTGGACTAAGGCACATAACACTCGACCATCGGGACACCGACTGATTGGTGCATGTACCTTTGTCTTTCGACTATCAACACCACCATATGATTCCTGACTAACCTTCCTCCACTTTTAGCATTATTTTCATGAGATTAGTAAAATAACGTCAAAATTAGTTCAATTTCACTTTTGCCAATCCGGGGGTTCACACATATATTCCTTGTATGTGTGGACCGCAAGCAAGGCGGGTATTCATGTAGCCTGTTGAAGTTAATAAGCTGATTAAACATGGTCCCTGGAATTGGATGATGCTTCTTTCCCTGTTGTTGATTGTATTTGTATAGGACATGAACAATAATAACAAATGTGGCTGTGATTACTGTGTTAGAAAGAAGATCCATGGTTGCAGATGTGGGATTAATGGTAGGTATGCTTGTTGGATATCAAGAAACCTTAGAACATAGGTCTAATGTAACGTCCTTGTTTCGCTAAACAAATAAATAATGTGTTTCAAGTTTATTTTAGTGATCGTGTCGAGAGACAGCATTTAAGTTAATTAAATAATAGGAAGAGTATAGATAATACTAATAGAGGTTATTGGACTAAGGGTGATTATGAGCCTAAAAGCCTTTGGGTTTGCCTATTAAACCCTAAAACCCTAGATCTATCATTTTCATCATCATTTCACCATCATCATCCAATCCTTATCACACCCATACACACACAAACCTCCTGTACCAAACATTCCAAATCTAGTTCATTCATCCAAGATCCATTCAATCACACCAAAAAAGGTAAACATTCTATTCATTTCAATACATTTTCTAGTTAAGATTATTAACAAATAAACCGAGTCTAACCGACATAACGAACCGATATAAACGAGCTTCAATCAAACCTAGTAATAATAACAATAACAAGAGACTTGACAAATGATACAAATAATAGTATTAGATTGCAAAATACAAACAATAAGGAATTGGTGTGAACGGGGTTCAACCAAACCCGAAGCCCCGTGGCCAGAAACTTGAACCAGGACCGGAGACGGACCGCATACTGGTCCGTGGATCTGAGTGGCGACGAAACCCGAAGCCAACTGTTCGGCCATGGTTAAAACCCAGATCCAAACCACGGCGGACTTGGTGGGTCTTGTACCTGAACCCTACGGTTGGCTCGGTAACCCACGGACCTAGAACCAAACCCAAACCTACCAAGCCGGTGCGACGGAGTTAAACCAGAACCAGATCTGAGTAACCCCTTTATGCGAAGACCCATTCCCGATGTGAATTCCGTGTGTGAAAACCGACGATGCGAAACACTGATGCGAAAACATTAATTCGCACGCCGTGCGAAACCTTGAGTCGCATCCTATGTGAACTTCCAATCGAACCCCCTATGCGAACCCCTCCTGACGCGATGCGAAATGGCCGTGCGAAGCGAACTCCAGCCATGCGAACCCGATCTTCCATGTCTTTTGTTGAAGATGTCGGGATGGCGGCGGCGCTGGGTGTGGCAGTGCGGGAGTGAGAAAGGGAAGGAGCAGAAGAGGCGGAGGTAGGAAAGCGATGGTGGCTGGAGAATGAGCGATGATGGTGGGTTGGGTGATCGGCGGCGACCGGCGACGGAGGAAGGAAGAGACGGGGTGGGGGGGTTATGGGTTGGGGTGTTTGGGGTGAAGACTTATATATAATAATAATAATAATAATAATAATAAAACCTATATATATATATATTAGAGTATTAATAAAGGTTGTGATGAGAGACTTGAACGGACCCAAACCCGAGACCCGACTCGTCCAACGAACCCGAACCCGTTTAAAGACTTTAACTTATAAACACGTGAAGAATATGAACTAATAATGAAATCAGAATAAGATATATAAGAACAAAGATAATAAAGAAGGATTAAGAATATTAAATTAATATGAGCAATATAAGAAGGATACATGTCGGCTCATTTAACTAAAGAGTTAACCCCATTAACTTATAGAGGATTAATACATGTACTTATTAAACAGTTAGCCACGCACAACTCAGGAAGAGAATTACTATTAACAATGAACGTAACCAGATCCAGGTGAGTTCTAGCCCCTTTTATTTGTTATGTTTTCGAGGCTGTGTGCATACTATGATGTGTTTAGATTCATACCCTTAACTTAAATGGTAAGTGTATATTAGATATATGTTTGCGTATGAATGTGAATGATATGGATTGTTTAACTAGTATGCACGTAGTTGTTATATTAGTTATGATAGGAAGAAGTAGGAAGAAAATGTAACGAAGGTAGAGTTGTATGGTATGTTAGAGGGCACCGCGGCCCTAATAATAACCGAGGTATGTAGGGCACTAGACCCTAATAATATCCAAGGTAAGTAGGGACTGGACTCTGAGGATATCCAAGGTATGTAGGAAACCGGATCCTTATTAGTTCCGAGGTATGTAGGGTCTAGAACCTTATAATATCCAAGGTATGTGAAGACAAGATCTTTATAACATCGGTATGTGGTCAGTAAGAAGTATAAATGTATGAATATATGTTTGAATAATAGAGGGACAGGTAAGTATTAATACGTATCTTCGGACGCGTATTAGGAAGTGAGTGAATGTAATGTATGTTAATTAACTAGAACTCACTCAGCGTAGCTGACTTTTAGTATGCACGCAGGCAAGTAGAATGAGACAAGTTGCTTGATGGGGAAACATGGCATAAAGAGGAAGTCTGGCATCGCTACGAAGAAGACCGTTTATGTTTTATGTTTAAAACTTATGTTACGTTATTTTAAGACAAGATGTTTATGTTATGTATGAACGATTTTTATTCCGCGAACTCTGATTTTTCGAATTATGTGAATGATTAAATCCAACCAGCGAGAAGGTAGGGCACCCAGGCTCGGGGGCCTTAAATTTAATTGAGAGTGAGAATGAAAGATTACTGAAGATGAAAGTATGATTGAATAATGATTAACAATAAACAAAATATGGAGATTGCATATGAACATACAGAAGATTTTCAACACAACGAACTGATTTATTCCAGACTTGTTCAATCATATTTATACACAATAATTCTAAACGTCGTGACGTCTGATCAGACGGTTAAATAACTGTAACCCTAATTTGACACCGTTACATAAAACAACATAACATAATTGACCCATGTTCTTTTGACTTAACTAATAATACAACAAATACATAATTACATAACAGACCCTTTTATAATTAATTTCAACACTCCCCCCTTAATTATGAAAGTGGGCCGGGTCTTCTTTTCTTTATGCTTAGAGTCTTCCTCTTTTTACCCGGATAGCAGCTGGCCCGTTCTTGCCTTCGATTTCTTCAATGTGGATCTTCCTTCCATCTGGCACATCATAGCTCCAATCTAAGGTCTCTAAATAGAGTTGATATAATGTCTTGATTTCTACCTCCATGTCAATGTCAAAACCCATATTGACAGTCACTTGTTTCCATGCATTTCTAATTGCAACTTTTTTATATACTCCTTGTAGTTGTATAAACATAAATAAGTCGAAGAGGTCGACTTCCTTTCCATTCTTAAATAAATGAGAATGGGTTGGTTGAAATGTGATACCAAATAAATATTATGATACCGGATTAATAAGTCATAGAAGTTTTCTCTAAAACTATCTTTGAATCTCTCGATCAATGAATGAATCTGCAACATGTCCAAGAACTTGATACAATAATCATACGAAGATATATTTTGAGGATAAAACACTTCTTCTTCTTCACTATCTTGGTATGCCATCAAGTCTAGTGCCTCAAAATAATTCTCTAACACAGCTTCCCTTTGTTTTAAGTCTGTTCCTTCAATTGAGCCTGACCCGTCTGGGTCTGCAAGTATTTCATTACTTGCTGTTTCTTCAAGGTGCATATCACCGGCCCTTTCTTCATTCAATTTTTTAATGTGGCATTTACTTCCAACTAGGGTAACCTCATATCCTTGTTCTTTAAGTTGATCCAAACTTAATAAATTAGTATCCATGCTGGGCACATAATAAACATTAGGAATAAATTCCTCTTTCCCATGGATATCGATTTTAACAATGCCACCCCCATATATGAACATACAAATATGTTCATCCACTTTAGTTTCCACCCCAAATGATTTCTTAAAGCTCGTAAAGAATAATCTGTTTCTTGTCATATGATTATTTAAGCATGTGTTTACAAACCAAACTTTGTCCCATGTTTGAAAATCGGTTCCAATAACCATGTATTCGTTAGTTGATGAGAACATGGAACTGTTTGCAATTTTTTTCGGGCATTCATATGAAAAGTGTCCAACATCTTTACAAATATGACATATAATGGAAAACTTATCTTTTGAAAATTCTTGTTCGTCTTTAACCTTCTCCTTTTGTTTCTTCATGGATACCCTGAATTTTCTTCTTGCCCTCTTTGCTTGTTGCTTTGTTAGTCTTCTACCATCTTTATACAACAACATATCATCTCCTATGGTTAGCCTTTTATTAACTTTTGTAATATCCAAGTTAGCATATGAGTCTGCATCTTTTTTCCGTGTTGCGATTGTCATGCCATCATCACGAATTCCATGTCCTTCATCTTTGCCATCTTCAACCATTACTCGGTTGGAACTATGGACTGTCCCTTGTCCATCAATACAAGAATTTTCTTCAAATCTTGTCTGGTCCGCTACACTATTAAAGTTTTCGCCTCTTCGAATGAAAGTGGGATTGTTACTTTGTTCTGGCTTGATGCTTCTTAAATCATTGATCATTCCCTGTTCGAATGTGGAGATAAGGCTGGGTTTGAAGGTATGTTCCTTCTTATGGTCCGAGTATAAAACTGATCTTCCATCACTCTGGCTTTCTTCTTGGCAAGAAATAGGGATTTCAAAATCACCAATTCTTATTTTCTTCAGATTGTTTTGCATCGCCATCTTCTTCCTTTTTCAATTTTAATTGACTGCTTTGCTTCTTGATAGAGGAACGTATAAACAGAACCAAGGGCTCTGATACCAATTGTTGGATATCAAGAAGCCTTAGAACATAGGTTTAATTAATAGTTGGAATGAAAGATTACTGAAGATGAAAGTATGATTAAATAGTGATTAACAATAAACAAAATATGCAGATTGCATATGAATACACAGAAGATTTTCAACACAACGAACTGATTTATTCCAGACTTATTATGTAAGACCCCTAATCCCGGGAATCCTACAGTTGGTAATCACATCCACAATTTCACCAAAAATTTAAAACCAAACGTTTCATTTTATTTAAAACCAGTTCAGAGTAATTTAACAGCGGAAATTCATAAGCATCAAATATTCCCAAAACCGGAAAAATACCAAATGAAAACAGTGGGAAAAAGTTAAGTATATAAAATCCCAAAACTGAATATAAAGTGAAGTGTTTGTTTTATTTTAAAGTCTTCGTCTAGAAATGCCTTCAACTCCGAGTAGCATCCAGCACGTCCAAGCGGTAACATCCACTCCTTAACCCGCAAGTCGATCTAACATACACACAAAGTCAGCTAGAGCTGAGTGAGTTCAAGTTTTCATAAACAATAATTCATACTTTATTTCAAAGTTATAGCTGTAAACAGCGGAGAGGATAATAATAAAATAAATGAATATATATGATCCCAAAATATAAGATAACATACATTCATATATATATATATATATATATATATATATATATATATATATATATATATATATATATCATCCCAAAATATACCATATTACAAGTAAGCTTATGGGCCATAAGGTAATATATAATAATCAGTTCAATACATGAACTAAGTAAAAAGGTCTACTCGTATTTCAATTACTACCCAGCCTATTAACATCCTCGAATCTAGACCATAACCAGGTATATAACCTTAAGGAGTTTATGACCAAACTAGTCTAAAATATCCTGAGGCACATAATGTAACTCACACTGGGTTTTCATAATTGCACAAACATTAGCAAAACAATACAATGATCTTTAAATTGTTTTAACGAGTAAAATCGGGTAAAACTGTAATTAAGTGTGTATGCCAGCCCAAAACGTAAAAAGAGTTAAAAAGGGGCATCATGAACTCACCTGACACAAGGTATGATTTCACCACAAGCTAGAGGATCCCTACGTAGCCCCACAACTCAAACTCCTGTCGGTTTACATACAATCAATACTAATGACATCGAGATGACTCATTTATCCTACGAGACGTTTTAACATGGTTCGAGTTACCTAAAGCCTCGACCTTATCGAACTCAATCACAACCGCCCCCGAGGCCTTACATTCACCAAAACGACCCTTAGATACTCCCGGGAATAAAGAATTCCCAATTTACCCTCGGAAGCACTAGGTGACACTAACACGCGCGTTTAAGGGTCGTTTAGGCAATTAACATCCAAGTCAGCCCTGTGTGGACCCAATATGATAATTTCACAGCCAACATGTCCACACGACGCTACACGAGTCCAATGGGTCGGTAACTCGCAAGTACAACACACCAACTATCCAATAAACGCAATTGCGCGTTGTACCGACTCGTTTGAGTAACTGACAACCAATTCAGCCCCATAACTTATAAAAATGATTTTTCAACAGCCCGTACATCAAACCAAGTTCCCTCGAGCTGAATTGGTCGTTAATCACTTCAACCCTCGCGTTAAACGTATCAAACTACAATTCTAGTCAACCGAACACTAACAATCAAACTACAACTAGTTGACTAATCTAACGACCACCAATGAACATGGTTTTCAAGTATGTTATACTAGACATACCTAGGAAGATTTTGGTGCAAAAACCTCAACCAAAACAGTCCCGGAACTGCTCAATTGGACAGCCACTCGGTAAACCTAAAACAAGCGTTTAACGACGAATAAACGAGCCATAAGGATGAATTAAGGTGAAAAAGAGTTGTAGACATCTAATACCTGTTGGGTTTTAACAAGATTATCAAAGTGATAAAACCTTACTTTTACCCAAAACGCAGCGGATAAATGTTTTAAATCTTGTTAGTAAATAGTGTATAAAACCAATTTTATACATGCAAAACCCGAACCCGGATTCATATACGAAATACATACTATCAAACACATGCATGTCACTATAAGTTCATGCATGTTAAACTACTTTTCAAGTAAACCAAAAACCGGGTGAAGAAAGAGTGATTGAAAGGCAAGAACTTGAATATGGAAGCTCCTCAAGCTAGCATACCCCAAGCCTCCGACAATACACCTTTGTTTAGCTAGGATTCACTTGAAAAACCAACTCCTCCTTGATGTTCTTCCTTGTGGCCGAAAATGGGAGAGAAAGGAAGAGATGAATGTTTTGTTACTTGCAAAAAATTGTATGAATGAATAAAAGAGACTTAGGATGTTAATGGAAGCACCACCCATGGCACCCACTCACATCCAATGCATGTCTCCACTAAAGAAAACATAATAATATAAAATAAAAGGTGTAAGAGAGTAAAAGGGGGGGGGGGGAACCCTCTCACCCATTTCAAATTTTATATATATTTTTGTCTTTAAATAAGTTTTATATCATAAAGCTCACATTGTGTTATTTCCCAAAATAAATATAACACAATATAGGTAACATGCTTGGTAACAATTATTCACATATTGTTATTTAACCATCTTAAATAACACTATGGAATGCTCTCTTTCGAAGTATAAATCATCCATATGATTTATTTATTTCACAAGTACAATGTATTTAGAAACCCCTTTCCAAATAACTCAAGTGTTAATATTTGTTTGTTATGATCATATCATATATAATCAAATATTATTGGTGTTTGTCTAGCTTGTTATTGGGTATGACCCGACTTGGATCATAACGTACTAGCCACATCAATAATGATATGTGTCTTGGGCAGACCGAGTCCAACAATCTCCCACTTGCACAAGATACATTGAAGATTGATGCAAGTAGCAAATACCGCCTAACTACGGTTTACTACCCCTAATACGCATGACGAAGTGCCATTCAATAACATCATCCCCTTCAAGTCACTTACTTGAAATGATTTAGGTGAATCTATCATTTATCCTTTTGCCACGGATGTCATGTCAAATCCAGAGACATAGAGTGATCATTCTCTGTTGATTTAACTTAGCAGGCCTTAGACATCTTACTCTCAACGAATAAGAGGGACAAATCCCTTCTTGACTACAAACGTCTCTCACAATCACCTTGTACTATACCTGATCTTAGACTTATGTACTGTCTTGTTTCAGAGCAGCGAAGAACTAAGTCAAAGTATAATAGTTGGTGAATATCAAGACCCAATATGTATCTCAGGACGGAGGATACTATGATATTCGCCTTTTACTCAAATTTACTTATGATCAATCAGAAAGATTCCATGTAGTAACATTTGAGAGCGGGTCAGTCCAATATTTATATCCCATAAATACCTATAAACCTTGGCAGCAACCTTTTGCTCTATATTCATACCTTATGAATATCTACCAATCCAAGTTCATAATAGTCTTACCTTCATACTTGTTCCCACAATTATGAGCGACTACGGACATTTAGAATAATTAACTTATTCATGGATTTAAACATACTAAAATGGAACGTAACTCAAAATGTCATAATGATAAACCATAATCATATGAATGAGTGAAAATAACAATTGTTCCGATATCCAAATACAAAATTAGATCATATCCAATCACTAGAATATCGAAGTCCTAAGGCACAAGTGTGACCTTCATGCTTTGGCCTTTCAAGGAGCTTCGTGAGTGGATCCGCAATGTTTTGATCGGTGTGAACTTTGCGAATACATATCTTTCTTTTCTCAACTTCATCCCTTATGTAGTTGAACCTCTGCTCAATGTGCCTCATCTTTTGATGAGCACGAGGTTCCTTGATTTGAGCAATCGCACCCTCGTTGTCACAAAAGATTTCTAGAGGGTCCTGAATGGTACGGACCACCCCTAGGTCAGCAATGGATTTCCTAATCCACGTAGCTTCTTGAGCTGCCAATGAGGCGGCGATGTATTCCGATTCTGTGGTGGACAAAGCTACCACATCTTGTTTCGAGCTCTTCCAAGAGACTGCTCCACCATTCATAACGAAAACATATCCCGATTGTCACACCCCGCCCTAGCACAATGCGGAAGCGTAAAACGGGAATGTAACAGACACCTCTGATATCAACACATTGTTTATAAAGAAACATTACAAACTAATTTACAATATATTACATTTCTTTGTTCTATCATTGTTTTACAGTCTAGGTGATACAAACAAAACTAGTTCATTAACTATACATTCTTACTACTAACATCCTTGCCTTTATTCACATAGCATCAACCACACACTTCAGGTAAGTAACAGATCACCAAATTACTCCGATTTAGGTACGCCTGAAAAGCAGTTTAAAACGGGGCAACTACTAGAGTTGGTGAGTTTCACGAGTTTCAAGAAATCAGTAATGAGTATTCACAAGTCAACACTTGTAATCATGACATAAGTATGTATCTATGTAAATGATGTATGTGATGTAATTATGCTAAACTACAGTGAAGCCTGGACTGTTCGTGCTGCGTGCCTCCATTTCCCACGCTTCATCAACCACTGTGGCCCCTTTCCGCCCACAACATGCCCCGGTAGCTATGTCTAACACTACATAGCCTGTTTGTATAAATATGGTCATGTGCAAACGGCGCTATGTGACATGACAACCAGGCCGATTCCGTTTGGGTTTGTCAAACCAATAGTACTATTCACAAGCCACCGGCTCGAAGTTAATCACTGTGATCGTGGGGACTTTCGTGTGTTAGCACTTAGATAATTCACATCAGTACATGTTTCAGGTATGTATTTGTAATCAAACATGCTTTTCACCCCAAAAGTTCGTAAAACAGTTTAAAAGTGGGGTCATGAAACTCACGGTTTAGTAGATATTCAGTACTGTATCAGCTCGTGGCTTGTTCGGTCTGCTATCAGTAGTTCCTATAATCAATATTATAATAATATTAATATTTTAATATTATTATAATCTCAATACTAAACTGGGCTGTATAACTAATCTGGGTATAGTTGGAATGCCCAGAAAGTGGCCATAGGCTTAGGTTGTGATGTTGTTCAATGTCTAATACTTAAAACCGAACTTGGCTCAGATTCCCGTTTTCTCAGCTGGGCCAAGTTGTTCGTTTACGCGTTCAGAAAACAGTTATGGGAAAATAAGCTTGGGTAAATATATTGGTTAATAAAATGATTAAGTTATAAAGAAGGATCACATACTGGGGTCCTGGATTAGCCACGGGGCCCGTTTCCGTTTATTCAGTTTGATTTAAGAAGAAACGCGCACAATCCATCCGGATTGTCCAGGTTTTTCATAGAAAAGTTCGTTTTCACATAATTAGTCCAAAAATATGATTTTTGATCATTCTTGGTGTTTTGATATTCCCGCAGATTCGTTAGTCGCGAACTTGCCAGATTTTATAAAAACTGGATTTATTTAATATTCAAATTAGCATAATTAATTAACCGTTAATCATTAAATTATGAAAATTTAGTCACTTATCAATTAAAATATGTAGATTTTTATAAAAATATTTCTGGAATTTATTTAATGATTTATTAATTTATAAAAATTCATTTTATCAGCTATATTTCGCCTAAAAATCGTCCGTTTACCCCAAAAAATTTCCAAAAATTCCACAAAAATTCTTGAATGCTCAAGTCATGTCCCAAATCAACCTGTATCAATTTCAGAATGTAAAAAGCTCGTGCGTTATTCTTTTCGGCCTAAATTCGGCTATAAAAATTCACACGAACGCAAATAACCAAAATACCTTTAAACTTCTCCAAATGATCCCAAAATTCATATGTGATCAAAATACATCAAATATGAGTTCCCAGAAAAATTTCATAATTTTTGAAGTATTTTAGCTATTTTTCCCAAATAAACGTCCCAATTCGGTAATAAATTCGCCAAATATTCTCGAATGGTCTAAAAATTACCAAATTTGAACAGGGACTCATTGACATGATCCCTGATGTTCTTGAAAAATTTCAAGGTCTAACAATATGCACATCCCAACCTTAATCTAAATAGCCCGTAAGCGAGTGTTTTGGCATTATCTTAGCGAGTTTGGCTCGTTTCCGACTTTTTAATCAAGCTTTCAGGTTCTTGTGCTTCTAAGAAAGCTAGCTACAAGTCCTATATCACAAACCAAGTAATATTTTATCAACATAACAACCCTTAACTTAGGGTTTCGGCTAGTGCACAAAAACGAACTTTTGAACCGTAAAAATGCCGTTTCAACCCTTTAATCCGTGTTTATGGCCAAAAAAACTATCAAAACAGGTTCCTTACCATGTGTATGATCAAAACATGTTTATGTACCATTTTTAGGATTTTTACACGGTTAGGAATGAATTTTAGTAACCAAGACATGTTTTTATGGTATTAAACAAGTTAAACAAGTTCAAAAGCTACTTATTTAAGCTCTTTACCTTAGGGTTTGAAGGTTTTCTGGAATTTCAGCTTGCAGCTGCTTGTACATCAGTTTTTATAAACCAAAATGAATAAACAAGCTTGTGAAATAAGTTTTATAAAAAAAATGGGGGGTGGGATGTAGCTGGCCGATCGGAAGAAAGATTGGGCTCCATTGGGCCTAATTTGGCCCATTAATCTGGTTTCTCAAGCCCAAATACGAAAAGCCCGGTCCAAATTTAGTTCGGGTTTGGTTTTTGGCGCGAAAAACTTATCGGGTGCGTTAAACAACGCGAAAACAAGTGTTTTTCGGCTAGTTTTGTGTAAAATTATAAAAACATACTATATGTTTGTAAAAATCAAAAATATTTTCACGGATCGCTTAAAACATTTCAAATAAGTGTTTGGTAAGTCTTTTTCGGCTTAACGGATGATACAATGCTTGGTTTGTAACTATCTTTCGCGTTTAAATCTATAGCGGGTAGTTAAACAAGCATATTTTCGTTTAACTTGTTTGCTATCAAACTAAGGCCATATTTCTAATGTTTTAGCTTGTATAGATCGTATATCACTTATAGATGGCCCCCCGAGATATCTGGGTCATAACCCGACCCGTCCGGTTAATCGTTTGTTTGTTACGCAAAAGGCGTTTATTTGCTTAATCGGTAAATACGTACTGAGGTGTACCTTGTTTTGGCTCAAATGTCACACCGATTGTGATCGAGAATCATCTCGATCGGTTTGGAAACTCGCATCCGTGTAACCCTTTACGACGAGTTCCTCCTCACCCGAACCGTATATTAGAAACATATCCTTAGTCCTTCTAAGGTATTTCAATATACTCTTGACCGTCATCCAATGGTTACTTCCCGGATTATGTTGGAATCTACTTGTCATGCTTAAAGCGCATGACACATCCGGTCTAGTGCATACCATTGCATACATGATGGATCCAATAGCCGATGCGTATGGGATCCCATTTATTTTATCTTGCTCTTCCTTTGAGCTTGGACATTGAGACGCACTTAATATCGTTCCTCTTTGAATAGGTACCAAACCTCTCTTAGAGTTCTCCATCTTGAACCTTTTCAGGATTTTGTCAATGTATGCACTTTAGTTTAAACTTATCAACCGCCTTGATCTATCCCTATAGATCTTTATTCCCAAAATATAGGCGGCTTCACCAAGATCTTTGATGGAAAAACAACTTCCAAGCCATGCTTTTACACCTTCCATGGTTGGAATGTCATTCCCAAATAGTAGTATGTCATCAACATACAATACTAAGAAGGTAATGATGCTCCCACTAGCTTTCTTATACACACAAGCTTCATCACCATTTTTGATGAATCCAAATTTCTTAACTTCTTCATCAAAACGGTGATTCCAACTTCTAGATGCTTGTTTCAATCCATAGATTGATTTCTTTAACTTGCATACTTTGTTAGGATGTTGTGGATCGACAAAACCTTCGGGTTGAACCATATAGACATCTTCCTCAAGATTCCCATTTAGAAAAGCGGTTTTGACATCCATTTGCCATATTTCATAGTCATAATGTGCAGTTATGGCAAACAATATCCTAATCGACTTTAGCATTGCTACGGGAGAAAAAGTTTCATCATAGTCAACCCCTTGAGTTTGAGTGAAACCTTTTGCTACAAGTCTTGCTTTATAAGTATCCAAGTTTCCATGCATATCGGTTTTCTTCTTGAAAACCCACTTACTTCCAACCGGTTTGGAATTAAGAGGTGGTACAACCAAATCCCATACTTGGTTGTCATGCATGGATTGCATCTCTACGTTCATGGCTTCAAGCCATTTGTCACAATCGGATTGTGACATAGTATCACGGTATGTGGTGGGTTCATCCGAATCTACCACATAGCATCCATCCATGAAAAATCCATATCTTTCGGGTGGATGTCTAATTCTACCGGATTTGCGAACGTTTAGTGTGTTTTGATCAACCATTTCATCATTCTCAACAACCTCTTGTTGATTGCTAGTGTCAACCAAACGTGTATCGGCTTGTGGTTCTCGACCCTCCTCGAGTTCCACTGTTCTACTAGTACCTTCCATAAGGAACTTAGTTTCCAAGAACTCGGCCTTTCGAGCAACGAACACTTTTTGCTCGGTTGGGTTGTAGAAATAATATCCCATGGAGTCCTTGGGATATCCTACAAAGATACACTTAGTGGACCGACTTTCAAGTTTGTTTTGGGTGTTGTTCTTGACATAAGCCTCACAACCCCATACCTTTAAATATGTTAATGATGGAGCCCTTCCATTCCATATTTTAAAAGGTGTCTTGTCCACTTTCTTGGTTGGGGTTATATTTAGAATACGGGCCGCGGAGAGCAAAAGCGAAACCCCAAAATGATAGAGGCAATGTGCTTCTAGCCATCATAGATCGAACCATATCTAATAGAGTTCGATTTCTCCTCTCGGACACACCATTATGTTGTGGTGTTCCCGGTGGAGTAAGTTGTGAGATGATCCCACAACTTCTAAGATGATCTTGGAAAGCATCACTTAGGTATTCACCTCCTCTATCTGAACGAAGTACTTTGATGGTTTTATCGAGTTGATTTTGTACTTCATTTTGGAAGATTTTGAACATTTCAAAAGCTTCATCTTTGTGTCTTAACAAGTACACATACCCATAATGACTATAGTCGTCAATAAAGGTAATGAAGTATCTTTCACCATTACTTGTCATTGCCTTAAAAGGACCACATACATCCGAATGTATGATACCTAATAAGTCTTTTGCCCTTTGGTTTGTTACACTAAAGGGGTCCTCGGTCATCTTTCCTAACATACAAGACTCGCATTTATCGAATGAATCATCGCTTGTTTCCAAAAGACCATTCTTTTGAAGTGTATGTATGCGATCTTTGTTTATGTGGCCAAGACGACAATGCCAAAGATAAGTCTTACTCAAATCCATTTTGAGTCTTTTGGTGCTTGATTGGTACAACATGTTATCATAAGATGTGTTATCATGAACTAATTCATAAATGCCATTAGATGGTATTGCTTTAAAATAAAATACATCATTTATGAAAACATAAATACAATCATCCATAAACTTAAAATCATAACCATATTGTCTTAACAAGGAAACGGAGATAATATTCCTAGTCAAACTAGGAGCATACAAAACATTATTTAAAATAACTTCCCAAACCATTTGGAAGCTTCAAAATGTAGTCCCCTCGGGCTTCGACAACAACCTTTGCTCCGTTGCCTATGAAGAGACTAATATCTCCCTTCTTGAATCCTTCATTTCCTTTGAACCCCTGCAACAAATTGCAAATATGAGTTCCACATCCGGTATCCAATACCCATGTGTTAGAGGAAATAATATTAAGATCAACATGAATCATGAAAGTTGTACCCGAGGTTTGCCCCTCATCCCTCTTAGCTTTCAACTCTTTTAGATAGGTTGGACAATTCCTCATCCAATGCCCTATCTCCCCACATCCAAAACACGGATCCTCCGCGCAAACCTTTGGCTTCTTTTCTTTTGGTTTGGGTGGTCCCGCTTTCGCCTTTCCCTTGAACTTAGCCATGACTTGTCCCTTACCTTTGGCAACCTTTGCCTTAGGTTCCGGGTGATGCCTCTTCCTATTGCTTCCCTTATTGATCGTGAGAACGGGTAAAACCTTTTTACCCATTCCCGTCTCGGCCGTCTTGAGCATTGCATGAAGCTCACCAATGCTCTTGTCCCACCCATTCATGTTATAATTCAAAACAAAAGTCTCAAATTTCTTGGTTAGCCCATTTAGGATCAAATCCGTGGCTAACTCGTTTGAGACGCGGCAATTAAGGCGCTCGAGACGATCAATGTGGCTTTTCATCTTAAGCACATAGTAGGAAACGGATTGGGTTTCTTCCATACGACATGCATGAAGCGCTCGAACCGTTTTGAAGCGTTCCACCCTAGCTTGTGTAAGGAACATTTCCTTAAGTTGGGTGATCATGTCGTATGCCCCATGAAGTTCAAAATCCTTTTGAATTTCGGGAATCATAGTTCCCAACATGAGGCAAGAAACTTGCACGGAATCCTCATTGTGCTTTACCCAATTGTTATGGTTATCGGCATCGTCAATGCTAGGTTCTTCGGGAATAGGCTCGTCTATCACGTAATATTTCTTTTCTTGCTTGAGAACGATTCTCAAGTTTCGATACCAATCCATAAAGTTGGTATAGTTTAGACGATCCTTATCGAGAATAGATCTTAGTGATAGGTTGTTAACGGGTGGAATAATAACGTTAGGTGGATTGTTGATTGCAGCCATCTACAAATATAACAAAGCTCAATTTTAGTATTTTCGATATCAATAATTAATTTTAATCGTTAATACCCTTTATGTCTCCTAGACAATTAATGATTAAAATCTAGAACCCAACGTTACATTCAAATAGTAGTTAGGTGACCTTTATCCTATTCTTTAAATTAACAAGGTACAAGGTAGTCAATGTTTGACAATTGCAACCCTTTGCAACTTCTAGTTTTATGGGATCGGTTAAGCATCTTATGTTTAGTTGGCATGTTTAATCCCATCAACACCATTGTATACCATGCTTCGGTGACCCTATTCACATGGTTTCCAATTTAAGTCGTCCTACTTATACACACGTGTAAGTTTACATATACAAGTGGTTAGGTGATCTTTATCCCACTTATATGGTAAACCCACCTCAAACACCCAAGTTTTCTCCAACATGGTTAGGTGACCTTTATCCCATATCGAGTTCCCAAGTGATTAGAGTGTTGTATAAAAGGATGGTGTTCGACTTATTTTATAAAAGGGATTTTAGTTTTCTAAATTCTAGATTGGAAAAGCTTTTATGTATCTTTCATTTGCATGCATTCAAATGTATGGTATTAAGTTGAAAAACCCATTTTCAAAATTCCTATTAATAAAACCCATTTTATTATGAAATCATCATACTTTAATAAAACCAATTTTTATTATCTAACGATTTCTAAGGAACCAATTTTATGCCAGTTGTTGGTTTTAAGTAGTTAGCAAACCATATTACAATAACACAAACAAAAGAAAATCCACCATGCAAGCATAAAACATACAACCACAAGTTCATAACCATAGCCTCCTAATGTTGACTACACTTGTTGACCGAAGAAAAGTGTGTCAAAAAGGTCTTTCTTAAGGGACCCGAAAGGACATAATCTTGTGTCGGTGAACTCCCACTTAATCCCGCATCCAAATGTTCCAAGTGTTCACCCCCGTATTGTGGTCTCAACTTTATTTGGGCTTCTATCCTTGATCTTCTTTTACAAAATATGTCCTAATACATTTTTCTAGTAAAAAAAAATGCATCTAATCTACTTATTATTACAAACCAAATGAATGAATAAATAGATTACAAACCCAAATAAATATTACAACCATATCGAATGAACAAACAACCACTTGAATAAACAAACACATCGACACAATCATTCAACCAAACACAAGGCCATGGCTAGGTTATGAACATCCAATACACATCCAAATGTGCAATAATACAAGACCAATATGGTTCCCCTTTTTCCCTCAAACTTTCGGCCCAAAAAACAACCAAACCGAAAGTTTCGGGTTTTTGTCCAAACAACACAATCAATCATCCAAATGACTTAGTTTTTCAAGATTACCACATGCATGTAAAGCATAACCTTGAAAAACCATGGGGTAACCAAAACCCCTAAAATTTCGCCAAATGGTAAAACCCCACCATAAACCCGAAAATTTTTGGGTTTAATGAAGCATGCATCCGTATAAGCGGCTCTTGATGCCATTGTTGGGTTTTAACAAGATTATCAAAGTGATAAAACCTTACTTTTACCAAAAACGTAGCGGATAAATGTTTTAAATCTTGTTGTTTATAGTGTATAAAACCAATTTTATACATGCAAAACCCAAACCCGGATCCATATACGAAATACATACTATCAAACACATGCATGTCACTATAAGTTCATGCATGTTAAACTACCTTTCAAGTAAACCAAAAACCGGGTGAAGAAAGAGTGATTGAAAGGCAAGAACTTGAATATGGAAGCTCCTCAAGCTAGCATACCCCAAGCCTCCGACAATACACCTTTGTTTAGCTTGGATTCACTTGAAAAACCAACTCCTCCTTGATGTTCTTCCTTGTGGCCGAAAATGGGAGAGAAAAGGAAGAGAGGAATGTTTTGTTACTTGCAAAAAATTGTATGAATGAATGAAAGAGAGTTAGGTAGTTAATGGAAGCACCACCCATGGCACCCACTCACATCCAATGCATGTCTCCACTAAAGAAAACATAATAATATAAAATAAAAGGTGTAAGAGAGTAAAAAGGGGGGGGGGGGGGGCGGCCACCCTCTCACCCATTTCAAATTTTATATATATTTTTGTCTTTAAATAAGTTTTATATCATAAAACTCACATTGTGATATTTCCCAAAATAAATATAACACAATATAGGTAACATGCTTGGTAACAATTATTCACATATTGTTATTTAACCATCTTTAATAACACTATGGAATGCTCTCTTTCAAAGTATAAATCATCCATATGATTTATTTATTTCACAAGTACAATGTATTTAGAAACCCCTTTCCAAATAACTCAAGTGTTAATATTTGTTTGTTATGATCTTATCATATATAAACAAATATTATTGGTGTTTGTCTAGCTTGTTATTGGGTATGACCCGACTTGAATCATAATGTACTAGCCACATCAATAATGATATGTGTCTTGGGGAGATCGAGTCCAACAATACCGACCTGGAATTGAACGTTGGATGGCTGGACGGTGTCTGATTGCACGAAAAACGAGAGGGGGGGGGGGGCTCTAGGGCGCCGATCGGGATTTGGGTGTAGGGTTTAGGTTATATTTTTTTTATAAATAATATATTAACAATATACATTCTGGCCCCTCCACTTTACTAATGGTTGAACTTGTAAGAAAATTTATGTATGATAAGCTTACGAGGGTGGCAAGAAACTCTCGGGAGAATGCCGGGTCAAGCCCGAAAGGTGTACACAACACTAGAAGATTAAACATTTTATCGGAAATTAACGGACGCGACAAGTCTACTCCCCTAAGAATGGGATTCGTCCCCGAATCCCGCTACACAGGAACAAGCGGGGGTTGAGACAATTCAAAACATCAAATCATATTTATACATAATAATTCTAAACGTCATGACGTCTGATCAGACGGTTAAATAACTGTAACCCCAATTTGACACCGTTACATATATACAACTTAGCATAATTGACCCCTGTTCTTTTGACTTAACTAATAATACAACAAATACATAATTACATAACAGACCCTTTTATAATTAATTTCAACACTCCCTCCTAAATTATAAAAGCAGGCTGGGTCTTCTTTTCTTTATGCTTAGAGTCTTCCTCTTTTTACCCGGACAGCAGTTGGCCCGTTCTTGCCTGCATTTTCTTCAACATGGATCTTCCTTCCTTGTATCACATCATAGCTCCAATCTAAGGTCTCCAAATAGAGTTGATATAATGTCTTGATTTCTACCTCCATGTCAATGTCAAAACCCATATTGACAGTCACTTGTTTCCATGCATTTCTAATTGCAACTTTTTTATATACTCCTTGTAGTTGTATAAACATAAATAAGTCGAAGAGGTCGACTTTCTTTCCATTCTTAAATAAATGAGAATGGGTTGGTTGAAATGTGATACCAAATAAATATTATGATACCGGATTAATAAGTCATAGAAGTTTTCTCTAAAACTATCTTTGAATCTCTCGATCAATGAATGAATCTGCAACATGTCCCGGAACTTCATACAATCGTCATACGATAATATATTTAGAGGATAAAACACTTCTTCTTCTTCACTATCTTGGTATGCCATCAAGTCTAGTGCCTCAAAATAATTCTCTAACACAGCTTCCCTTTGTTTTAAGTTTGTTCCTTCAATTGAGCCTGACCCGTCTGGGTCTTCAAGTATTTCATTACTTGCTGTTTCTTCAAGGTGCATATCACCGGCCCTTTCTTCATTCAATTTTTTAATGTGGCACTTACTTCCAACTAGGGTAACCTCATACCCTTGTTCTTTAAGTTGATCCAAACTTATAATTTTCTATCCATGCTGAGCTCATAATAAACATTAGGAACGAATTCCTCTTTCCCATGGATATCAATTTTAACAATGCCACCTCCATAAATGAACATACAAATATGTTCATCCACTTTAGATTCCACCCCAAATGATTTCTTAAAGCTCGTAAAGAATAATCTGTTTCCTGTCATATGATTATTTAAGCATGTGTTTACAAACCAAACTTTGTCCCATATTGACAATCACTTGTTTAGAGACATTTCTAATGGTAATTTTTTTATATACTCCTTGTAGTTGTATAAACATAAATACGTCGAAGAGGTCGACTTCCTTTCAATTGCATAAATAAGAGGGAATGGGTCAGTTGAAATGTGATACCGAATCAATATTATGATACCAGATTAATAAGTCATAGAAGTTTTCTCTAAAACTATCTTAGAATCTCTCGATCAATGAATGAATCTACAAAATGTCCAGGAACTTCATACAATCATCATACGATGATATATTTTGAGGATAAAACACTTCTTCTTCTTCACTATCTTGGTATGCCATCAAGTCTAGTGCCTCAAAATAATTCTCTAAAACAACTTCCTTTTGTTTTAAGTGTGTTCCTTCAATTAAGACTGACCCGTCTGGGTCTGCAAGTATGCCTGAACCGTCTGGGTCTGCAAGTATTTCATTAGTTGCTATTTCTTCAAGGTGCATATCACCGGCCCTTTTCTCATTCAATTTTTTAATGTGGCATTTACTTCCAACTAGGGTAACCTCATACCCTTGTTCTTTAAGTTGATCCAAACTTAATAAATTTTTATCCATGCTGGGAACATATTAAACATTAGGAATAAATTCCTCTTTCCAATGGATATCGATTTTAACAATGCCACCTCCATAAATGAACATACAAATATGTTCATCCACTTTAGTTTCCACCCCAAATGATTTCTTAAAGCTCGTAAAGAATAATCTATTTTCTGTCATATGATTATTTAAGCATGTGTTTACAAACCAAACTTTGTCCCATGTTTGAAAATAGGTTCCAATAACCATGTATTCGTTAGTTGACGAGAACATGGAACTGTTGCAATTTTTGTTAGGCATTCATATGAAAAGTGTCCAACATCTTTACAAATATGACATATAATGAAAAACTTTTCTTTTGAAAATTCTTGTTCGTCTTTAACCTTCTCCTTTTGTTTCTTCATGGATACCTTGAATTTTCTTCTTGCCCTCTTTGCTTGTTGCTTTGTTAGTCTTCTACCATCTTTATACAACAACATATCATCTCCTATGGTTAGCCTTTTATTAACTTTTGTTATCTCCAAGTTAACATATGAGTCTGCATCATTTTTCCGTGTTGCGATTGTCATGCCATCATCATGAATTCCATGACCTTTTCCATGACCTTCATCTTTTCCATCTTCAACCATTCCTCGGTTGGAACTATGGACTGTCCCTTGTCCATCAATACAAGAATTTTCTTCAAATCTTGTCTGGTCCGCTACAATATGAAATTTTCGCCTCTTTGAAGAAAGTGGGATTGTTACTTTGTTCTGGCTTGATGCTTCTTAAATCATTGATCATTCCCTGTTTGATTGTGGAGATAAGGCTGGGTTTGAAGGTATGTTCCTTCTTCTGGTCCGAGTATAAAACTGATCTGCCATCACTCTGGCTTTCTTCTTGGCAAGAAATAGGGATTTCAAAATAACCAATTCTTATTTTCTTCAAATTGCTTTGCATTGCCATCTTCTTCCTTTTTCAATTTTAATTTACTGCTTTGCTTCTTGAGAGAGGACCGTATAAACAGAACCAAGGGCTCTGATTCCAATTGTTGGATATCAAGAAGCCTTAGAACATAGGTTTACTTAAGAGTGGGAATGAAAGATTACTGAAGATGAAAGTATTATTGAATAGTGATTAACAATAAATAAAATATGCAGATTGCATATACACATACAACAGATTTTTAACACAACGAACTGATTTATTCCAAAGTTGTTCAATCATATTTATACACAATAATTCTAAACGTCATGACGTCTGATCAGACAGTTAAATAACTGTAACCCTAACTTGACACCGTCACATATATACAACTTAACATATTTGACCCTTGTTCTTTTGACTTAACTAATAATACAAAAAATACATAATTACATAACAAACTCTTTTATAATTAATTTCAACACTCCCCCCTTAATTATAAAAGCGGGCCGGGTCTTATTTTCTTTATACTTAGAGTCTTCCTCTTTTTACCCGGACATTAGCTGGCCCGTTCTTGCCTTCGTTTTCTTCAACATGGATCTTCCTTCCTTGTATCACATCATAGCTCCAATCTAAGGTCTCCAAATAGAGTTGATATAATGTCTTGATTTCTACCTCCATGTCATTGTCAAAACCCATATTGACAGTCACTTGTTTCCATGCATTTCTAATGGTAACTTTTTTATATACTCCTTGTAGTTGTATAAACATAAATAAGTCGAAGAGGTCGAATTCCTTCCCATTGCTTAAATAAGGGGGAATGGGTCGGTTGAAATGTGATACCGAATCAATATTATGATACCAGATTAATAAGTTATAGAAGTTTTCTCTAAAACTATCTTTGAATCTCTCGATCAATGAATGAATCTGCGACATGTCTAGGAACTTCATACAATCATCATTCGATGATATATTTTGAGGATAAAACACTTCTTCTTCTTCACTATCTTGGTATGCCATCAAGTCTAGTGCCTCAAAATAATTCTCTAAAACAGCTTCTCTTTGTTTTAAGTTTGTTCCTTCAATTGAGCCTGACCCGTCTGGGTCTGCAAGTATTTCATTACTTGCTGTTTCTTCAAGGTGCATATCACCGGCCCTTTCTTCATTCAATTTTTTAATTTGGCATTTACTTCCAACTAGGGTAACCTCATACCCTTGTTCTCTAAGTTGATCCAAACTTAATAAATTTTTATCCATGCTGGGCACATAATAAACATTAGGAATAAATTCCTCTTTCCCATGGATATTGATTTTAACAATGCCACCCCCATATATGAACATACAAATATGTTCATCCACTTTAGTTTCCACCCCAAATGATTTCCTAAAGCTCGTAAAGAATAATCTGTTTCTTGTCATATGATTATTTAAGCATGTGTTTACAAACCAAACTTTGTCCCATGTTTGAAAATCGGTTCCAATAACCATGTATTCGTTAGTTGATGAGAACATGGAACTGTTTGCAATTTTTGTCGGGCATTCATATGAAAAGTGTCCAACATCTTTACAAATATGACATGTTTTGGTCAAAAATTAATAACAATGATTGCATAACCAAATTAGTAATCGGGACTAGGTGCTTGTATGAAATGAACGTAAAAGTACTTGAACACAAGGATTTGTTGCGAGGAAAAAACCCGTTATCCTTAGGATAACAAGCAAAAAACCCCGGGCGGTGAAAACTATCACCACCGGTTTATTAATAATAAAGGGGATTACAATGGTGGAGCTCAAACTTGATCATGATTACAAAGAATGCGAGTACTAGTAAGTTCTCGAGTGCTAGAGTGTGTGTTATGATTCGTATAGAGCTCTATTTATACAAAAATATAGCTAACAATATGCCCTATATTTAAGGAAAGTCTTAGACTAAATCAATCAGCCGTTAATCCCGTTAACCAACACGTTTCCTTTGCTACCACGATCTAATAACGGCAGGTGCGAGTATTCAGGAGATCACAACAATAATCTTTGACCTGGTAAACGTAGAAAGTAGTAGACAATGTGTTAGTTGTATAACATAATTAGGATACCTGTTACCTTGGAGGATACCGCATCCTAGATTTGCTCTGAATATAATGTTTGCTGAGGATAATGAAAATTCGTGCCCTAACAATTGTCCCCAAATTTAATAGCTGTCGATATAGATTACAGCTGTAAAATTTTCAAATTTTAAATTTTGAATTTCAAATCTTGCGTGGTGGATTTTTAATGCACGTGTCAGCCGTTTTGATTACTCGCCAAACCCTAAGCCGTCCTTATAATTACCCGGATAAATAACATTTCTATCCGTCTTTCCTTCTATCCAGGTAAACTCTTTCTTCTTCTTCTTTATATTCTGGAAATCATGAGTCCGAAGCTCCATGATTCTGGTATTGAGGATTTCGTTTCCCAAAATCTTCTTGCCAACCCCGTGAACGAGATATGCACGTTCAATAATAATGATATTGCGAGCTTACAATCCCGAGGCTGCTTCCCTTTGGGAACCGTTTTCCGTCCCTTCGATCCAGTTGTCTTATCTGATCTTGTCTCTAAGACCTGGATTTGTTTTCCTTTTTTGCCATTCAAGATCGGCTTTACTTACCCCTTTCCAGCATTTACCACGGATTTTTTCATCGGAACTGGGCTTAGTTTTGTCCAAACCATGCCGATGGTTTGGAGGACATTGTTTGTCCTGGAGAGACTAATTGGCGATTATGCTCTAGATCTTACTCTTTCTGAGCTTGCCTCCGTCTATGACCTTCGTAGCCACGGTTCCTCAAGATACCTTCTCAAAACCAGATCTGGTCGGAATCCACTAGTTTTGAAAAACACCCAGAAAAATGACCAATGGAAGAAGAAACTCTTCTTTGTTAGGAGAGACTCGCTTCCGAACCCCAAAAACCTTCCGTACCTTTGGGTGACCAAAAGTAGGATACGTTGTCTTGAAACTGTATGTTGTTATTCTTGTGACTGACATGCTTTTATCTTGTCTTATCGCAGCCTTGAAGTTCTTCGAAATCGCTCCTCATGGCAAAGAAACTGAGAACAAGCTAAATTCTTTCTACCTCATAGACGAGGAAGAGAGAACGTTTCTTTTTCAGTCTGGTCTCCAAGAATCATCTTCGTCCGAGAGCTCCGTTATGTCTGGTAAGAGACATTGAAATGTTAGTATAAATATTTTAAAGATTAGAGATACTGACCTATACACTTGTAGGTAAATTTGCTTCAGCCTTTGCTTTGGATGACATTGATAGCATGGTCTCTACTGGTAGTACCAAGAAAAAAGAAGCTGCCCTTGCCTCCTTACCAAAACCTGAGAGCTGTCACGCCAAGGGATCCAAAAAGAGGAAAACCCAGGAAGCATCTGATTCTTCTCTGACCTGCAATCTAGAGTTTAACAAGGTATACCTCCTGCCAGTATCCTCATATTTTTGAAATAATATATGTTGAGGAAAGTTCATTTTGGATAGGGTTTGGAACAACTATCCTCCTGCTTTAACGATCTGCATTATGAGCTTCTTGATTCCAACACACGCATAGCTGAGATGCTGAAGATTGCAACTATTAAAACCAACCTTCTTGACAAGAAGACCAAGGAAATTGAGGAGTTGAAGCAGGAACTCTCGATGGCCAAAAAGGAACTTGTTCACCAAGAAGCGGATCGTCTGGCTCAGATCCAAGAGGTTACTGAGGGTGCGAAGAGGTCTGCGGTTATTTCCATCTTCCAGTCTCGGCTTAAGATGGCCAGGGAGGCCAAAGATGCCGGTGTTGACACCTCCTTTTGGGATGTGGCTGGTTGAGAGAAAGTTTTGTCTGAGCTTAATGGCGAGGATACGGAGGATGCTGGTCCTAGTGGCATGGAGAGGGTTGTGGATGTGGCGATCAAGGGAGCGGCGAAGGCGGTTGGTGGCGAGGTGCAATTGGGCGATGATAGTGGTAAAGAAAAGGCTTGAGCCCAATTTTTTATGTGTTTATTTGTGGTTTGATGTTGGGTTGTAATGGTTGTTGAATAATTTACTTCTTCTGTTTTAAACAATAGTATGCTTAGGATATTAGGATACATGGGTGGAGGGATCTTGACTTTCCAAGGCGAAGCCCATGTTATCTTGACTTTTGAACATCTGGCAATATTCGGGTGGAGGGATCTTGGCTTTTCAAGACGAAACCTGGGTGTTGCCTTTCTAATTTCCTACACTTATGATTAGTAATGATATGATCTTTTGACTTTAAGTATCGTGTCTAGTAACTTATAAGTTTTAGTTGGAATATTACATGTCTTTAATTTTCTGAAATAAGTTATGTTGATGATAATATATCTTGAAAACATTTTATTGAATATTTATAGTTTTAGAAAATATATCTCTAAGACACTTTGTCAAGATATCTTGAGGATCATATATCCTGAACATGAAATACTTTTATGTTTTCAGCAAACATAATCAAAAGACTTATTAGGATTTGAAAATATCTTAAAGACAATAAATCATTATGCCTTGTGTGAGTTATCACAATCAAACCAAAAGATCATACTTTGAAATATAAATCGAGTAAAAAAACTAAGTGTAAAGAGTACCTTCGTGGAGATCATTTATAAATCTAATGGGCTTACGTGTGATGTCCCCAACCGTTGATCCTTCTAAGTATCAAGCTCCTGGGATTTTGCTAAGTTAAAAATAACTTAGTAACCTTTTTAGAATTAGCGATCTGTCGAAACAAAGTTAGATAACTCTGGCGACAAAGCCCATTAACTGGCGATAAAGCCTTTTTACTGGCGACTAGGCCTTAACTTTAGAGACATAAAAATGTCTAAACTTGAGATAAAACTGGGGAAGGTCCCAAACGCATAGGCATGATTATGCCAAGACTTTAGATAACACCAATGTGTTACAAACCTTATATAACATGAAAATATTATAAACCATATGCGTGACACGTCTGTCACTTGTCTTAAGGATTCGGTATATAGCCAACAACAGACGGATTGTCAGCTGGTCTGGTCAGCCTGCCTTGAACTATACCCGAATCATCGTGCGCTCCAGGCGTCGTTAGAAAGGTGAAGACCTTTAAACCTTTTGAGATATTTGGGATATAATTTTCGTGCGCCCCTGGCGTTCGTTGGAAAGGTGAAGACCTTTAAACCTTGTGGGATATCAGGGATATCATATTCATGTGGGAGGTGATCAGCCTCTGACTGTTTTCAATATAACGTATCCTTAGGATAACTGCAAAACACTAAGCTCTTGATGAGGGGTGGGTGTTAGCCTGGCTAACACCCCTCCGATGCTTAAGTCAGTAAATTTGATTTAAAGATAATAGAGTTAAAAAATGTAAGAATAGATAAGGAAACATACCTTCATCTTGAGGATACTAATATACTAGTTAAGTATACTAACAAAAATACGCCTTGAGGTGGATAGCATTCCAAGCTCTTGGTATAAGAACACATTCCATAGTGATTAACCTGTAGGCCCCTTTTCCTGCCTCCGAATTTATCAGGTAAGGACCTTCCCACTTTGGAGCCAGCTTTCCATCTGCTGGGTTAGTGGTATTCTGAAATGCTTTTCTTAGCACAATGTCTCCTATTTGGAATCTTCGAATCCTGATATTCTTGTTGTAGGACTTGGCTATTCTTTGTTGGTATGCTGCCATTCTGATCCTGGCGAGATCTCTGAGTTCATCAATGGTATCCAAGTCTTCAGCAAGGCTTTGGTTGTTGGACTCAATATCTTGGATGCTGGTTCTTGCTGTGGGGATCACCATCTCTGTAGGGATAACAACTTCGGCCCCAAACACTAAGGAGAAAGGTGTTTGTCCCGTTGCATTTTTTGAAGTGGTTTTATCAGCCTAAAGTACAAATGGTAGTTCTTCAGCCCATTTTCCTTTCTTGGATCCCAATTTCTTCTTCAGATTGTTGATGATGATCTAGTTACTAGATTTTACTTGACCGTTAGCTTGAGGGTGTACCGGAGTTGAAGTCACCATCCTGATTCCCCAACTTTCACAAAAGTTGGTTGTTCTGCTACTGATGAACTGTGAGTCATTGTCACAAACAATCTCCGCCGGGATACCAAATCTTGTCAGGATATTGCGTTTGATGAATGAGATCACATCCTTTTCTTTAACTTGAACAAATGCCTCTGCTTCGATCCACTTGGAGAAGTAATCTGTCATGGCCAGCATAAAGACTTTCCCACCAGGAGCCTTGGGTAGCTTTCCCACAATATCCATTCCCCATTTCATAAATGGCCATGGGGATATGA
Organism: Bidens hawaiensis; assembly: GCF_021521415.1. NCBI lineage: Eukaryota > Viridiplantae > Streptophyta > Magnoliopsida > Asterales > Asteraceae > Bidens > Bidens hawaiensis. Next base: position 264,294 of record NW_027493232.1, read on the forward strand.
TAGGATATAATAGTTCAGCTGGTTGATGCAATATGTTGCTATGTCTTTGGCAAGCATCACATTTTTTTGGAGAAATCCATTGCATCTCTCTTCATTGTTGGCCAGAAGTAACCTGTCCTCAGTATCTTGGATGCTAAGGCTCTGCCCCCAGTGTGGTTTCCACAATCGCCTTCATTTATGTCTTTGAGAACTTCTTGTGCTTCTTGATATTCTAAGCATCTCAAGTATGGAACTGCAAGTGATTTTCTATATAATACATTATTTAGGATAATAAACTGGGTTACCTTCATTCGGAATGCTCTGGGATTTTCTCCTTCTGGGATCTCGTTATCCTGAAGATACCGTATTATGGGATTGGTCCAAGATGCTGGATTATCCTTAGAATTTGAAGTTTCTAAGATCTCGAGGTTCTCCTTTGTTGCTGGAGTCAAGATATGCACGATAGGTGTCTTGACATCTCCTGGTACCTTGAGAGCTGATGCCAAGTTTGCTAAGGCATCTGCTTCAGTGTTCTCTTCCCTTGGTACCTGCACTATGTCAAATGTTTCGAAACACATAGCTAATTGCTTAACTATTTCTAAATATTTCGCTAAGTTTTTTGCATTTGCTGCATAAGAGCCATTGAAATGGTTAGCTAATAACAAAGAATCAACGTAAACTTGAAGATACCTGACCTTCATATCTTAAGCTAATTGCAAACCAGCTATTAAGGCCTCATATTCAGCCTCATTATTAGTAGCCTGAAATTCACAAGATATAGATAGAGGTATTATGTCCCCCTGTGGCGATTTTAGCAGGATACCTAGACCTGTTCCTCTTATGTTGGAGGCATCATCAGTATGCAAAGTCCAACATTCCTTGACGTTCAATTGTTGAACTTCCTTTTCAATTTCTTCAAGTATATCCTGGCTAAAATCAGCCACAAAATCGGCAAGTGCTTGAGATTTGATGGCTGTTCTTGGCTCATACATGTTATCGAATGCACTAAGTTTTACAGCCCATTTTGCCATCCTACCTGACATTTCTGGTTTCCTCAAAACAACTTTAATAGGATAGTTAGTCTTTACATGTATAGCATGAGTTTCAAAGTAATTCCTTAGTTTAGTGGAAGCCATTATAAGTGCTAAAATTAACTTTTCAAGATAAGAATACCTGGATTCAGCATCTAGTAGACTTTTACTTACATAATATATTGGATGTTGTTGACCTTCATGATCCTTGACCAAGACGGCACTGATTGCACTCCCAGAAACGGCTAAGTACAGGGATAGAGGCTCACTATGAACTGGCTTCATTAGAAGTGGTGCTGAGGATAAGTATTCCTTCAGGGATACCAATGCCCTTTCTTTCTTTTCTCCCCATTCGAACTTTTGATTCTTCCTCAGGATATCATAGAAGTCCTTACACTTCTCTGAAGATCTTGAGATGAATCTGTTGAGAGCAGCTATTCTTCCTATCAACCTTTGGACATCTTTGACATTTCTTGGTGATTTGATATCCAGGATAGCCTTGATCTACTCTGGGCTTGCTTCTATTCCTCTATTGGTGACCATGTATCCCAGGAATTTTCCTGCTTTGACCCCAAAGTGACATTTGGCTGGATTCAATTTCATGTTGTATACATCCAGGATATCAAATGCTGTTGCCAAGTCTTTGAGATGAGCCTCAGCCTTTTTTGACTTCACCACCATGTCATCTATGTAGACTTCCATCGTGTCCCCCAGTTAGTCTTTGAACATCATGTTAACGAGCCTTTGGTATGTTGCACCTACATTTTTAAGTCCAAAAGGCATTGCAGTATAACAGTATATACCTGTAGGAGTCATGAAGGTTGTGTCTTCTTGATCCGAAAGTTCCATTTGAATTTGCTGAAATCCTGAGGATGAGTCCATGAAGGTTGCAGTTCATGGCCAGCGGTTGCATCCACCATTGAGTCGATGTGTGGGAGTGGAAATGGATATTTTGGGCAGGCCTTATTCAGGTCTGTGAAATCCACACACACACTCCATTTCCCATTTTTCTTCTGGACAACAACTAGATTGGCCAAACATCTAGGATATTGGACTTCTCTTATCATCTTAGTTTTGAGCAGCTTCTACACCTCTTCTTGTATGATAGCGTTTCTCTCAGGAGCAAACTTCCTTTGCTTTTGATGTACTGGCCTGAAAGATTTGTCTATACCAAGTTTATGAGTGATTATAGATTTAGATATACCTGTCATATCTTCATGTTTCCAAGCGAAGGTAGAAGCTCTTTTATTTAGAAAGGATATCAATTCCATCTCAATATCCTTAGGAATACTTGATCCTAACAATACTTTGACTTCAGTATCCTGAGGATCCAAAGATACTTCCTTTACATCCTACTCTCTTGCTTGCAGGACCTTCCCTGGTTGTTGCTGTAATTGCTATGCTTGATTAGGCTTTGTAGTCCACTTCATTGATGAAGCATAAAATTCCTTGGCATCTTGTTGATCACTCTCAATTTTGATGACTCCCTAAGGACTTGGGAGTTTCACACACTAATGGTAGGTCGAGGGTACTGCCTTCATGCTGTGGACCCAGGGCCAGCCTAAAATCACATTACAACAAGATAAAGAGTCAATAACGCAAAACTTTTGTAGGGAGTTAGTTCCCTTGATATATATTGGAAGTTTGATTTCTCCCAAGGTGTTCTTGGTTTTGCCACTGAATCCGACAAGAACTGGGGATTTTGGGATAATCTCTGTTTCTGAGATATCCATTTTCTTCAATGCGTCCATCTGGATAATGTTTACAGAGCTTCCTCCATCAACGAGTATTCTGCGCACAAAACAGTTAGCTATACATAAAGTGATTACCAAACCGTCGTGGTTGGGATCCGCAAGGTCACATTTATCCTCCTCATCGAATGATATGATTCTTTGAGTTGTCAATGTGGAAGTACGGAGAGGTCTTTCTCCGTTGTCCATCTTCGTTATCTCTGAAATGTTTCTTGGCTGCTGAATACGAGGTCCCGCAGATGTCAGATCCTCCAGAGATAAAGGATACCACCTTAGCTTCGGGTGGTGGGGAAGGTGCCCTTTCAGGTATCTTGACAGGATCCTGACTCTTGTTCTTATTTCTTCCAAATAGTTCCTTTAGGTGTCCCTTACAAAGAAGGTACCCTATCTCCTTCCGGAGTGCTATACAATCGTCTGCTCGACGGCCAAAGTCTTCATGGAACGCACGCCATTTTGACTTGTCTTTGTTTGATCCGGGCTTCTCATTCTTCTTAGGCCATCTGGCCTTGTCACCTAAATCCTGCATGGCACAAATTGCACCACCAATATCAAGTTTAAAGCAATATTTGGATATTTTAGGATATTCTTTGTCATCTTCGTCTTCTTCCACAACGTTGATCTTGGGATTATCCTGCTTGGAATAAGGCTTTGGCTTAAAGAACTTTTGGGGAGAGTCTGATTTCCTATTGGTTGACTCGTACTTTGGGATAACCAAATCTCCATGAGCCTTCTTATCATCTTCCAGCCGAATGTATCTCAACGCCCTGTTTCTGAGTTCATCTAGATTTCTGCATGGGGTCATGACGAGGTCGTCGTAGAAAGGAGAATCCTTCCTAAGTCCCATCTTGAAGGCTTCAACAGTAGCTGCCATATCAAGGTTGGGGATTTCCAAAGCTTCCCTGCTAAATCGAATTATGTAATCCCTTAGGGATTCATTGTTATGCTGAACAATTATATATAAATCACCTATCATTTTCTCAAAAGATCTACTACAAGAAAATTGATTATTAAACAAGTTAATTAAATGAGAAAAGGAAGTGATAGTATTGAAAGGAATACTTAATAACCATTTGAGGGCCGGCCCTGTTGGTGTTGAACCAAACCCTTTACATAGACAGGCTTCTTTGATTTCTGCGGGGATAGGGTTGACCTCCATCCTTTCTCTGTATTGAGCTACATGCTCCTTAGGATCCGTAGTGCCATCATAAAGTTTGATGTTGGGCGTTTGGAATTTCCTGGGGATCTCCACGTCGCATATGGGCCAAGTGAAACTGGAAAGTTGTGACTGCCTACCGGAACTTCAGCTATGGGACAGATTGTCCCCGGGATACTGGAGATCATGTCTGTCATTTTCTATAATTTCCTGGCTATATCGGGGGATATCCCCTTATCCTGCACAGATCCATGGTTAGTGTATAAATTAGAATTAAGTAAACTGTTACCAGGATCTTGGTTAGGTCTTTGGTATCCTGAGCTTTGGTGGTTAATTCCTCCATTGATGGTATCCCCAGGATAAGGTGGTGCCTGCATAGGGATGTCATCTCCAACATGCACTTCTGAGGATGTCATAGGGGATCCCGATAAGAATATGCCGGCAGGCACGGTTGAGCGAGGCTGCATGTTGATGGAACCTGGCCTCGTTGGTTCGGATAACTCCGAGGATACCGAAGGAAAAGATCTCCAGTATCCTGATTGTTGCTGCAATGGAATCGTTGCTGATTGTGTCCCCAAGGATCCAGGATTCTGAAGGATAGAAGATCCTGGAGAATCAAAATCAAGGACCCTGGGCATGATTGGAGTGGCCTCCTGCCCTGGTTTCTTTTTTATTCCTTCAATCTCCTGAATAGCCTTGAGTTGGTCTTCTCTTGCTGCTCCATGTGCGTTTAGACCTGTTTCATCAAAGCAAAAATATCATTGTTAGAAATAAGCGGGTCTACCCATGTAGAGGATCCCGCGAATGTTGGGAGTTCTCCTTTGGGCTGAGTATTTTTCTTCGGCAGTGGTGGAGGTCCTGGGTTGACACTTGAAGCAGTAGTGACCACTGGAGCAAAGACGGAACTGGTTTTTGGTTGTGAGGCCATTGTAATGAGAATGAAGGTGAATGAACTAAACGGATTTAATGGATTAAAGCACTATTAGCCCCACGATGGGCGCCAAATTATTTTGGTCAAAAATTAACAACAATGATTTCCTAACCAAATTAGTAATCGGGACTAGGTGCTTGTATGAAATGAACGTTAAAGTACTTGAACATAAGGATTTGTTGCGAGGAAAAAAACCCGTTATCCTTAGGATAACAAGCAAAAAACCTCGGGCGGTGAAAACTATCACCACCGGTTTAGTAATAATAAAGGGGATTACAATGGTGGAGCTCAAACTTGATCGTGGTTACAAAGAATGCGAGTACTAGTAAGTTCTCGAGTGCTAGAGTGTGTGTTATGATCCGTATAGAGCTCTATTTATACAAAAATATAGCTAACAATATTCCCTATATTTAAGGAAAGTCTTAGACTAAATCAATTAGCCGTTAATCCCGTTAACCAACACATTTCCTTTGCTGCCACGATCTAATAATGGCAGGTGCGAATCTTCAGGAGATCACAACAATAATCTTTGACCTGGTAAACATAGAAAGTAGTAGACAATGTGTTAGTTGTATAACATAATAGGATACCTTATAACATAATTAGGATACCTGTTACCTTGGAGGAAACCGCATCCTAGATTTGCTCTGAATATAATGTTTGCTGAGGATACTGAAAATCCGTGACCTAACATGACACATAATGGAAAACTTATCTTTTAAAAATTCTTGTTCATCTTTAACCTTCTCCTTTTGTTTCTTCATGGATACCATGAATTTTCTTCTTGCCCTCTTTGCTTGTTGCTTTGTTAGTCTTCTACCATCTTCGAATGAAAACTATGAAAGTTTTCGCCTCTTCGAATGAAAGTGGGATTGTTACTTTGTCCCGGCTTGATGCTTCTTAAATCATTGATCATTCCCTGTTCGAATTTGGAGATAAGGCTGGGTTTGAAGGTATGTTCCTTCTTCTGGTCTGAGTGTAAAACTGATCTGTCATCACTCTGGCTTTCTTCTTCGCAAGAAATAGGGATTTCAAAATCACCAATTCTTATTTTCTTCAGATTGTTTTGCATCGGCATCTTCTTCTTTTTTCAATTTTAATAGACTGCTTCGCTTCTTGATAGATGAACGTATAAACAGAACCAAGGGCTTTGATACCAATTGTTGGATATCAAGAAGCCTTAGAACATAGGTTTAATTAAGAGAGGGAATGAAGGATTACTGAAGATGAAAGTATGATTGAATAATGATTAACAATAAACAAAATATGCAGATTGCATATGAACATACAGAAGATTTTCAACACAACGAACTGATTTATTCCAGACTTGTTAAATCATATTTATACACAATAATTCTAAACGTCATGACGTCTGATCAGACGGTTAAATAACTGTAACCCTAATTTGGCACCGTTACATATATACAACTTAACATAATTGACCCCTGTTCTTTTGACTTAACTAATAATACAACAAATACATAATTACATAACAGACCCTTTTATAATTAATTTCAACACTCCCCACATAATTATGAAAGCGGGACGGGTCTTATTTTCTTTATGCTTAGAGTCTTCCTCTTTTTACCCGGACAGCAGCTGGCCCGTTCTTGCCTTCATTTTCTTAAACATGGATCTTCCTTCCTTGTAGCACATCATAGCTCCAATCTAAGGTCTCCAAATAGAGTTGATATAATGTCTTGATTTCTACCTCCATGTCAATGTCAAAACCCATATTGACGATCATTTGTTTCCATGAATTTCTAATGGTAACTTTTTTATATACTCCTTGTAGTTGTATAAACTTAAATAAGTCGAAGAGGTCGACTTCCTTCCCATTGCTTAAATAAGGGAGAATGGGTCGGTTGAAATGTGATACCGAATAAATATTATGATACCAGATTAATAAGTCATAGAAGTTTTCTATAAAACTATCTTTGAATCTCTCGATCAATGAATGAATCTGCAACATGTCCAGGAACTTCATACAATCGTCATACGATAATATATTTAGAGGATAAAACACTTCTTCTTCTTCACTATCTTGGTATGCCATCAAGTCTAGTGCCTCAAAATAATTCTCTAAAACAGCTTCCCTTTGTTTTAAGTTTGTTCCTTCAATTGAGCCTGACCCGTCTGGGTCTTCAAGTATTTCATTACTTGCTGTTTCTTCAAGGTGCATATCACCGGCCCTTTCTTCATTCAATTTTTTAATGTGGCACTTACTTCCAACTAGGGTAACCTCATACCCTTGTTCTTTAAGTTGATCCAAACTTAATAATTTTCTATCCATGCTGAGCTCATAATAAACATTAGGAACGAATTCCTCTTTCCCATGGATATCAATTTTAACAATGCCACCTCCATAAATGAACATACAAATATGTTCATCCACTTTAGATTCCACCCCAAATGATTTCTTAAAGCTCGTAAAGAATAATCTGTTTCCTGTCATATGATTATTTAAGCATGTGTTTACAAACCAAACTTTGTCCCATGTTTGAAAATAGGTTCCAATAACCATGTATTCGTTAGTTGACAAGAACATGGAACTGTTTGCAATTTTTGTCGGCATTCATATGAAAATTGTGCAACATCTTTACAAATATGACACATAATGGAAAACTTATGTTTTGAAAATTCGTGTTCGTCTTTAACCTTCTCCTTTTGTTTCTTCATGGATACCCTGAATTTTCTTCTTTCCCTCTTTGCTTTTTTGCTTTGTTAGTCTTCTACCATCTTTATACAACAACATATTATCTCCTATGGTTAGCCTTTTACTAACTTTTGTAATCTCCAAGTTAACATATGAGTCTGCATCATTTTTCCGTGTTGTGATTGTCATGCCATCATCATGAATTCCATGGCCTTCATCTTTGCCATCTTCAACCGTTCCTCAGTTGGAACTATGGACTGTCCCTTGTCCATCAATACAAGAATTTTCTTCAAATCTTGTCTGGTCTGCTATGTTTTGGTAAAAAATTGTCAAAGGTGATTTTACAACCAAATTAGTAGAATGGGACCAGGTGCTTATAAAATCGGCTTGAACACAGAGATTTGTTGCGAGGAAAAACTCGTTATCATGAGGATAACAAGAAAAAAACCCGGGTGGTGAAAACTATCACCACCAGTTTATTAATAATGAAAATTGGTTACAAATGTGGAGCTGAAACTCGATCGTGATTACAGAGAATGCGAGTACTAGTAAGTATCGTGTGTCTAGAGTGTGTGTTAATCGGAGTTTATAGCTCTATTTATAACAAAATGAGTCTAATAATATTGCCTATAATTTAAGAAATAAGAGACCGGATCCAATTAGCCGTTAATTCTTCAATTAAACACGTTTTCCTTATCAACCACGTTATATTAACAGCAAGTCCGAATCTTCAGCTAATTTCGATAAGTCCTTTGACGTGGTAAACAAGGAAAATAGCGAACAACGTGTTAGTTAAATAACATATCTAAGATACCTGTCACCTTGGAGGATACCATTTCCTTGAGTTATCCTGAACGTGCAGCATGCTAAGGATACCGAAAATCCGAGCCCTAACAATTGTCCCCAAATTTAACAGCTGTAGATATGGATTACAGCTGTAAAATTTTGAATTTTGAATTTATGCATGTGTGAAGGATCTCGCTACACTTGTCATACATCCTGGCGCTTTACTAAACCCTAGATTGTCTATATAACTACCCGGATAAATAACATTTCTATCCATCTTCCCCTTCATCTAGGTAACTTCTTCCTTCTTTCTCTTCTTTATCTTTGTGAAATCATGAGTGCGAAACCTCGCCCTTTCGGTATCGAGGATTTTGTGTCTCAGAATCTCCTCGCATGTCCTGCGAATGAGATATGCATTTTTGGTAACACCGATATTGCGAACCTTCAATCTCGGGGTTGTTTCCTTCGGGAACTATTTTTAGACCATTTGATGCCACGCTTTCCTCCGATCTTGTTTTAAAAACCTGGATTTGCTTTCCATTTTTGCCGTTTATAATCGGCTTTTCTTACCCATTTCCTGCTTTTACTACTGAGTTCTTTATCAGAATTGGTCTCAGTTTTTCCCAAACCATGCCCATGGTTTGGAGGACCTTGTTCATTTTGGAGAGGTTAATCACTGACCAAGCCCTCGATTTCACCCTTTCAGAGCTCGCTTCTGTGTATGACCTTCGCAGCAACGGATCCTCAAGATACCTTCTCAAAATCAAATCCGGCCGAACCCCGCTCGTTTTGAGAAACACCCAGAACAATGACCAGTGGAAAAGAAAATTCTTCTTTGTTAGGAGGGATTCTCTCCCACACTTTGACACTCTTCCTTATTTCTAGGTTTCCAAAAGTAGGATACTTTATCTTGAAGATATATGTTGATATCTTTGTAACTGATATTTTTGTTTTTTGCATCTTTGAAGTTCTTCGAGATTGCCCCTCCAACCAAAGAAATTGAGGATAAGCTTGCCTCTTTCTATCTTATTGACGAGGAAGAGAGGACATTTTATTTCCAGTCAGGCCTTCAAGAACCATCTCTATCCGCGAGCTCCGTTATGTCTGGTAAGAAATACTAAGATATTAGTAGGAAATTTAAGGATCAGAGATACTAACCTGTATATTTGTAGGCAAGTCTTCTCCTGTTTTTGCTCTTAATGATATTGACAGCATGGTATCCACCCGAAGCACCATCAAGAAGGAACCCGTCCCCAGCTCCATCCCACGACCAGAAGGCGGCCGAGCGAAAGGTTCTAAGAAACGGAAGAGCAAAGAGACCAGTGACTCCATTCCTGTGCATGACATTGATTTCCATGATGCTATGACTAAGACTCAACAGGTATCTTTCCCTTTTGTCACGATTTCCTATATCTTGAGGATAATATATACTAAGAATTTCTTTTCCTTGTAGGGCCTTGAGTTTCTTTCTTCCTGGTTTACTGCCATGAGCCTTGAACTTCAGGAAGCCCACACCCGCATTTCTTAGTTGGTGAAGATAGGGACCACAAAGACCAGTCTTCTTGACAAGAAGATCAAAGATCTAGATGACGTGAAACAAGAGCTGTCAGTGACTAAGAAGGAGCTGATTCATCAAGAAGCGGAGTGCTTGGTAAAGGTTCAAGAGGTCATGGAGGGGGCGAAGAAGTCGGCTACTGTCTCTATATTCCAGTCCCGGCTCAGGATGGCTAAGGAGGCAAAGGATGCAGGTCTGGATACTACCTTTTTGGATGTAGCTAGTTGGGAGAGTCTTGGCTGAGCTTAATGGGGAAACTGTGGAGGAAGCATGTCCGAGTGGAGTGGAGAAGGCAGCGGAGGAGGCTGTGGAGGCGGCGATCAAGGATGCAGTGAAGGCGGTTGGTGATGCTGATCAATTGGGCAGTGATGGCGGTAAAGAAAAAGCTTGAGCCCAATTTTTTATGTGTTTGTTGGTTTGTAATGGGTTGTAATGGTCTGTCGAACAATTTACTTTTCCTGTCTTGAACAATTATGCTTAGGATAACTGACAATAAGGAAACATAGGTGGAGGGATCTTGAGTTTCAAGACGAAGCCTATGTTTTCTTGAACATAACTATGTGATAATGCCTGGGTGGAGGGACCTTCCGTTTGTTGAAGATGAAATCTGGGCATTATCTTTTTGCTTATCTGCACTTATCATTAGTAATAATATAATCTTTTGGCTTTAAGCATGCTGTTCATAACTTATCTGAATAAGTCTTAGTTGGAATATTACATATCTTTAATTTTCTGAAATAAGTTACCTCGAAGATAATGTATCCTGAAAACATGCTTCTTGAATATTTTGAGGATTATATTTCTAGAAAATACATCTTAAAGACTTTTCGTTACTATATATTGAGAATCATATATCCTGAACATAAAATATTTTAAATATTTATTTTTAGAAAATATAATCAAAAGACTTACTAGGAATAAAATATCTTAAGGATAATGGAATCTAAATAAAATATCTCAAGGATAATATATCCTTATGCCTTGTGTGAGTTATCACAATTAAACCAAAAGATCATATTTTGAAATATAAATTGTGTGATAAAACTTAGTGTAAAGAGTACCTTCATAGGGAGCATTTATAAATAAGCTTACATATGATGTCCCCAATTGTTGATCTTGTTATATGCTTTTGGAAGAAATAACTTAGTAATATCTTCGATATGCTAAAACAAAGTTAGATAATTCTGGCGATAAAGCCCATTTACTGGCGATAAAGCCTTTTCACTGGCTACTAGGCCTTTACTTGAGAGACATGAAAATGTCTAAACTTGAGATAAGACTGGGGAAAGTCCCAAACGTATGGACATGAAAACGCCGAAACTTTAGATAACATGAAAATGTTATAAACCATATGTGTGACACGTCTGCCACTTATCTTAAGGATTCAGTATATAGCCAACAACAAACGGATTATCAGCTGGTCTGGTCCGCCTGTCTCGAACTATATCCGAATCATCGTGCACTCCAGGTGGCGTTAGAAAGGTGAAGACCTTTAAACCTTAGATGATATCCAGGATATCTTATTCGTGCGCTCCAGGAGTTCGTTGGAAAGGTAAAGACCTTTAAACCTTAGGAGATATCAAGGATATCATATTCGTGTGTGAGGTGATCAGCCTCTAACTGTTGTGAAGATAACATATCCTTGGGATAACTGCAAAACACTAAGCTCTTGATAACGGGTAGATGTTAGCTTGGCTAACACCCCTCCGATGCTTAAGTCAGTAAACTTGATTAAGAGATAATAAAATTGAAATATGTAATAACGTAAAGATAAACAAAGGAACATACCTTTATCCTGAAATGTTGAGAATACAAACGTACCAGTCAAGGATACTAGCAAAAGTATGCCTTAAGATGGATAGCATTCCAAGCTCTTGGTATAGGAACACCTTCCATAGTGATTAACCTATAGGCCCCTTTTCCTGCTTCCGAATCAATCAAGTAAGGACCTTCCCACTTTGGAGCTAGCTTTCCATCTGCTGGGTTAATGGTATTCTGAAATGCCTTTCTTAACACCATATCTCCTACTTGGAATCTTCGAATTATGATATTCTTGTTGTATGACTTGGCTATTCTTTGCTGGTATGCCGCCATTCTGACCTTAGCAAGATCTCTAAGTTCATCAATAGTGTCAGGGTCTTCAGTGAGGCTTTGGTTGTTGGAATCAGTATCTTGGAAGTTGGTTCTTGCTGTGGGAATCACCATTTCTATAGGGATAACAGCTTCGGCCCCAAACACTAAAGAGAAAGGTGTTTGACCCGTTGCATTTTTTGAAGTGGTCCTATCGGCCCAAAGAACGAATGGTAGTTCTTCAGCCAAGTTTCCCTTCTTGGATCCCAATTTCTTCTTTAAATTGTTGATGATAATCTTGTTACTAGACCCTGCTTAACCATTAGCTTGAGAATGTACTGGAGTTGAAGTCACCATCTTAATTCCCCAACTTTCACAAAAATTGGTTGTTCTACTACCGATGAACTGTGATCCATTGTCGCAAACAATTTCTGCCGGGATACCAAATCTTGTCCAGATATTGCGTTTAATAAATGAGATCACATCCTTTTCTTTAACTTGGACAAATGCCTCGGCTTCGATCCACTTGGAGAAGTAATCTGTCATGGCCAGCATAAAGACCTTTCCACCAGGAGCCTTGGGCAGGTTTCCCACAATATCCATTCCCCATTTCATAAATGGCCACGGGGATATGATAGGATATAATGGTTCAGCTGGTTAATGCAAGATGTTGCTATGTCTTTGACAAGCATCACATTTTCTGGAGAAGCTCATTGCGTCCTTCTTCATTGTTGGCCAGAAGTAACCTGTCCTCAGTATCTTGGATACTAAGGCTCTACCACCAGTGTGGTTTCCACAATCACCTTCATGTATATCCTTGAGAACTTCTTGTGCTTCTTGATATTCCAAGCATCTCAAGTATGGACCTGCAAGTGATTTTTTATACAAAACATCATTTCGGATAATATACTGGGTTACCTTCATTCGGAAAGCTCTTGGATTTTCTCCTTCTGGGATCTTGTTATCCTGAAGATACCGTATTATAGGATGGGTCCATGATACTGGATCATCCCCAGTTTTTGAAATTTCCATAACTCCGTGGCTCTCCTTTGTTACTGGAGTCAAGATATGAACGATGGGTATCTTGATATTATCAGGTATCTTGAGAGCTGATGCTAAATTCGCTAAGACATCTGCTTCAGTGTTCTCTTCTCTTGGTACCTGTACTATATCAAATGTTTCGAAACACATAGCTAATTATTTAACTATTTCTAAATATTTTGTTAAGTTTTCTGCATTCACTGCATAAGAGCCATTAAAATGGTTAGCTAATAACAAAGAATCAACATAAACTTGAAGATACCTGACCTTCATATCGTTAGCTAATTGTAAACCAGCTATTAAGGCTTCATATTCGGCCTCATTATTAGTAATCTGATATTCACAAGACATAGATAGAGGTATAATGTCCCCCTGTGGCAATTTTAGCAGGATACCTAGACCTGTTCCTCTTATGTTGGAGGCACCATCAGTATGCAAGGTCCAATTCTCCTTGATCGTCAATTGTTGAACATCCTTTTCTACTTCCTCAAGTATATCCTAGCTAAAATCAGCCACAAAGTCGGCAAGTGCCTAAGATTTGATGGCTGCCCTTGGTTCATACATAATATCGTATGCACTAAGTTTTACAGCCCACTTTGCCACCCTACTTGACATTTCTGGTTTTCTCAAAACAGCTTTAATAGGATAGTTAGTTTTTACATGAGTAACATGGGTTTCAAAATAGTGTCTTAATTTAGTAGAAGCCGTTATAAGTTCCAAAATTAACTTTTCAAGATAAGAATACTTGGATTCAGCATCTAGTAGACTTTTACTTACATAATATATCGGATGTTGTTGACCTTCATGATCTTTTACTAGGACAACACTTATTGCACTCCCCGAAATAGCTAAGTACAAGGATAATGGTTCACCATCAACTGGCTTCATCAGGAGTGGTGCTGAGGATAAGTATTCCTTCAGGGATGCCAATGCCTTTTCTTGCTTCTCTCCCCATTCGAATTTTTGATTCTTCCTCAGGATATCATAGAAGTCTTTACACTTCTCTGAAGATCTTGAGATGAATCTGTTGAGAGCTGCTATTCTACTTGTCAACCTTTGGACATCTTTGACATTTCTTGGTGATTTGATATCCAGGATAGCTTTGATCTGCTCAGGGCTTGCTTCTATTCCTCTCTTGGTAACCATGTATCCAAGGAACTTTCCTGCCTTGACAACAAAATGACACTTGGCTTGGTTCAGCTTCATGCTATATTCGTCCAACATGTCAAATGCCGTTGCCAAGACTTTGAGATGATCCTTAGCCTTCCTTGACTTTACCACCATGTCGTCTATGTAGACTTCCATTGTGTCCCCCAGTTGTTCTTTGAACATCATGTTAACTAGCCTCTGGTATGTTGCACCTGCATTTTTTAGTCCAAAAGGCATTGCAGTATAACAGTATATACCTGTGGGAGTCATGAAGGCTGTGTCTTCTTGATCTGAATGCTCCATTTGAATTTGTTGAAATCCTGAGGATGCATCCATGAAAGTTAGCAGTTCATGTCCAGCAGTTGCATCCACCATTGAGTCAATGTGTGGGAGTGGAAATGGGTCTTTTAGACAGGCCTTATTCAGGTCTGTGAAGTCCACACACACTCTCCATTTTCCATTATTTTTCTGGACTACAACTAGATTGGCTAGCCATCTAGGATATTAGACCTCTCTTATCATCTTGGTTTTGAGTAGCTTCTGCACTTCTTCTTGTATGATAGCGTTTCTATCAGGAGCAAACTTCCTTCGCTTTTCATGTACCGGCCTGAAAGATTTATCTATACCAAGTTTATGAGTAATTATAGATTTAGAGATACATTTCATATCTTTATGTTTCTAGTCGAAGGTAGAGGCTCTTTTCTTTAGGAATGATATCAATTCGATCTCAATATCCTCAGGAATACTTGATCCTAACAATTCCTTTACATCATGCTCTCTTGCTTGCAGGACCTTCCTTGGTTGTTTCTGTAATTGCTATGCTTGAGTTGGCTTTGTAGTCCACTTCATCGATGAAGCATAGCATTCCTTGGCATCTTGCTGATCGTTTTCAATCTTGATGACTCCCCAAGGACTTGGGAGTTTCACACATTGATGATAAGTTGAGGCTACTGCCTTCATGCTGTGGATCCAGGGTCTGCTTAATATCACATTACAACAAGATAATGAGTCAATAAAACAAAATTTTTTGTAGAGAGTTAGTTCCCTCAATATATATTAGAAGTTTGATTTCACCCAAAGTATTCTTGGTCTTGCCACTGAACCCTACGAGAACTGAGGATTTCAGGATAATCTTCGTTTCCGGGATATCCATCTTCTTCAAGGCATCCATTTGGATAATGTTCACAGAGCTTCCTCCATCAACGAGTATCCTGTGCACAAAACAGTTAGCTATACATAAAGTGATTACCAAACCATCATGGTTGGGATCCACAAGATCACATCGATCCTCCTCATTGAAGGATATGATTTTTTGAGTTGTCAGAGTGGAAGTGCGGAGAGGTATTTCTCCATTATCCATCTTCATTTCTTTGGATCGCTTCTTGACGGCTGAATATGAGGTTCCGCAGATGTCAGATCCTCTCGAGATAAAGGATACAACCTTAGCTCCGGGTGGTGGGGAAGGTGCCCTTTCAGGTATCTTGACAGGATCCTGACTTTTGTTCTTGTTTCTTCCAAACAGTTTCTTCGGGTATCCTTTGCTGAGAAGGTATTCTAGTTCTTTCCGAAGTGCTATGCAATCTTCAGTGCGATGGCCAAAATCTTCATGGAATGCACACCATTTGGACTTGTCTTTGATGGATCCGGGCTTTTAATTATTCTTAGGCCATCTGGCCTTGTCACCTAAATCCTGCATGGCACATATCACACCATTAATATCAATATTAAAACAATATTCAGAGATTTTAGGATACTCTTCATCATCCTCATCTTCTTTCACAATATTTATCCTGGGATTATCCTGCTTAGAATAAGGCTTGGGCCTAGAGAACTTCTGTGGAGAGTCTAACTTTCTGTTGGTGGACTCATACTTCGAGATAACCAGATTTCCATGAGCCTTCTTGTCATCTTCTAGCCGAATGTATCTTAGAGCCCTGTTTCTGACTTCATCAAGATTCCTGCATGGAGTCATGACAAGGTCATCATAGAAAGGAGAATCCTTTCTTAATCCCATATTGAAAGCTTCAACAGCAGCTGCCATGTCAAGGTTGGGGATTTCCAAAACTTCCCTTCTAAATCTAGTTACGTAATCCCTTAAGGATTCATTATTACGCTGAACAATTCTATATAAGTCACCTGTCATTTTCTCAAAAGATCTACTACAAGAAAATTGATTATTAAGCAAGTTAATCAAATGAGAAAATGAAGTAATAGTGTTGGAAGGAATACTCAATAACCATTTGAGGGCTGGCCCTGTCAATGTTGAACCGAATCCCTTGCATAGGGTTGATCTCCATCCTTTCTCTATACTGAGCTACGTGTTCCTCAGGATCTGTGGTGCCATCATACAGCTTCATGTTGGGGGTTTGGAACTTCTTAGGGATTTCCACGTCGCATATTGGCCAAGTGAATCTGGATAACTTATGGCTACCCGCAGGAACTTCAACTATGGGACGTATTATCCCGGGGATACTAGAAATCATATCCTTCATCTTCTGCAACTCCCTAGCTATCTCGGGGGATATTCCCTTATCCTGCACAGATCCACGTATTTCCATTGAGGGTATCCTCAGGATAAGGTGACGCCTGCATTGGGATATCGTCCCTGACATGTACTTCCGAGGACACCGTGGGGGATCCTGATGAGAATATGCTAGTTGGCATGGTTGGACAAGACTGCATGTTGACGAAGTCTGGCCTTGTCGGTCTGGGTAGTTCCGAGGATACCGGAGGGTAATTTCCCATGTACCCTGATTGCTGTTGAGCTGGAGTCCTTGTTGATTGTATCCCCAAGGATCTGGGATTCTGAAGGATAGATGATCCTGGAGAACCAAAATCAAGAATCCTGGGCATGATTGGAGTAGCCTCCTGCCCTGGCTTCTTTTTGATTCCTTCAATCTCCTTAAATAGTCTTGAATTGGTCTTCTCTTGCTGCTCCGTATGCGTTTTGACCTGTTTCATCAAAGCAAAAATGTCATTGTTAGAAATAACCGGGTCTACCCATGTAGAGGATCCCACATATTGTGGAAGTTCTCCTCTGGGTTGAGTGTTCTTCTTCGGCACATGTGGAGGTCCTGGGTTGACATTTGAAGCAACGGTGACCACCAGAGCAAAGACTGAACTAGCTTTTGGTTGTGAGGCCATAATGAAGGGATGAAGGTAATGGCTAATGAAATAAACAGGTTTGAAGGAACATAGCACCGTTCGCCCCACGGTGGGCACCAAATTGTTTTGGTCAAAAATTGACAAAGGTGATTTTACAACCAAATTAGTAGAATGGGACCAGGTGCTTATAAAATCAGCTTGAACATAGAGATTTGTTGCGAGGAAAAACTCGTTATCCTGAGGATAACAAGAAAAATCCCCGGGTGGTGAAAACTATCACCACCAGTTTATTAATAACGAAAATCGGTTACAAGTGTGGAGCTAAAACTCGATCATGATTACAGGGAATGCGAGTATTAGTAAGTCTCGTGTGTGTTAAATTAGGGTTATTAATACCAGTTTATAGCTCTATTTATAACAAAATGAGTCTAACAATATTGCCTATAATTTAGGAAACAAGAGACTGGATCCAATTGGTTGTTAATTCTTTAATTAAACACGTTTTCCTTATCGGCCACGTTCTATTAACAGCAAGTTCGAATCTTCAGCTAATTTTGATAAGTCCTTTGACCTGGTAAACAAGAAAAATAGCGAACAACTTGTTATTTATATAACATATCTAATATACCTGTCACCTTGGAGGATACCATTTCCTTGAGTTATCCTGAACGTGCAGCATTCTAAGGATACCGAAAATCCGAGCCCTAACAGGCTACACTATGAAAGTTTTCGCCTCTTCGAATGAAAGTGGGATTGTTACTTTGTCCCGGCTTGATGCTTCTTAAATCATTGATCATTCCCTGTTCGAATTTGGAGATAAGGCTAGGTTTGAAGGTATGTTCCTTCTTCTGGTCCAAGTGTAAAACTGATCTGTCATCACTCTGGCTTTCTTCTTCGCAAGAAATAGGGATTTCAAAATCACCAATTCTTATTTTCTTCAGATTGTTTTGCATCGCCATCTTCTTCCTTTTTCAATTTTAATAGACTGCTTCGCTTCTTGATAGAAGAACGTATAAACAGAACCAAGGGCTTTGATACCAATTGTTGGATATCAAGAAGCCTTAGAACATAGGTTTAATTAAGAGAGGGAATGAAAGATTACTGAAGATGAAAGTATGATTGAATAGTGATTAACAATAAACAAAATATGCAGATTGCATATGAACATACAGAAGATTTTCAACACAACGAACTGATTTATTCCAGACTCGTTAAATCATATTTATACACAGTAATTCTAAACGTCATGACGTCTGATCAGACGGTTAAATAACCATAACCCTAATTTGGCACCGTTACATATATACAACTTAACATAATTGACCCCTGTTCTTTTGACTTAACTAATAATACAACAAATACATAATTACATAACAGACCCTTTTATAATTAATTTCAACACTCCCCACATAATTATGAAAGCGGGACGGGTCTTATTTTCTTTATGCTTAGAGTCTTCCTCTTTTTACCCGGACAGCAGCTGGCCCGTTCTTGCCTTCATTTTCTTAAACATGGATCTTCCTTCCTTGTAGCACATCATAGCTCCAATCTAAGGTCTCCAAATAGAGTTGATATAATGTCTTGATTTCTACCTCCATGTCAATGTCAAAACCCATATTGACGATCACTTGTTTCCATGAATTTCTAATGGTAACCTTTTTATATACTCCTTGTAGTTGTATAAACATAAATAAGTTGAAGAGGTCGACTTCCTTCCCATTGCTTAAATAAAGGGGAATGGGTCGGTTGAAATGTGATATCGAATAAATATTATGATACCAGATTAATAAGTCATAGAAGTTTTCTCTAAAACTATCTTTGAATCTCTCGATCAATGAATGAATCTGCAACATGTCCCGGAACTTCATACAATCGTCATACGATAATATATTTAGAGAATAAAACACTTCTTCTTCTTCACTATCTTGGTATGCCATCAAGTCTAGTGCCTCAAAATAATTCTCTAAAACAGCTTCCCTTTGTTTTAAGTTTGTTCCTTCAATTGAGCCTGACCCGTCTGGGTCTTCAAGTATTTCATTACTTGCTGTTTCTTCAAGGTGCATATCACCGGCCCTTTCTTCATTCAATTTTTTAATATAGCACTTACTTCCAACTAGGGTAACCTCATACCCTTGTTCTTTAAGTTGATCCAAACTTAATAATTTTCTATCCATGCTGAGCTCATAATAAACATTAGGAACGAATTCCTCTTTCCCATGGATATCAATTTTAACAATGCCACCTCCATAAATGAACATACAAATATGTTCATCCACTTTAGTTTCCACCCCAAATGATTTCTTAAAGCTCGTAAAGAATAATCTGTTTCCTGTCATATGATTATTTAAGCATGTGTTTACAAACCAAACTTTGTCCCATGTTTGAAAATAAGTTCCAATAACCATGTATTCGTTAGTTGACGAGAACATGGAACTGTTGCAATTTTTGTTAGGCATTCATATGAAAAGTGTCCAACATCTTTACAAATATGACACATAATGAAAAACTTTTCTTTGAAAATTCTTGTTCGTCTTTAACCTTCTCCTTTTGTTTCTTCATGGATACCCTGAATTTTCTTCTTGCCTTCTTTGCTTGTTTCTTTGTTAGTCTTCTACCATCTTTATACAACAATATATCATCTCCTATGGTTAGCCTTTTATTTACTTTTGTAATCTCCAAGTTAACATATGAGTCTGCATCATTTTTCCGTGTTGCGATTGTCATGCCATCATCATGAATTCCATGACCTTTTCCATGACCTTCATCTTTTCCATATTCAACCATTCCTCGGTTGGAACTATGGACTGTCCCTTGTCCATCAATACAAGAATTTTCTTCAAACCTTGTCTGGTCCGCTACACTATGAAAGTTTTCGCCTCTTCGAATGAAAGTGGGATTGTTCCTTTGTCCCGGCTTGATGCTTCTTAAATCATTGATCATTCCCTGTTCGAATTTGGAGATAAGGCTGGGTTTGAAGGTATGTTCCTTCTTCTGGTCCGAGTATAAAACTGATCTGCCATCACTCTGGCTTTCTTCTTCGCAAGAAATAGGGATTTCAAAATCACCAATTCTTATTTTCTTCAGATTTTTTTCATCGCCATCTTCTTCCTTTTTCAATTTTAATTGACTGCCTTGCTTTTTGATAGAGGATCGTATAAACAGAACGAAGGGCTCTGATACCAATTGTTGGATATCAAGAAGCCTTAGAACATAGGTTTAATTGAGAGTGGGAATGAAAGATTACTGAAGATGAAAGTATGATTGAATAGTGATTAACAATAAACAAAATATGCAGATTGCATATGAACATAAAGAAGATTTTCAACACAACTAACTGATTTATTCCAGACTTGTTCAATCATATTTATACACAATAAATCTAAACGTCGTGACGTATGATCATACGGTTAAATAACTGTAACCCTAATTTGGCACCGTTACATAAATACAACTTAACATAATTGACCCATGTTCTTTTGACTTAACTAATAATACAACAAATACATAATTACATAATAGACCCGTTTATAATTAATTTCATCAAGGCTTATGTAACTATGCATGTGCTTTGGATCTTTGTAGTACAATTTATATGAACCGGAAAGGTAGGTATTAAGTAATTAATATCATTCACATTCGAAATCTTTATAATATTTTTCACTCTGAAATTTCAAGTATTTATTTATTTCTTTTCTCGAAAAACTGTGTCTTGATCTTCAAAATTTGAAAATTTAAAATTAGTGAATTAACTATATATTCATATATATCTTTAAAATTTAAAAATACATTTCGGTTTAACTCAAATGTTACCGTTTAAACCGTAAATTTCACAAAACTATATTAATAAATATATTTGGCACGTGAATAGTGACTAACAAGACAAAAAATATAAGTTTTTAAATTTGCATCATTATTCATGGGACTCGAACCTCAACATCATGATAAGGAGGGACACCATATTATTACACACCTATATAGATAGGACGAGAACTTTTGGGATGGCATATATGCTCATGGGGCTTTGTTCCACTTTTGCGTATTTATGGGCAACCATCCCTATGCATATGAAACGCGCCATGGCGATATGTACTTTATGTGAACAAAAGAGATGATGCCAACATTATTAAAAAGCAAAGAACGGATGCAAAATGGAGCATAACTTTATGCAAGGTGATTACTTCTTCCAGAAATACATGTTATGATTTCTTGAACATAAAATATACTTGGTATTCATAAGTTGAAGGGTGATAATAGTGGTAATAATAATAATATTACCCTAATCTATTAAAAACATGTATATTCAGCCCGCCATCAATGTGAAGATTAAGCATTGTTTTGTACTTTGCAGGTTTGCTTTCATCACTTGGCTTGAATATGAAGCAGCCTAACAAAATGGAGGCAAATATCTTCATCTGCCTATATGCGAATTCTCGACCCAAACAAATTCTTTGCCCCGCCTGTATTCTCAATATCATACAAAAAATACATGTCAAGTCCTTACCTCAGAGGAATGCATCTGACCCCCACCCCCCCCCCCCCCCCCCCCCCAAGCCAAAAAAAAAAAAGAGCCTCCATATATGTGTTTCACTCTAATGAAATTGCATGTATTGTACTAACCTGAAAAGCTGTAAATTTAAAGGGGCTTTGTGGCTGGAAGTAACCATACTGATCAAGCCATCTTTTTGGTTTGAAATCATGTGCATCATCACCCCATATGAACTTCATTCTTCCCATTGCATACGGTTGATATGCTACCATATCTCCTTCCTTCACATCATAACCATCAGGTAGAACATCATCTGCGAAGCATATTTTTGCATCCTGCATTGTTGGTAATTTGAGCATTTCATCCTTAATTGTGAAAGGCCTTTTCAAGTCGAATTATAAAAGTTTGCTATGTATTTGAGTAGGAATACCACTGGAAGTACAAGAAAAAGTCTGAGAGTTTCTGTTAAAGCTGCGTGAAGATACTGCATCTTTTCAAGGGCTTCTTCACTCACACTGTTTGCAAACTCTTCAACATTTGTGACATCATGCATCGTGTGTGTTTCTTTTCTTATTTCTTTTGCAACCTTTTCTTGAATCTCAGGATGCTTGCAAAGCATGTAAATGAACCAAGTCATAGCAGTAGACGTAGAGTCTTTTCCGGCTATTATGAAGTTTAGTATTATGTCTCGCAGGTATTTTGAATCTGTGTTGTTGAGTTGGACAAATCTTGATAGAATGTATTCCTTCTTCACCTGTAGGTTTGGTATTTCAAGTGTCAAAATGATATATTTTGAAATTATGATCAAACTCGTTGCTTTCCAAGTTTAAATTAACAAAAAAAATTGTGTTACATACTAATTCTAACCTTTTGAGTATAAATTTTTGGAATTTGTAATCGGTTTATCCCAATTATCAAAGTCTCCCCATAACATGAAAGAATTGTTATCAGTTATGAAGTTGTATTTAGTTTTTGTGACAACAAGAGTCAAACTTTACCATCTTATTATCAAGTCCTAGCTTTGAAAACATACAACTCCAAACTTTATTATAATCAAGGAAAATAACTCAAAATCTCAATCGCAGTAAAATCCTATAAGTTTTGAGAATGTACTCAACATTAGCTGGATCAGATGTATAAACCTCATTGCGAAAAGGAGTAATCAATCTATAAGTTTTGTATTTTGTGGCAAGATCAGTCATGTAATCATGCAATCTGTGGAAATTAATAAGCTGGTTAAGCATGGTCCCTGCAATTGGATGATGCTTCTTTGTTTTCGTCCCGGCAGGTTGTTGTTGTTGATGAATGCATACATAGAGGACAAGAACAACAAGAGCTGTGGCTATGATTACTGGTTGGTAGAGTGTGTTTGATAGAAAATCCATGTGTATAGGTTCTTTGTAATACAATTTAGAGTGGAAATACGAAAACCGTTATATAAATCGAAGTTAGGTATTTAACGGAGAGACCCACGCCTTTTAAATATTAAATCTCTTGAACCTTTATGTGCCTTTACTTATAATCAGTGATCTGTAGTTAAAATATGACAAATAAATAAAACAAGAGTAATGCATGAAACAAGAAAAACAACTTACCATATTCCAAATGTTGCAACATTGTGTTCTACAAAATTGTGTTTAGTCGCCATGCAAATAATCTGCGATCTGCATTTAGTAAAGTGACAAATGAATGAAACATGAACAGTAAGCAACAACTAGAATTCAAATCACTATTCTCCAAATGCGATAGCATTGTGTTCTACAAAATAATATAATAAAAGGAAAAGGTTATAATATCTTTTTAAGTTTTAACGAATGAAATCTCAAATCGTCTATGTTAATAAAAAAATGACCAATAGCTAACTCGGAAACAACCAAGGCAGCATATAATGCACATGAAAGTGATATAGCATCAGTTATGTGTGGAGAAGATTGCAAAGAAAATTAATTACATATTTGATAAACGTAATGGCCAGTTATCTCACCTTATCTACCAAATATGGAGTATTATACAGTAACAATGCAAAAGTGCTAATACACTTTCATTTTGGTCAACAAATAAATTACTGTTTAAATCTCGGCAAAATCTATCACGAACACATGCATGCATGTTCTTGGTTGTGCAATTCAATTAAAATGGTACACTTCCAATTACATGTATGGATTATATTCTTAAATATGTATAAGCTATAGATGTCATAATTCAAGTGTAGAATCATATCTTACACATGTGAGCATAATGTCACGAGGTTGTATTTCGAGGCCCTGTGTGGCATCTTTTCCTAGGGCAAGCCATTATGTCATAAGGTCATTGGTTTTGTCCCATCATGGATTCATCAGAAGAGCGGCCACAACTCTGGACCAATGTTACATTCATGACTAAACACATCTAGGCACATGCATTTTACAAATCACTAAAGTTATCTCTTATGAGAAGCACGATCGACCAGAAAGTGAACCCAAGTGTTCAACCACAAAACACGCAAATACGATCATAAACATTTGGTATGTCGCATTCTCCCTCGACCATAGCCATACACGTCCTGCTCAACAACTATATATTTATATCTATCTTGTTTTTCTATTTAACGAAAGTGCTAATTAAAGAGTGCAAACCTTCATCGATCAATTTGAAAAATATGTAAATCAAGGAAAACTATTTTTCCATGACAAAAGAAAACATTTAATTCAAGATACTTAGATACAAATAAAGATATAAAGACGGTGAAAACAACAAAACACTCATCAACATTTTCATCAAGAAACGTTATTTCTAGAAATATGAAGAAAATAAACATCAAAAGGCCTTTCGAGGAGCCAAAACAAGAAACAACATAAAAGCTAGCTAGGAAAATTGTCTTTCCATATCACCATATGGTAGGCACGTATAAAAAGTATCTTAGTTTTTGTGACTCCTTATATCTTCACAATACACAATATCTTAATTTTTATAGTTGCATTGCTTCTCGGGCCAGCCCATATGCATAGTGAACCAAAGTTAGGGCTTTGGGCCCCTTTTTAAGGCCACATTTACTTTTAAAAGTTTTTAAACCGTGTTTCAGCAAATAGATGTTTTAGTGTAATGGTAGAAGGCTGAACTTTTAATTATGTAGGCCAAGGATCAACTCTAACTGAAGGATATAATTCAACAGCCCAAAGTTCCAAATAAAAATTCAATTTTTTCAAGTGTTTCAGTTAGATTTTTTTTATTTTCCCCAAATTCATTAAATTCTATTTATTACTTCAAATACTTGTTTATCTTAAAACAAAAGTTTAATTCAATAATTTCAAGTGTATGTGTATGTTTCTATTTGTAGCTAAAATTGCTTTCGTGTTTATAAAAGTTACGCTCTAACATTATATTAGTTAAGATGCTCATTTTTTTCTTAGTATTAGAATGATATATGTACATTATAATTGTTAATGCCCGTGATGAAAGTGTCCAATGTTCGGTGTTGTTTATCAAATGTATTTTTGATATCTCCAATGAAGTTACTTTCATGTTGCGTTTCAACAATTTTTTCTGGTTTCTTTTTAAAAATCAAATCTAATATCTTCATACACTAGCTTATTTTATAAGATAAAAGTTGGGATTGTTGCACTTATGTAGGGAGTTGAGCTAAGTTTGTAACTACTTGATCTTTCTTAGTCAAAAAAAACTATCACACGTGACAGTTTTATGATCCGTTACATTGCCTGTCTAGTCTAGCTATACATTTGTTTTATTTTTCATGATAAGGCCCGCAATCTTTAGTTTGCTTTAGGCCCTCAAAAAGCTTGGGCCAACCCTGATTGCTTCTATGATTCAAGTAGTTCAATAGTAATTGAGGCTTGTTGAAAGTGGCCTGTCAAAGCTATAATTGGGGTAATATATACGAGTATTCTATATATAATTACTCATTCAGTTCTTACAACATCATTGTTCATAGAAATATAAAATGTTTGCTAGACGCCATGACATCTATGCATTACGTACACACGATTTTATTTCATATAAGCATTTAATATGCTTTGTATAACGTATGATATGTGCAAGGGTATTGCCTTTCAATATCAAGAGTTGGGTAGTCCGGACCTAGGAGAAACATAAATGTTCAATGGACCATCGAGTTGAATATTGAGTGTGGTTCTGTACTTTGGATCTTCGTTTGCGTTAACTTAAATACGAAGCAACCTAACAATATAGAAGAGAAGATCTTCATCTGCCTATATGCGAATTCTCGACCCAAACAAGTTCGTGGTCCAGCCTGCATATGAGCAAGCAAAATAGAAAAGGTTAGCAGTATCAAGGTCTATGTAAGGTATATGTTAACATCATTCAATAAGTGTAATATGTTACTCTAGAAGAACTTTTAGCCTTTAATATAAATGAAGAAAGGTTGGCTGCAATAATGATAAAATTAGTTACAAAAATATAATCAAACCTGAAAAGCCGTAAATTTGAAAGGGCTCTCTAAACGGAAGCAACCATTGTGATCGAGCCATCGTTCTGGTTTGAAGTCATGTGCATCATCACCCCATATGAACTTCATCCTCCCCATCGCGTATGGCATGTAAGCTATCATATCTCCTTTCTTCACAATACAACCATCGGGTAGAACGTCATCCGAAAAGCATGTCTTTGGATCCTACATAACAAATTCATACTCAAACATAAATGTCACCATTCAAGATATGTTTAAACTTAACAAGATTGCAAACCAGAGGTAATGCGGGATAAAGTCTTATTGTTTCTGCCAAAGTTGCTTGAAGATATTGCATCTTCTCGAGTGCTTCCTCACTCACACGATCTTCAAAATCCGCAACGCTTGTGATCGCTTCTTTCATGTTTGTTGCTTCTTTGATATCTTTTGCAACCTTATCTTGAACTTGAGGATGTTTGCAAGGCATGTAAATGAGCCAAGTCATAGTAGTCGCGATAGGATCTTTACCAGCAAGTACATAGTTCATTATTATATCTCGAAAGTACTTTGGATCTCTATTTTCCATCTGCATAAACCTTGATAGAATATCTTCTTTCGCGTCCTAAAATCCGTAAATCATGTGTCACTTGATTTAAATACGAACATTTGATACGCATATATAAATATTTTGGCCTATTGCTATATTAAGTTTTAAGCTTACCAAAGACTTATAATTTTTCATGTTTTGACTCTTGATCCGGATCACCTTATAAACAAAATCATCAACCACTTTCAGATTTTTCTTTAGCCTTGCTTCCGATCCAATATTCAAATACTTCTTGATCTTCCACGACATGTCAACTAATCGTTGGTACGTCAATTCATTTGAATCGTCGAATGCATGGCTAAATCTAACACCTTCTTCGTTTGAACCACTCAAGTTGTCAAGATCAATGCCGAAAGCAACTTTAAATATTGAATCCGCCGTTGCTTTCATGAACAAGTCCTATATATATGCATATCAAGAAGGTTATGTTATGCTTTAAAGCCAATAATCAATAGTGTAATCATATAGTTGTTAATTAGTGATAAAAAAAACAATGACTTTACATTTATATCAACTACTTGGTTGCTATTTGCTGCTTCTGAAAATATGCTACTGACTTTTATTGCATTATTTCTGAAGGTTACACCGCTAAAGTCTCTCAAAACTTTCGTTGAGAATTCGTGGCTCGATAACTTCCTCTGTTCTCACCATTTATCCCCATCAACTGTGAATATACCGTCACCGAGAAAATCTACTAGCCAGTTGTGGACATATGGTCCCTAAATTTGCAAAATTGTAATTTTTCAAATAAACTTAGTAAGTGTAACTAGCATAGCAATATCTCCAAACATAAAGCCATGTACTGGAATGTTTAGCATGTGCATTTATAAGGGACAGATTACTCAAATAATCGACTAGTGCATTGACCTATGAGAATGTGTAAAAAGAGTGAAGAAACAGGTGAATAACTAAAAAAATAACCAACACAAAATCTCTTTTTAATATTAATTGTTTTTTTTTTAAATTTAAATTGGTCTATTTATTATTTATTATTTTATTTTAACTAAAGTGTTGTATGTTGATTAATATTTCGGTTATGGACTTTATTTCATTTATGTATCTAGTTAATATGTCGGTTATTTTAAGTTTTTAACCGAGTTTAATATGTAGTCTAGTAGAATAATAAATATAAATAAATCAAGTCTCAATTGTAATGTTTTGAACAAATTTTGATATATATAGAAATAATTTCTCTCATTTGAGTTTTCTCTGAACGTTTGATAGAACAAATTTAGAATTTTATGTCATGTCAACATCGATATCACAAAGCGATGAAACCCCTTTAGATTTAACATAGAGAAAATGTCAAATAAATTTAAAAGATTTAAACTGGGATTCACTTATAGGAAAACGGGTCTTAAGAACAATAAACATTAAATCTTGTTTTGTACAAAGCAAATGAATTCTTTTATAGTTAAAACTTAAAAGACTTCAAATTTTTATTTTTTAATACAACACGGTCTTTATTGAAAAAAATATATATTACACTAAGAGAGTGAAATTTTCAAATATGTAACAGAACTCAGTTTTTATAAGACACAGTTTTAGGTTACCAGTTTTCTTAACGGTGTTTGTTAAACCATGTAAAAAATTCATTTGATCTACTACCTTGCCATAATTTTCGAAATTGGTCTTGAGGATATACTCCACAACTACAGGATCGGTTGTATAAATCTCACGATGTAAAGGGCTAATCATTCTGAAAGTTTTGTATTTTGCTGCGATGTCGGTCATGTAATGATGCAATCCCTTGAAGTTAAAGAGCATATTAAACACCGTCCCTCCAATCGGGTGATAGCTCTTTGTTTGCGATTGACTGTAGATGTAAAAGAAGATAAGAATAAGTAGAACAAATGTTATGTTGGTTAAACTTAGAAGAAAATCCATGGAAAATGCAATTTTAGAAATGAAGCTAGGGATGTGTTGGTTTGATATAATGGATGGATGAATAGCAAGCTCGTTGCATCGTTCCTTTTATAGTGATTATTGTGGCTATAAGTAGAGCTAATTAATTCGTTATGCGTGTTAATTTGAAGTTTATAATAACTAAGACGTGTTTGGATGCTTGTTTTTGAAATAAATATCATAGGTTAGATTTACATAATGGGGTTTGGTCTAGTAGCATCAAAGTCGCATCGGGAAACCATTCACATGGAAGTTTGTGTCGCACGCCAATTGATTCGCATAGGATGCGAATTATTTTCCGGCAAACCATTCGCACGGGGTGTGAATATTGTGGGGCAAACCATTCGCACGGGATTCAAATATTTACCGGCAACCCATTCGCACGAGGTGCGAATTCTTTCTTGCAAAACAGATCTGGATTTTACATTGGTTTGCAACTCGAGTCGTTATGGGTCCATCTGGGTTTGGATCTGGTTCAGTTTGGTCGTGCCTCGGGTTTCTGGTTCCGCCTGAACTCCAGCCAACGGAGAGTGCTCAACAAACATACAGACAGGGTATAGGCTGACGGTTCATTTCGGGTTCGATGGTTTGAGCCTCAACACTGCAGATCTAGTTCGGGTATGTTTAAACAGTCGGGTTTCGTCTGCTGAACTGTTTGGGGTTAGGGTCTCGAGGAAACCCGTAACACCATATTATCGTTATTCTTTGTATTTTTGCCAAATCTCATGTTTTTGTTATTATTAATAGATTTGATGGAACTCGTTTATCTCGGATCGTTTATGCCGGTTTGACTCGGCTTATTTGGTAATAATAATAACGAGAAAATGAATCGAAATGAATATAATGCTTAACTTCTTTTGTGTGATTAATTAGATCTCGGATAACTTGAATGGATGAGACTGGATTTGGAATGTTGGTGTACAAGAGGTTATTTGTGTGTGTACGGGTGTGATAATGATTGGGAGAATGATGATGGAATGATGAGGATAAGGATGATGTAGGGTTTTTAAGGTTTAAAAAGGCAAAGCCCAAAGGCTTTTAGGCCCATAATTATGTTCAAGTCCACTAACTTCTCTACCTTATTCTTTCCTCTTATTATTTAATTAGATTAAATACGTAACACGACATTTAATTAATGGAGGCTCTATTTTATTTATTTAATAACTCTTAAAAATAAGGACGTTACAAGTCTTCCCTCCTTAAAAAGGTTTCGTCCCTGAAACCTGCTTAATCCTTGTAAAAATGAGCGCTTCTTGTATTCACTACCTTTCTTGAACCATCTTAGCTTCCTAGATTACCGGTTTATCCTTCTTACTGTCGGCCTTGCAGTCACTGAGTGGTGCTTATGAGTGTTAGCTATTCAAGGTAGCTTGCCCATGAAGCCCTTGATGATATGCTTGTTGTCCAAACTTAACAAGTCTCATCACTTCTCTTTAAGAGGCATTGTATTATACTATTCTAACGCTACCGTTTACTTTAAATTCTAAGGTCACGTATCACATGACTACCATTCACAAGGTCCCATTCATATCATAATTTAATCCATAATCATCACATTCAATCATAAGTCTAAAATTTAAACTCAAATAGTAAGCACGAGATCTTTATAGTCATACATAACCTAATATTTAAACAAAATAACTCGTTCTTCTTGAGTGCTCCTTCCTCCAGCTTCCTTTTTTGACAGGGAACTCTAAGTCTGCAACTTCTTTCCTACTTCTCCCCCTCTTGCTTTAGGCTTCTTAAATTCATAAGCCTTGTGTCCAGCATCCCCACAATTGAAACACATGTTGTCCTTCTTACATTTCCATGAGAAGTACCCCATCTTTTTGCATCTGTAACATGCTTTCGACCCCAACCGACACTCACCATCATGAGCCTTTCCACACTTGTGACAAACATCAGTACCAGCAACCCACTTGAACTCACCACCATGTATCTTATCACAAGTCTTGTGTTGGGTCGTTTAGCAAGAGCAATCCACTCCTCTTTCTTCTCCACAGTTCTTGTACGGCCCTTGGTAGACTATTCCCGTTGAAGATTCTTTATTGTGGCGGCTACTACTCGAGTAATGGCAGCTTGAATAACAAGGTTGATCTGATACTCTTCTTCACGTACAGTCATGCTTTTCTCTTCACTAGACTCAGTGATCGGTTCTTCAGAGGGTAATTGGTTAATGTGTGGCCTACCATGACGTCCCGTGCGCCCTCCTCTCTCAGCAGTCTTCTTAGCACCAGCCATTCGAATTGTAAAGGAAAAACACAAACATCGTCACGTGAGGAACTATTTAGTACAAGGATAGTAAGGCTGCAGGTAATAACAGTGGCCAGGTGGGGATTAGCTGCTCAAGTTACTATCCATGTCCTATATACTTCCTTTCGTGAGTCTACTTGTGCTCGGTTCTACTTAGAGCAGTTAGAGAATCAAACATTCAAATATAAACAAGCAATCCTATCACTAACAATTCATATAACTTTCCTTACTTATCCCTACGTTACACGTAAGAAAATTCATGTATTAAGCTTGCCTGAGTGACACATGGCATTCTCTGGCTGGCATCTTCTTTCTTTCTTCCTGTAAGTTCCATTCTTTGTTCGAGTCTAAGCATGTAGGATGCTTATTCTCTCGAACTTATGCTCTGATACCAACTAGAATGGGACCAGGTGCTTATAAAATCAGCTTGAACATAGAGATTTGTTGCGAGGAAAAAATCGTTATCCAGAGGATAACAAGAAAAAACCCCGGGTGGTGAAAACTATCACCACCAGTTTATTAATAACGAAAATCGGTTACAAGTGTGGAGCTAAAACTCGATCATGATTACAGGGAATGCGAGTATTAGTAAGTCTCGTGTGTCTAAAGTATGTGTTAAATTAGGGTTATTAATACCAGTTTATAGCTCTATTTATAACAAAATGAGTCTAACAATATTGCCTATAATTTAGGAAACAAGAGACTGGATCCAATTGGCTGTTAATTCTTTAATTAAACACGTTTTCCTTATCGGCCACGTTCTATTAACAGCAAGTTCGAATCTTCAGCTAATTTTGATAAGTCCTTTGACCTGGTAAACAAGAAAAATAGCGAACAACATGTTATTTATATAACATATCTAATATACCTGTCACCTTGGAGGATACCATTTCCTTGAGTTATCCTGAACGTGCAGCATGCTAAGGATACCGAAAATCCGAGCCCTAACAGGCTACACTATGAAAGTTTTCGCCTCTTCGAATGAAAGTGGGATTTTTACTTTGTCCCGGATTGATGCTTCTTAAATCATTGATCATTCCCTGTTCGAATTTGGAGATAAGGCTGGGTTTGAAGGTATGTTCCTTCTTCTGGTCCGAGTGTAAAACTGATCTGTTATCACTCTGGCTTTCTTCTTCGCAAGAAATAGGGATTTCAAAATCACCAATTCTTATTTTCTTCAGATTGTTTTGCATCGCCATCTTCTTCCTTTTTCAATTTTAATAGACTGCTTCGCTTCTTGATAGAAGAACGTATAAACAGAACCAAGGGCTTTGATACCAATTGTTGGATATCAAGAAGCCTTAGAACATAGGTTTAATTAAGAGAGGGAATGAAAGATTACTGAAGATGAAAGTATGATTGAATAGTGATTAACAATAAACAAAATATGCAGATTGCATATGAACATACAGAAGATTTTCAACAGAACGAACTGATTTATTCCAGACTCGTTAAATCATATTTATACACAATAATTCTAAACGTCATGACGTCTGATCAGACGGCTATATAACTGTAACCCTAATTTGGCACCGTTACATATATACAACTTAACATAATTGACCCCTGTTCTTTTGACTTAACTAATAATACAACAAATACATAATTACATAACAGACCCTTTTATAATTAATTTCAACACTCCCCACATAATTATGAAAGCGGGACGGGTCTTATTTTCTTTATGCTTAGAGTCTTCCTCTTTTTACCCGGACAGCAGCTGCCCCGTTCTTGCCTTCATTTTCTTAAACATGGATCTTCCTTCCTTGTAGCACATCATAGCTCCAATCTAAGGTCTCCAAATAGAGTTGATATAATGTCTTGATTTCTACCTCCATGTCAATGTCAAAACCCATATTGACGATCACTTGTTTCCATGAATTTCTAATGGTAACTTTTTTATATACTCCTTGTAGTTGTATAAACATAAATAAGTCGAAGAGGTCGACTTCCTTCCCATTGCTTAAATAAAGGGGAATGGGTCGGTTGAAATGTGATATCGAATAAATATTATGATACCAGATTAATAAGTCATAGAAGTTTTCTCCAAAACTATCTTTGAATCTCTCGATCAATGAATGAATCTGCAACATGTCCCGGAACTTCATACAATCGTCAAACGATAATATATTTAGAGAATAAAACACTTCTTCTTCTTCACTATCTTGGTATGCCATCAAGTCTAGTGCCTCAAAATAATTCTCTAAAACAGCTTCCCTTTGTTTTAAGTTTGTTCCTTCAATTGAGCCTGACCCGTCTGGGTCTTCAAGTATTTCATTACTTGCTGTTTCTTCAAGGTGCATATCACCGGCCCTTTCTTCATTCAATTTTTTAATGTGGCACTTACTTCCAACTAGGGTAACCTCATACCCTTGTTCTTTAAGTTGATCCAAACTTAATAATTTTCTATCCATGCTGAGCTCATAATAAACATTAGTAACGAATTCCTCTTTCCCATGGATATCAATTTTAACAATGCCACCTCCATAAATGAACATACAAATATGTTCATCCACTTTAGTTTCCACCCCAAATGATTTCTTAAAGCTCGTAAAGAATAATCTGTTTCCTGTCATATGATTATTAAGCATGTGTTTACAAACCAAACTTTGTCCCATGTTTGAAAATAAGTTCCAATAACCATGTGTTCGTTAGTTGACGAGAACATGGAACTGTTGCAATTTTTGTTAGGCATTCATATGAAAAGTGTCCAACATCTTTACAAATATGACACATAATGAAAAACTTTTCTTTTGAAAATTCTTGTTCGTCTTTAACCTTCTCCTTTTGTTTCTTCATGGATACCCTGAATTTTCTTCTTGCCTTCTTTGCTTGTTTTTTTGTTAGTCTTCTACCATCTTTATACAACAATATATCATCTTCTATGGTTAGCCTTTTATTAACTTTTGTAATCTCCAAGTTAACATATGAGTCTGCATCATTTTTCCGTGTTGCGATTGTCATGCCATCATCATGAATTCCATGACCTTTTCCATGACCTTCATCTTTTCCATCTTCAACCATTCCTCGGTTGGAACTATGGACTGTCCCTTGTCCATCAATACAAGAATTTTCTTCAAACCTTGTCTGGTCCGCTACACTATGAAAGTTTTCGCCTCTTCGAATGAAAGTGGGATTGTTCCTTTGTCCCGGCTTGATGCTTCTTAAATCATTGATCATTCCCTGTTCGAATTTGGAGATAAGGCTGGGTTTGAAGGTATGTTCCTTCTTCTGGTCCGAGTATAAAACTGATCTGCCATCACTCTGGCTTTCTTCTTCGCAAGAAATAGGGATTTCAAAATCACCAATTCTTATTTTCTTCAGATTTTTTTCATCGCCATCTTCTTCCTTTTTCAATTTTAATTGACTGCCTTGCTTTTTGATAGAGGATCGTATAAACAGAACGAAGGGCTCTGATACCAATTGTTGGATATCAAGAAGCCTTAGAACATAGGTTTAATTGAGAGTGGGAATGAAAGATTACTGAAGATGAAAGTATGATTGAATAGTGATTAACAATAAACAAAATATGCAGATTGCATATGAACATAAAGAAGATTTTCAACACAACTAACTGATTTATTCCAGACTTGTTCAATCATATTTATACACAATAAATCTAAACGTCGTGACGTATGATCATACGGTTAAATAACTGTAACCCTAATTTGGCACCGTTACATAAATACAACTTAACATAATTGACCCATGTTCTTTTGACTTAACTAATAATACAACAAATACATAATTACATAATAGACCCGTTTATAATTAATTTCATCAAGGCTTATGTAACTATGCATGTGCTTTGGATCTTTGTAGTACAATTTATATGAACCGGAAAGGTAGGTATTAAGTAATTAATATCATTCACATTCGAAATCTTTATAATATTTTTCACTCTGAAATTTCAAGTATTTATTTATTTCTTTTCTCGAAAAACTGTGTCTTGATCTTCAAAATTTGAAAATTTAAAATTAGTGAATTAACTATATATTCATATATATCTTTAAAATTTAAAAATACATTTCGGTTTAACTCAAATGTTACCGTTTAAACCGTAAATTTCACAAAACTATATTAATAAATATATTTGGCACGTGAATAGTGACTAACAAGACAAAAAATATAAGTTTTTAAATTTGCATCATTATTCATGGGACTCGAACCTCAACATCATGATAAGGAGGGACACCATATTATTACACACCTATATAGATAGGACGAGAACTTTTGGGATGGCATATATGCTCATGGGGCTTTGTTCCACTTTTGCGTATTTATGGGCAACCATCCCTATGCATATGAAACGCGCCATGGCGATATGTACTTTATGTGAACAAAAGAGATGATGCCAACATTATTAAAAAGCAAAGAACGGATGCAAAATGGAGCATAACTTTATGCAAGGTGATTACTTCTTCCAGAAATACATGTTATGATTTCTTGAACATAAAATATACTTGGTATTCATAAGTTGAAGGGTGATAATAGTGGTAATAATAATAATATTACCCTAATCTATTAAAAACATGTATATTCAGCCCGCCATCAATGTGAAGATTAAGCATTGTTTTGTACTTTGCAGGTTTGCTTTCATCACTTGGCTTGAATATGAAGCAGCCTAACAAAATGGAGGCAAATATCTTCATCTGCCTATATGCGAATTCTCGACCCAAACAAATTCTTTGCCCCGCCTGTATTCTCAATATCATACAAAAAATACATGTCAAGTCCTTACCTCAGAGGAATGCATCTGACCCCCCCACCCCCCCCCCCCCCCCAAGCCAAAAAAAAAAAGAGCCTCCATATATGTGTTTCACTCTAATGAAATTGCATGTATTGTACTAACCTGAAAAGCTGTAAATTTAAAGGGGCTTTGTGGCTGGAAGTAACCATACTGATCAAGCCATCTTTTTGGTTTGAAATCATGTGCATCATCACCCCATATGAACTTCATTCTTCCCATTGCATACGGTTGATATGCTACCATATCTCCTTCCTTCACATCATAACCATCAGGTAGAACATCATCTGCGAAGCATATTTTTGCATCCTGCATTGTTGGTAATTTGAGCATTTCATCCTTAATTGTGAAAGGCCTTTTCAAGTCGAATTATAAAAGTTTGCTATGTATTTGAGTAGGAATACCACTGGAAGTACAAGAAAAAGTCTGAGAGTTTCTGTTAAAGCTGCGTGAAGATACTGCATCTCTTCAAGGGCTTCTTCACTCACACTGTTTGCAAACTCTTCAACATTTGTGACATCATGCATCGTGTGTGTTTCTTTTCTTATTTCTTTTGCAACCTTTTCTTGAATCTCAGGATGCTTGCAAAGCATGTAAATGAACCAAGTCATAGCAGTAGACGTAGAGTCTTTTCCGGCTATTATGAAGTTTAGTATTATGTCTCGCAGGTATTTTGAATCTGTGTTGTTGAGTTGGACAAATCTTGATAGAATGTATTCCTTCTTCACCTGTAGGTTTGGTATTTCAAGTGTCAAAATGATATATTTTGAAATTATGATCAAACTCGTTGCTTTCCAAGTTTAAATTAACAAAAAAAATTGTGTTACATACTAATTCTAACCTTTTGAGTATAAATTTTTGGAATTTGTAATCGGTTTATCCCAATTATCAAAGTCTCCCCATAACATGAAAGAATTGTTATCAGTTATGAAGTTGTATTTAGTTTTTGTGACAACAAGAGTCAAACTTTACCATCTTATTATCAAGTCCTAGCTTTGAAAACATACAACTCCAAACTTTATTATAATCAAGGAAAATAACTCAAAATCTCAATCGCAGTAAAATCCTATACACAACCGTGAACTTGGTTATTTATATATAGTTGAACCTAACTTGGCTGACAAGAAACAGTTACATAAAACTAGCCCAAAAACCAACTTATCTAGACTACAAGCCAGGATCAAAGAGTTTCACTGTATAGCTTTAACTTCTAAATGTTTTTAATCAACCAGTGTTAATAGGTATCTCTTGGCACAATAGATTTAGATCTTGGCGCAACAAATTTCAGTTTGACGTTATAGATTCATTGTTCCGTGCCATATGAAAATTTATTGCGCCATATAGCTATCGGCTACACCATGCCAAAATTTGTTGTCTTGCCATAGCTAGGTGTCCTAGGTGGAAGACTTTGGTTGGCTAAAACATTTTTTAACAAAAAAATAATAATAATAATAAATGATATTTTCATAAAAGGAAATATTTAAGGGTATTTGTCAATGCCATCAGTCAAAATGGATATTTTGGTGACGCTCCCTAATATTAAACAATCAAGAGAATCCATTGTCCGGTCTACGTCGTCCATAGTGTATTTTTAATACTAAAAGTGTCTTAAATCATGTTATTAATTAAATAATATATTATTTTGGCGATCACGTTTGACACACTAGTTATTTTTATAAAACTATAAAATTTAACCAACCCTGCCCACGATGACCCATGTCAAAAATTGCGTTTTTTTTATCCACTATTCAACCCATCTATAATCTATTTCGTCACCTATCGAAGAGAGTATCTGCTTACTGAAAACTTATCTTGTCCGTTATACATTTGCTGAGTCTTGGTGTGGATCAGCTTATAAACAAACTCGTCAACCACTTTGACATTTTCCTTCAACTTTGCTTCCGATCCTACATTAAAATATCTCTTGATTTTCCATGTTATGTCAACATAGCGTTTGAGCGTTAATGCACTTGCATCATCAAAAGCATTACTAAATCTAACAACTTCATCACTTGAACCACACATGCTTTCTAGATCAGTTCCAAAAGCAATTTTGATTATTGATTCCAATGTTGTTTTAATGAGCAACTCCTGTATGCGACGAGTATATCAATAAAAGAAAAAATTAGCTTGTTAATGTTATGTAGTTGGGTGATCTAATGTTGTCGAGTGCAAGGAACTTACATTTATATCGACATTTTGATTACTATTAGCTGACTCAAACAATATGCTTGCAAGTTTTACGACATTTTTTCTAAGATTACACTACTAAAATCCCTCAAGACTTCTGTTGAAAACTCATAGCTTGAGACCTTCCTTTGTTCTCTCCATTTGTCCCCATCAACCGCGAATATTCCACCACCCATAAGATCTTTAAGGATCTCATGGTTATACGTTCCCTAAAAAAATCACATTGAAGTAACAGGTTTCAAAAACCATAGCTAATCATATTCGAAAAATGTAATCCGGTTAGCGCACCAACCTTGATATAATTTTCAAAATTGGTTTTGAGAATGTACTCAACATTAGCTGGATCAGATGTATAAATCTCATTGCGAAAAGGAGTAATCAATCTATAAGTTTTGTATTTTGTGGCAAGATCAGTCATGTAATCATGCAATCTGTGGAAATTAATAAGCTGGTTAAGCATGGTCCCTGCAATTGGATGATGCTTCTTTGTTTTCGTCCCGGCAGGTTGCTGTTGTTGATGAATGCATACATAGAGGACAAGAACAACAAGAGCTGTGGCTATGATTACTGGTTGGTAGAGTGTGTTTGATAGAAAATCCATGTGTATAGGTTCTTTGTAATACAATTTAGAGTGGAAATACGAAAACCGTTATATAAATCGAAGTTAGGTATTTAACGGAGAGACCCACGCCTTTTAAATATTAAATCTCTTGAACCTTTATGTGCCTTTACTTATAATCAGTGATCTGTAGTTAAAATATGACAAATAAATAAAACAAGAGTAATGCATGAAACAAGAAAAACAACTTACCATATTCCAAATGTTGCAACATTGTGTTCTACAAAATTGTGTTTAGTCGCCATGCAAATAATCTGCGATCTGCATTTAGTAAAGTGACAAATGAATGAAACATGAACAGTAAGCAACAACTAGAATTCAAATCACTATTCTCCAAATGCGATAGCATTGTGTTCTACAAAATAATATAATAAAAGGAAAAGGTTATAATATCTTTTTAAGTTTTAACGAATGAAATCTCAAATCGTCTATGTTAATAAAAAAATGACCAATAGCTAACTCGGAAACAACCAAGGCAGCATATAATGCACATGAAAGTGATATAGCATCAGTTATGTGTGGAGAAGATTGCAAAGAAAATTAATTACATATTTGATAAACGTAATGGCCAGTTATCTCACCTTATCTACCAAATATGGAGTATTATACAGTAACAATGCAAAAGTGCTAATACACTTTCATTTTGGTCAACAAATAAATTACTGTTTAAATCTCGGCAAAATCTATCACGAACACATGCATGCATGTTCTTGGTTGTGCAATTCAATTAAAATGGTACACTTCCAATTACATGTATGGATTATATTCTTAAATATGTATAAGCTATAGATGTCATAATTCAAGTGTAGAATCATATCTTACACATGTGAGCATAATGTCACGAGGTTGTATTTCGAGGCCCTGTGTGGCATCTTTTCCTAGGGCAAGCCATTATGTCATAAGGTCATTGGTTTTGTCCCATCATGGATTCATCAGAAGAGCGGCCACAACTCTGGACCAATGTTACATTCATGACTAAACACATCTAGGCACATGCATTTTACAAATCACTAAAGTTATCTCTTATGAGAAGCACGATCGACCAGAAAGTGAACCCAAGTGTTCAACCACAAAACACGCAAATACGATCATAAACATTTGGTATGTCGCATTCTCCCTCGACCATAACCATACACGTCCTGCTCAACAACTATATATTTATATCTATCTTGTTTTTCTATTTAACGAAAGTGCTAATTAAAGAGTGCAAACCTTCATCGATCAATTTGAAAAATATGTAAATCAAGGAAAACTATTTTTCCATGACAAAAGAAAACATTTAATTCAAGATACTTAGATACAAATAAAGATATAAAGACGGTGAAAACAACAAAACACTCATCAACATTTTCATCAAGAAACGTTATTTCTAGAAATATGAAGAAAATAAACATCAAAAGGCCTTTCGAGGAGCCAAAACAAGAAACAACATAAATAGCTAGGAAAATTGTCTTTCCATATCACCATATGGTAGGCACGTATAAAAAGTATCTTAGTTTTTGTGACTCCTTATATCTTCACAATACACAATATCTTAATTTTTATAGTTGCATTGCTTCTCGGGCCAGCCCATATGCATAGTGAACCAAAGTTAGGGCTTTGGGCCCCTTTTTAAGGCCACATTTACTTTTAAAAGTTTTTAAACCGTGTTTCAGCAAATAGATGTTTTAGTGTAATGGTAGAAGGCTGAACTTTTAATTATGTAGGCCAAGGATCAACTCTAACTGAAGGATATAATTCAACAGCCCAAAGTTCCAAATAAAAATTCAATTTTTTCAAGTGTTTCAGTTAGATTTTTTTTATTTTCCCCAAATTCATTAAATTCTATTTATTACTTCAAATACTTGTTTATCTTAAAACAAAAGTTTAATTCAATAATTTCAAGTGTATGTGTATGTTTCTATTTGTAGCTAAAATTGCTTTCGTGTTTATAAAAGTTACGCTCTAACATTATATTAGTTAAGATGCTCATTTTTTTCTTAGTATTAGAATGATATATGTACATTATAATTGTTAATGCCCGTGATGAAAGTGTCCAATGTTCGGTGTTGTTTATCAAATGTATTTTTGATATCTCCAATGAAGTTACTTTCATGTTGCGTTTCAACAATTTTTTCTGGTTTCTTTTTAAAAATCAAATCTAATATCTTCATACACTAACTTATTTTATAAGATAAAAGTTGGGATTGTTGCACTTATGTAGGGAGTTGAGCTAAGTTTGTAACTACTTGATCTTTCTTAATCAAAAAAAACTATCACACGTGACAGTTTTATGATCCGTTACATTGCCTGTCTAGTCTAGCTATACATTTGTTTTATTTTTCATGATAAGGCCCGCAATCTTTTAGTTTGCTTTACGCCCTCAAAAAGCTTGGGCCAGCCCTGATTGCTTCTATGATTCAAGTAGTTCAATAGTAATTGAGGCTTGTTGAAAGTGGCCTGTCAAAGCTATAATTGGGGTAATATATACGAGTATTCTATATATAATTACTCATTTAGTTCTTACAACATCATTGTTCATAGAAATATAAAATGTTTGCTAGACGCCATTGAAGAGGTATGTACCCGTCTCAACACCGACCAAGGCGGGTCAACCCACAAGATAAAGACAAGAAGCTTGAAATCAAGACATTATGAAGGCACAAAGCCAAAACCTATGCGCATGGCGCATATCACACATGCTCAGGCATCATATGCCCAGGCACCACACATGCTCAGCCATCATATGCCCAGGCACACATATGCTCGCGCATCACATATGCTCACGCATATCACATATGCGCGCGGCGCATCAGCGCGCGGCGCATATCACATGCTCGTGCATATCACATCTGCGCATGAAACATCTGCGCGTGAGAATAAAGAGAAGACATCGCGCATCCTGAGGATGGGCGCATATCATACATGCACATAATCAACCTCGCCCTTATCCAAATCAGGATTAGGGCAACCTTGATTGTGCACGTCAGACAACCTTCCAGAAGGTATCTTTTTAAGGAATAAGAATATGCTGATGCTGACAGCTGCCAAATGAAAGGTGGACAACTCAGCATGACACATGTGCTACCACGTGATTACAACCAATGAGAAAGCACCAGGTGTCCCAGAGGACACGTGGCGCAGAGCAATTGGAGGAGGCCAACAAGGCTGAGCCCAATCAGTGGAAACCCTAGCACTATAAATACAGCATCAACTCCACAAGGAAAGGTCATCCAACAACTGACAGTTACAGCCAGTAACATACATTCATTCACATTCAATCATATTCAATCACATTCACTCACAGATAGTTACAGCCAGTAACACAATCACACAGAGTATTCAGCTATTAAGCAATACTCTCCAGAATTCCTTACTCTGACATATTATTATCTTCTCCACAAATACTTATTCTCACACCGGAGGGTTACCCCAAAGAGGACCCCTCTGTCCCTTTCTGAGGGGTAAGTTGACGGTGCTGTTCATTTTGTAGGTGGAAGAACCCAGATCCAAGAGAAACCATCGGTGAAATTGCATAATCACACCCGAGGAAAGTAGATCGTCTACCAGTGAGTCGATCCACGCTTCTTCATTGGCGCCATCCACTGTTACAGCGGCAATCAGATCTCATCAGATCTATATATAAAAAAAATCACCATGGTTTCTGGCGTTCATAACGTTGATCAAGCTCTGGAGGAT
Source organism: Bidens hawaiensis (assembly GCF_021521415.1). Classification (NCBI taxonomy): domain Eukaryota; kingdom Viridiplantae; phylum Streptophyta; class Magnoliopsida; order Asterales; family Asteraceae; genus Bidens; species Bidens hawaiensis. The sequence continues at coordinate 306,388 of NW_027493232.1, forward strand.
ATTGAACGTGAGGATGTTAATGAGGGACAACAGTTTCTGAGGGCGCAGCGTGATTCTACGCGCGCCACCAGTAACCGTCCTTTCATCACAACTCCTCATGGCCAGACTGAAACTCCTCCAGACGATCTTACGTTACAAAATCTTGCCGGCGCGAAACAAAAAGGACCAATGGGTCCAGAAGAGGAAACAAATGATCCTAAAGAATGGCTCATAAACGAGCAGCGGCGTCTAATGGACAAGTATAATGAGATGGTCAAGTAGAAAAAGCTAGCCGACTTAACACAAAGGCAAGCGCTTGATAAGAAAACTGTTCATGGAACAAAAAGGCCGCGCGCGCCGGAAGAAGGACATTCTGTTCACACTGCACACACTGAGTTCAGTGATGAAGAAGTGCATAGCATGAGGAAGACGCGAGATACTCATGCAGGAGGCTCACAGCTCCGCGCACCTGTGAACATGGCGCCTGGAGCCAGAGCCGATCTGGATCTGCACATGCCGTACAGCCCACCAGTTAGAGGGCAAGTGGACGTAACCACACCGTACAGACCAGCCATCTTGGTAAAACATTCAAAGTTCACTGCGCGCATCGCGCAGGCTCCCATCCAGCACAAAACCAAGATGCCAAGTGGTTTGGGTAAATATGACGGCACAACAGATCCAGACGATTTCTTGCAAGGTTTTTACAACACGGGAAACCTAGAGAGCTGGACGATGCCAACATGGTGTCACATGTTTGCTCGCTGCCTCACGGGCGCGGCGCGTGTCTGGTTCGAGAGCTTGCCGACTGGGCAAATTGATGGGTTCGAGGAACTATTGGAAAAGTTCCAAGCCCACTTCGTACAGCAGCGCAGACACACGTGCGACCCTGATGACATCATGCACTGCGTGCGCAGGAATGATGAAACGATTGAAGACTACATCACTCGTTTCAATCAGGAGTCTCTGGCAATCGGAGGTATAACTGAGAAACTCCTGCGCGTAGCCTTTATACAAGGCGCGCGCAGTGATCAACTCCGTCGAGCTCTCGTAAGCAGAGATGGCATGCCCACCACGTGGGCCAAGTTAATGGAAGCCTCGCGAGTCTTCGCGAGAAATGAAAAACAATTTGCCCAAGATAGGGCAAGAGAAAGAGCGCATCAAGCTGAGTCACCGCGCAGCAAAGAAAAAAGGGGCAAGCAGAACTCTGTATGGTCCAGGTTGCAACCAACCAGTTTTTCTTCCGCAGAAAAACAGGCGCAACCAAGCTCACCCCAGCCCCAAAAAGATGTTCGTAATCGCGGGGAGGGTGACAAGAGGGAGGGCGGCAGAGATCCTAGCAGACCTCTGCCAAGAATATGGACTCCACTCACTAAAACGCCTTCACAGGTGTTAAACACTGAGAATGTCCAATTCAAAAGCCCCAAGCCACTACACTACAAGGGACCATCAGACAGTGGCAAGTACTGTGAATTTCACAAGTCCACAGGGCACAACACTGATGCATGCCACCATTTGAAGGATGCAATTGAAAAGGACGTGAAATCAGGCAAGCTCGCTCACCTGGTGAAAAACTCAAGACAAGACAATGAACAACCAGAAGGAGCCTCTGCCAGCAAAAAGTACAAGAGAATCTGTGTAGCTGAGGGAGGAAGGCAAGGGCAAATATCAAGAAAGAGAGGCGCACAAATCCAAGGAGATTGGCGCGAGCAACAAGTCATCTTCCCAAGAATCAGGGGAGGCCCTTCCATCAGCAGTCCTCTTGTCATCACTACACACATTGCTCATTATGAGGTGTCGAAAGTCCTGGTGGACACTGGCAGCGAGTCAGACATCATGTATGAGCAATGTTTCAGAAAATTGGATCCGGCAGACCAAGCAAGGCTTGAAATTGTGAATGCACCAATCTCTGGTGTTTCAAATGAAATCATTCATCCCCTAGGTCAAATACAATTTGAGCTAACTATGGGGGATGAGAAACACAAGCGAGCCGAAGTTGTTAACTTCTTGGTCTTGCCCACCACTTCTTGCCACAACATGATCTTGGGTAGGGGAACGATTGCCCAATTCAACGCCATACCGTCGCCAGCGCACGGCGCGTTGGGGTTCCCAACACCAACAGGTGTAACTTTTGTATACAGGGATCATTTGTGTGCAGTGACAAGCACTCCGCGGGAGGGGAGAATGAAACTTCCAATGGCAGACAGCGCGCCAGAGGAATGGATTCTCAACCCAAAATTCCCGGAGCAGAAGATCACAATTGGCGCAACGATATCAGACGACACGAGGGTGAGAATGAAAAGATTGCTCACAGCATATATGTCGGTCTTCGCGTGGCAACACTCTGATATGACTGGGGTTCCGCGAGACCTGGCACAACATTCTCTCAACACCTTCAAGTCTGTTGAGCCAATTGCGCAGAAGAAGAGAGTCATGGGGGATGAAAAGGCGAGGGCCATGAATGAGCAGGTTGAGGATCTACTGCGCGCAAACATCATCCGCCCGATACGATACCAGACATGGGTAGCCAATCCTGTGATGGTAAAGAAAAGTAACGGGTCATGGAGGATGTGCATTGACTTCAAGGACCTCAACAAAGCGTGCCCAAAGGATTGTTACCCCCTCCCAAACATCGACGCAAAGGTGGACTCCGTGGCGCCATTCAAGCTCAAATGTTTCCTGGATGCCTACAAAGGCTATCACCAGATTCAAATGGCACCACAAGATGAGGACAAGACCGCCTTCAGAACCGACAAGGGTGTTTTTTGCTACACAAAAATGCCTTTTGGTTTGAAGAATGCGGGCGCCACCTACCAAAGACTTATGGATGCCGTTTTCAGCGAGCAAATCGAAAGAAACCTAGAAGTCTATGTGGATGATTTGGTGATCAAGAGCAGGGAGGAAAAGCAAATGCTCAAAGACATCGAAGAAACCCTTGGGCGCCTAAAGGAAGTTAACATGAAGCTCAATCCGAGCAAATGTACTTTCGGCGTACTAGAGGGAAAATTTCTAGGTGTAATGGTCACCAAGGATGGTTTCAAGGTGAACCCTGAGAAGGTGGAGGCCATCCTTGACATGCCCTCGCCATCCACCATGAAAGAAGTTCAGAAGCTGAATGGTAGATTGGTATCAATCAACAGGTTCCTAGCGAACCATGCAACCAAATCTACCCCATTTGTCAATACATTGAGAAACTGCTTAAAGAAAAGCCAGTTCAAATGGACTCCTGAGGCCGAGCAAGCTTTCAGGGAGATAAAAGAATGTTTGATAAATCTGCCCGCGCTCACAGCTCCACTGCCTGGTGAAACTTTGACATTATATCTATCAGCAGGAGAGCGTGCCATCGGCGCAGTATTATTGGTGGATCGCAAGGGAATCCAAACGCCAATATACTATGTGAGTCGGGTGCTGACAGATCCTGAGACGCGCTACTCCATCATGGAAAAGTTAGTTTTATCACTAACACACGCGTCGCGCAAGCTTCATAGATATTTCAATGGTCATCCCATTGAAGTTCTGACGGGTTACAACATCCAGCAAGTTTTGCGGCGCCCCGCGCTCTCGGGAAGGCTTACAAAGTGGGCGCTGGAATTAGGCGAGCACACGATCGCCTATAAGCCCCGTCCAGCAATAAAGGGACAAGTCTTGGCTGATTTCATAGCCGAGGTCCCCGAAGGAAGAGTTGAAGAGGCTCAGCGCGAGGTAGACCCTCCGCGAGCCAATGATGAAGAAAATGTTTGGAGATTGTTTACTGACGGAGCTTCAAACAACGAAGGGTCCGGCGCAGGCTTAAAACTGGTGGATCCAGAGAATCATGAATATACTTACGCCATCAGGTTGGACTTCAAAAGCACCAACAATGAGGCTGAGTATGAAGCCCTGCTGGCTGGCCTGCGCATCGCGCAAAAATTCGGAGTTAAAAAGCTAGAGGCACATGTTGATTCATACTTGGTAACAGCACAGGTCAATGGCCTCTATGATGCCAAGGAGAACACCATGCCTCTATATCTAGAGCAGGCGAAAAAGCTCATCGAGCAATTTGACTGCTTCAGAATTATTCATATTCCGCGCAGTGAAAACAAATCTGCAGACGCGCTGAGTAAGATGGCATCAACCAGTTTTGATCACTTTGGCAAAGATGTCAGGGTAGAAGTAATGAGCAACCCGTCGGTGGTAGCGAAGTCTGTCCTGGTAACTCATACAACCCCTTCATCATGGATAACTCCAATAATGGAATTCTTGAAGGAGAGAAAGGTACCAGATGATCGCGCGCAAGCGAGGAAGATAAGACACAAGGCGCAGAATTACGAAATGCTTGACGGTACATTATATCGACGCTCTTATCTTGGGCCGCTCATGAAATGCCTAGATGCTGAGGAAGCAAGCTATGTGATCAGAGAGATACATGAAGGAATCTGTGGAATACATGCTGGCCCGCGCATGGTGGTTGCGAAGGCAATGAGCGCAGGTTACTATTGGCCTGGCATGTACTTGGACGCTCTAAAAGAGATCCAAAAATGCAAAGCATGTCAGAGCTATACGCCAAACACCATGCGGCCAAAGAACAACTTGATTCCAGTGACCTCTGCATGGCCTTTCCACAAATGGGCAATTGACATTGTGGGTCCCCTTCCGCAAGCGCAAGGGCGGGTAAAATTTTTGGTAGTGGCAGTAGACTATTTCACGAAATGGGTTGAAGCCAAGCCACTAGCAAAAATCACAGCCGAAGCGATGAAGCAGTTTATCTGGAGCCACATCATATGCCGTTTTGGCTTGCCCATGGAAATTGTGAGCGATAATGGTAAGCAATTCACCGACAAGAAGATATCCAGCTGGCTCAAGGAATTGCGCATCAACAAAATCTTCACTTCGGTATATCACCCTCAGGGGAATGGCCAAGTGGAGCGCGCGAATCAAAGCTTGTTAAATGGGCTGAAGAAAAGGTTGGAGGGAGAATCCCATTCTTGGGTCGAAGAGCTACCTAATGTCCTGTGGGCACACAGGACATTAAGCAAAACCAGCAATGGCGAATCCCCGTTCAGCCTAACCTATGGAACAGAGGCAATGATTCCAGCGGAAATTGGATGCCCATCCCATAGAGTGCTCATGATGAGCAAAATTGATAACGAGCGCGAAAGAAGGTTGGATCTCAACTTACTAGAAAGGCGTAGAGAGGCGGCTATCATCAGTGAAGCCAAGTACAAGAAAAAGCTGGAAAAATATTACAACCAGCGCGTGAAAGAATGCCACTTCAAGAAAAATGATTTTGTCCTTCGAAATAATGAAGCTAGCCGCGCGATACCCCCGGGAAAAATGTCCCCCAACTGGGAGGGACCTTATCAAATCTCAGAAGAATTGGGGAAAGGCGCATATGCTTTAAAAGATTTGAATGGAAAGAAGATCCCGCGCGCATGGAACGCGGCACAGCTTAGAAAATGTTTCATGTAAATGTCAAGTTTGTAATCAAGGCTTTTTAAGCCATTATGAATAATGATACGCGCTATCTTCTCTAAATGTGGATTCTATTACCTTTTGCATACATGTTTCACACCTCCCTTTATTAGTTTTGAGCAATATGACAACATTGTATTGACATCAAAACGAAATAAAACGAGGTAAAACATACATGCGCGAGCTTCAAGCTCAAACGCGTTAACGAGTCTTAACTCTAAAGCGTCAGGGCCTTAGCCCAATTCTATTACCTTTCGCATACATGTTTCACACTTCCCTTTATTAATTTTTTGCAATATGATAACATTGTATTGACATCAAAACAAAATAAAAAGAAGTAAAACATACATGCGCAAACGCGTTAAAGAGTCTTAACTCTAAAACGTCAGGGCCTTAGCCCAATAATGTGAGCCTTAGCTCAAATCACTCACAACATCCATCCTACATACTGCGCAGACTGACCATAAAACACCTAAACACAACTAAGGCAAAGCAAATGCCAAGACATAGTTGTTAAGGTCTCAGGTCGAGGTCGCGCATAAAATTGTAATGGATATCTGAGTAACACACTGACGCGTAAGGCTGAAAAACTCATAATTCCATAAATGCGCGATAACGTCGCGCAAAAGAGGAATAATGAAAGCGCCAAGACACGTGTCAACATAATCAAGATATGGCAAAGTCACTTACAATATGACAAGGGTTAAGTATAATAAATTCCGTACAACCTTGTTCTTATTCCAACGTGCAAACATATCTTATATTCAACAAGCAAACATGCGATATAAAGAGATGAATGCGAGTGCGCAAGACGCGAAGAAGGGAAAAACAAAATTTCATTCCAAAGTATTGAAATTTACAAGTTTACAAGATGAGATACAAACTACAAAAAAAAAAAAAAAAAAAAAAAAAAAAAAAACATGAAGGGCTTCTCAAGTCTCCACGTTGACATCAGCCTCTTCATCATCCTCATCATCGCTCTCAGCATCTGGCGCAGCCTGCTCCTCATCATCTCCAAACTGACCATAGTCAAGTTCTTCATCTTGAATGGAGTCTTCTACCATGACAGTGTCAGGAGCGGATCCTTTGGCCACGCCAGAGCCGCTAGCAACGCCAGCATTCGCCGCGCCATCATCGCCGCCACCAGCCCCTTCGCACTCGTCAAGTAATTTCTTTAGCGCGACGAGATCGGGCTGGTCAGCAAGCGCGGATATCTGCAAATCATAAGAAAAAATATGAGTACAAAAAGACTTAAAAAATAAGTCAAGGTAATCTCATTAAGGTTAAAATACCTGCGCAAGGATGGGAATGGGGGTGTTCATATACTTCTCCCCCATCGCGGCCATTTCCGCGCAGGCAGCGTTGCTCTGATAAGGGTACTCGGATGGGTTCTTCTTTAACATGCCATATTCGTAACCATCCGTGAACCCTTCAGCTCGGCCCACCAAGCGCGCGGCAGCGTTGCAGTCCATCACAAGGGCCTGAAACTCGTCTGAATATTTCATCGCGAAAGCTCAACGAGTCATGCCCTGTGAGATGAGCCAGTGGCGATCCTGCGCGAGGCTAGCAACAGACGTCTCGAGGGAAGGAACCTGAGAGTTTAATAACTCAACAGTTTCCTTAGTCTTTTTCAGCTCCTCTTTGTCAGACGCTGCTGCCGCCAAGATTTCTTCTTTCTCCGCTCGCGCAGCATCAAGTGCTTCCTGGCTAGACGCCGCCGTCGCCTGGGCTTCATCTTTATCGGCCTGCGCGGCCGCCAGCTCCCTCTTCAGGCGCGCAACCTCGCTCTCCAGTGATGATTTTTCAGTGATAGACTGGACAAGTGCTTGGTCACGCGCCTCCGCCTCTAACTCCAAGTCGCGTGCCCTGCGCGCGAACTTGGCCGCATCCGCCTCCGCCGCCTGCAGCTTCTCCCGCACCGCCTGAAGCTCATGCCCGCGCTTCACGAAGGCGCTGTTGGCACTGGCTCTGTTCTCACTGAGCTCGGCTTGGAGCTTTTCAGCTCTCTCGTGAGCATCAGAAAGATGCCAAGCAGACACCTTAGCCTCTTGCTTGGCTTCCGCAAGAGCATCACGTACTTTTACGTAATCAGAGCGAAGCTCTTGGGAGGCAGCAATGAAGGCCGACCCAGCAAACATATGATCATTGAGCAGGTCGTCGCGAGCGCGGTCCTCCTGGAACCTCCTTTCAGATGGAGGCACAGCATGAGCCCAGAATTCCGCACACACACCCATGGACTGAAAGGTGATGTCTTCAGTTATATTCCATCTCGGGCGATAAGTGTGATCGGCTTCCTGCAAAAAACAAAGAAATTGTCTAAGTCATCAAAACATTAAGATGGAAGTCCGCGCAGCGGAGCAAAAAAGAAACTATAACTGCGGGGACGAAGCAGAAAAGTCAGCGTCAGCCCCACGAGATGGCTCCGCCGCGAAACCTCGTGGCGCTATAGGGCTGGCGCGGGCGTCGTAGGAGTCTTCAGCATGAACCTCCTCATCCTCCTCTGAAATAGGCCTCTTCTCCTGCGACCTAGAATCAAAATCGGTCTCGCGAGGAGGGCTGTGCGCAGGAGGAGGTGAGGGAGGTCTCGGCGCCGCCAGGTCGGCGCGCAAAACGGCTTCCTGCTCCTTAGTAATGCCGATGAGGAGAGATTCATCGCTTGCAGGAGCAGGAGCAGAGCCAACGGCGCTGGGAACGGCGCCAGGAGTGTCGCCAGAAGCTTGTGCACCAGCTACGGCTTCTATGAAAAAATCAACAACAAGAAATGGTTCAGGACTTGGTCTAAAAGAGTCAGAAAATAAGAGCGAAATACGTACCCTGGCGCAACTCCGTTCGCGCAGTAAACATCGCCATGAAGTCCATTCTACCCTTCTTTGAGGGTAAAACGGGGGACTTCGAAGGGACCTCCGGCGCAGCCTCGGCAACTTGTGGCGCTGTCGCCGGCTCTACAAACATTTGAGTGAGCAAGATTCATTAGTACTTCAATCAGAATCGCGCTCATAGAAACATAAAGGATAAGCAAAGTTTACCTGTCGCGGGCGTTTCCGCCGCGCGAAGGGAAGAGGTAGTGGCACCATGCCTCAGGTGGACAGGAGGTCTGCCCACTTTTATAGGCAGGGAAGACAAGGAAACCTTGGTGGTAAACTCTTGAGTTTTCCCAAATCCCCCCGCCTTAGTAGGAGGGTCCTGAACAACAGGGGCAACATCTTTTTTCTGTTTCTTACTGGCCCCTGCGCCAGTTTTCCCCTTAGCTTTACGCTTTAGTTGGGGCGCCTCCTCCTCCTCCTCCTCTTCTGCGAGCTCCAGCTCGTAGTTCTCCAGCGCATCTACAATACATGCAACAGAAGTGTCAGAAAAATTTGGTATTATAAAGGAAAATATATAAGTACAAAGGCTTACCAGGCGCATCGCTGTCGAAGACAAACCCCAGATCAACAGGGATGAACATGTCATCAAAGCGATCAGGGAAACCAACCTCCCCAGCGCCAAGCGCGACGGAGCCACCCTCCATGTGCTCATCATAGGCAACATGGATATACTCCTTGGTGACTGCACAAAACAAGTCAAATGAGTTCAGCAAAAAGAATTATATTCGCGCAGAAGTAAAGCAATGAGATAAAACTTACATAACCCGTCGACTTGGATAACGGGCTCAAGCGCACTGTCCGCCCACCTTTTGCTCATACCAACCCCCACCAGCGCCTCCTCACAAATGTTCTTGGCGGGGGATGGTTCAGCGGTCAGCTTATTGACCCAGGCTCCAGTTGGGTTCTTGAGGACACCCACATCCGCAGGCGCAGAAGAAATCGAGCGCATGGTCATACGGATGGGGATCACACCAGCCCTTATGTAAAAGAACCTCTCAGACCAGTCATGAAGGCTCTTGAATGAAACAGTGGAGCACTTCACCTTCTGACTGCGAGGAACGAAAGAGAACCAACTGTCTTGGATCTTGGGCTTGTAAAAAAACTGAAAGCGCCGAGGGGTGGGCTCCTCGCGCTGGGATTTGCACATGAACTCAAAGTGAGTCATGCGCACAAGTCCAAACGGATGGACTTGGGATATATGAATCCCATAGAACTGAAGCAGTGCACCCACAAACCTTGTCATCGGGAGACGAAGGTTGCAATGGGTGAAAAAATGGCTATATAGGGATATATAGCCGGTAGGCGGGTCCGCCGCCGTTTGCCCGGAAACAGGCAACATGCAGCCAAACAGGGTGGGAAAACCCTGAGAGGCGATAAGGCTGTCAAGATCAGCCTGCCTCAATTTGCAGGGGATTTCATTCCACCTCTTCACCGCCTTGGTCCTCCCTACCTCCTCCGATGAGCCCTCAGCAGCCTTCTTCCCCTTGCCGGTCTTCTTCAATGTAGACATTACTAACGATTTTCTACGGCAATGTATGAGGGTGATTGTGTTGTCTGAGCTATCATACATACAACGGTGACAAATAACAAACGATGCTTCTGAACAACAGATATTTGGGAAGCAGAACAATGATAATCAGAAGACAAAGAAAGAAAAGCTCAGAAGAATGAACAAGAAGATGAAGGATAAAAAAATCTAAGGGCTGGCTTTTATAGGCCCGGGAGAGAGAAATTTTGGTGCTGAACGGACTTCACGCGCCCCCACTCGCAGGATTAAGCCACTACGAGCGCGACACGTGTCCCTGACACTGTATGAGGGGACATGAAAGGAAACTATACGGCTGCTGCCAGAGTTCACGCGCCACCACTCGCAGGAACGGACCAACGCGAGCGCGACACGTGTCCCTGACAGCATGTGATGGGACAAGAAAGGCAACTGTAGCACCTCGAGCACACGAAAGGCCTGACACGTCTCCATCACTGAACCACGTCAGCAACAACCAACCACGTCCAGGGACGATTCGTTTGCACCCAAGAAAATAGAATTTCGCGCAATGACGAGTAATAAGAAGAAAAGACAAAACCCCTACCAAAAGAGCAAACTATTGAGTCTAACATCTATCTTACCTCGCTCGCGCGAGACAAGACACACATTAGACTGGGGGGGCTTGAAGAGGTGTGTACCCGTCTCAACACCGACCAAGGCGGGTCAACCCACAAGATAAAGACAAGAAGCTTGAAATCAAGACATTATGAAGGCACAAAGCCAAAACCTATGCGCATGGCGCATATCACACATGCTCAGGCATCATATGCCCAGGCACCACACATGCTCAGGCATCATATGCCCAGGCACACATATGCTCGCGCATCACATATGCTCACGCATATCACATATGCGCGCGGCGCATCAGCGCGCGGCGCATATCACATCCTCGTGCATATCACATCTGCGCATGAAACATCTGCGCGTGAGAATAAAGAGAAGACATCGCGCATCCTCAGGATGGGCGCATATCATACATGCACATAATCAACCTCGCCCTTATCCAAATCAGGATTAGGGCAACCTTGATTGTGCACGTCAGACAACCTTCCAGAAGGTATCTTTTTAAGGAATAAGAATATGCTAATGCTGACAGCTGCCAAATGAAAGGTGGACAACTCAGCATGACACATGTGCTACCACGTGATTACAACCAATGAGAAAGCACCAGGTGTCCCAGAGGACACGTGGCGCAGAGCAATTGGAGGAGGCCAACAAGGCTGAGCCCAATCAGTGGAAACCCTAGCACTATAAATACAGCATCAACTCCACAAGGAAAGATCATCCAACAACTGACAGTTACAGCCAGTAACATACATTCATTCACATTCAATCATATTCAATCACATTCACTCACAGATAGTTACAGCCAGTAACACAATCACACAGAGTATTCAGCTATTAAGCAATACTCTCCAGAATTCCTTACTCTGACATATTATTATCTTCTCCACAAATACTTATTCTCACACCGGAGGGTTACCCCAAAGAGGACCCCTCTGTCCCTTTCTGAGGGGTAAGTTGACGGTGCTGTTCATTTTGTAGGTGGAAGAACCCAGATCCAAGAGAAACCATCGGTGAAATTGCATAATCACACCCGAGGAAAGTAGATCGTCTACCAGTGAGTCGATCCACGCTTCTTCAGCCATGACATCTATGCATTACGTACACACGATTTTATTTCATATAAGCATTTAATATGCTTTGTATAACGTATGATATGTGCAAGGGTATTGCCTTTCAATGTCAAGAGTTGGGTAGTCCGGACCTAGGAGAAACATAAATGTTCAATGGACCATCGAGTTGAATATTGAGTGTGGTTCTGTACTTTGGATCATCGTTTGCGTTACTTAACTTAAATACGAAGCAACCTAACAATATAGAAGAGAAGATCTTCATCTGCCTATATGCGAATTCTCGACCCAAACAAGTTCGTGGTCCAGCCTGCATATGAGCAAGCAAAATAGAAAAGGTTAGCAGTATCAAGGTCTATGTAAGGTATATGTTAACATCATTCAATAAGTGTAATATGTTACTCTAGAAGAACTTTTAGCCTTTAATATAAATGAAGAAAGGCTGGCTGCAATAATGATAAAATTAGTTACAAAAATATAATCGAACCTGAAAAGCCGTAAATTTGAAAGGGCTCTCTAAACGGAAGCAACCATTGTGATCGAGCCATCGTTCTGGTTTGAAGTCATGTGCATCATCACCCCATATGAACTTCATCCTCCCCATCGCGTATGGCATGTAAGCTATCATATCTCCTTTCTTCACAATACAACCATCGGGTAGAACGTCATCCGAAAAGCATGTCTTTGGATCCTACATAACAAATTCATACTCAAACATAAATGTCACCATTCAAGATATGTTTAAACTTAACAAGATTGCAAACCAGAGGTAATGCGGGATAAAGTCTTATTGTTTCTGCCAAAGTTGCTTGAAGATATTGCATCTTCTCGAGTGCTTCCTCACTCACACGATCTTCAAAATCCGCAACGCTTGTGATCGCTTCTTTCATGTTTGTTGCTTCTTTGATATCTTTTGCAACCTTATCTTGAACTTGAGGATATTTGCAAAGCATGTAAATGAGCCAAGTCATAGTAGTCGCGATAGGATCTTTACCAGCAAGTACATAGTTCATTATTATATCTCGAAAGTACTTTGGATCTCTATTTTCCATCTGCATAAACCTTGATAGAATATCTTCTTTCGCGTCCTAAAATCCGTAAATCATGTGTCACTTGATTTAAATACGAACATTTGATACGCATATATAAATATTTTGGCCTATTGCTATATTAAGTTTTAAGCTTACCAAAGACTTATAATTTTTCATGTTTTGACTCTTGATCCGGATCACCTTATAAACAAAATCATCAACCACTTTCAGATTTTTCCTTAGCCTTGCTTCCGATCCAATATTCAAATACTTCTTGATCTTCCACGACATGTCAACTAATCGTTGGTACGTCAATTCATTTGAATCGTCGAATGCACGGCTAAATCTAACACCTTCTTCGTTTGAACCACTCAAGTTGTCAAGATCAATGCCGAAAGCAACTTTAAATATTGAATCCGCCGTTGCTTTCATGAACAAGTCCTATATATATGCATATCAAGAAGGTTATGTTATGCTTTAAAGCCAATAATCAATAGTGTAATCATATAGTTGTTAATTAGTGATAAAAAAAACAATGACTTTACATTTATATCAACTACTTGGTTGCTATTTGCTGCTTCTGAAAATATGTTACCGACTTTTATTGCATTCTTTCTGAAGGTTACACCGCTAAAGTCTCTCAAAACTTTCGTTGAGAATTCGTGGCTCGATAACTTCCTCTGTTCTCACCATTTATCCCCATCAACTGTGAATATACCGTCACCGAGAAAATCTACTAGCCAGTTGTGGACATATGGTCCCTAAATTTGCAAAATTGTAATTTTTCAAATAAACTTAGTAAGTGTAACTAGCATAGCAATATCTCCAAACATAAAGCCATGTACTGGAATGTTTAGCATGTGCATTTATAAGGGACAGATTACTCAAATAATCGACTAGTGCATTGACCTATGAGAATGTGTAAAAAGAGTGAAGAAACAGGTGAATAACTAAAAAAATAACCAACACAAAATCTCTTTTTAATATTAATTGTTTTTTTTTAAATTTAAATTGGTCTATTTATTATTTATTATTTTATTTTAACTAAAGTGTTGTATGTTGATTAATATTTCGGTTATGGACTTTATTTCATTTATGTATCTAGTTAATATGTCGGTTATTTTAAGTTTTTAGCCGAGTTTAATATGTAGTCTAGTAGAATAATAAATATAAATAAATCAAGTCTCAATTGTAATGTTTTGAACAAATTTTGATATATATAGAAATAATTTCTCTCATTTGAGTTTTCTCTGAACGTTTGATAGAACAAATTTAGAATTTTATGTCATGTCAACATCGATATCACAAAGCGATGAAACCCCTTTAGATTTAACATAGAGAAAATGTCAAATAAATTTAAAAGATTTAAACTGGGATTCACTTATAGGAAAACGGGTCTTAAGAACAATAAACATTAAATCTTGTTTTGTACAAAGCAAATGAATTCTTTTATAGTTAAAACTTAAAAGACTTCAAATTTTTATTTTTTAATACAACACGGTCTTTATTGAAAAAAATATATATTACACTAAGAGAGTGAAATTTTCAAATATGTAACAGAACTCAGTTTTTATAAGACACAGTTTTAGGTTACCAGTTTTCTTAACGGTGTTTGTTAAACCATGTAAAAAATTCATTTGATCTACTACCTTGCCATAATTTTCGAAATTGGTCTTGAGGTTATACTCCACAACTACTAGATCGGTTGTATAAATCTCACGATGTAAAGGGCTAATCATTCTGAAAGTTTTGTATTTTGCTGCGATGTCGGTCATGTAATGATGCAATCCCTTGAAGTTAAAGAGCATATTAAACACCGTCCCTCCAATCGGGTGATAGCTCTTTGTTTGCGATTGACTGTAGATGTAAAAGAAGATAAGAATAAGTAGAACAAATGTTATGTTGGTTAAACTTAGAAGAAAATCCATGGAAAATGCAATTTTAGAAATGAAGCTAGGGATGTGTTGGTTTGATATAATGGATGGATGAATAGCAAGCTCGTTGCATCGTTCCTTTTATAGTGATTATTGTGGCTATAAGTAGAGCTAATTAATTCGTTATGCGTGTTAATTTGAAGTTTATAATAACTAAGACGTGTTTGGATGCTTGTTTTTGAAATAAATATCATAGGTTAGATTTACATAATGGGGTTAGGTCTAGTAGCATCAAAGTCGCATCGGGAAACCATTCACATGGAAGTTTGTGTCGCACGCCAATTGATTCGCATAGGATGCGAATTATTTTCCGGCAAACCATTCGCACGGGGTGTGAATATTGTGGGGCAAACCATTCGCACGGGATTCAAATATTTACCGGCAACCCATTCGCACGAGGTGCGAATTCTTTCTTGCAAAACAAATCTGGATTTTACATTGGTTTGCAACTCGAGTCGTTATGGGTCCATCTGGATTTGGATCTGGTTCAGTTTGGTCGTGCCTCGGGTTTCTGGTTCCGCCTGAACTCCAGCCAACGGAGAGTGCTCAACAAACATACAGACAGGGTATAGGCTGACGGTTCATTTCGGGTTCGATGGTTTGAGCCTCAACACTGCAGATCTAGTTCGGGTATATTTAAACAGTCGGGTTTCGTCTGCTGAACTGTTTGGGGTTCGGGTCTCGAGGAAACCCGTAACACCATATTATCGTTATTCTTTGTATTTTTGCCAAATCTCATGTTTTTGTTATTATTAATAGATTTGATGGAACTCGTTTATCTCGGATCGTTTATGCCGGTTTGACTCGGCTTATTTGGTAATAATAATAACGAGAAAATGAATCGAAATGAATATAATGCTTAACTTCTTTTGTGTGATTAATTAGATCTCGGATAACTTGAATGGATGAGACTGGATTTGGAATGTTGGTGTACAAGAGGTTATTTGTGTGTGTACGGGTGTGATAATGATTGGGAGAATGATGATGGAATGATGAGGATAAGGATGATGTAGGGTTTTTAAGGTTTAAAAAGGCAAAGCCCAAAGGCTTTTAGACCCATAATTATGTTCAAGTCCACTAACCTCTCTACCTTATTCTTTCCTCTTATTATTTAATTAGATTAAATACGTAACACGACATTTAATTAATGGAGGCTCTATTTTATTTATTTAATAACTCTTAAAAATAAGGACGTTACAAGTCTTCCCTCCTTAAAAAGGTTTCGTCCCTGAAACCTACTTAATCCTTGTAAAAATGAGCGCTTCTTGTATTCACTACCTTTCTTGAACCATCTTAGCTTCCTAGATTACCGGTTTATCCTTCTTACTGTCGGCCTTGCAGTCACCGAGTGGTGCTTATGAGTGTTAGCTTTTCAAGGTAGCTTGCCCATGAAGCCCTTGATGATATGCTTGTTGTCCAAACTTAACAAGTCTCATCACTTCTCTTTAAGAGGCATTGTATTATGCTATTCTAACGCTACCGTTTACTTTAAATTCTAAGGTCACGTATCACATGACTACCGTTCACAAGGTCCCATTCATATCATAATTTAATCCATAATCATCACATTCAATCATAAGTCTAAAATTTAAACTCAAATAGTAAGCACGAGATCTTTATAGTCATACATAACCTAATATTTAAACAAAATAACTCGTTCTTCTTGAGTGCTCCTTCCTCCAGCTTCCTTTTTTGACAGGGAACTCTAAGTCTGCAACTTCTTTCCTGCTTCTCCCCCTCTTGCTTTAGGCTTCTTAAATTCATAAGCCTTGTGTCCAGCATCCCCACAATTGAAACACATGTTGTCCTTCTTACATTTCCAAGAGAAGTACCCCATCCTTTTGCATCTGTAACATGCTTTCGACCCCAACCGACACTCACCATCATGAGCCTTTCCACACTTGTGACAAACATTAGTACCAGCAACCCACTTGAACTCACCACCATGTATCTTATCACAAGTCTTGTTTTGGGTCGTTTAGCAAGAGCAATCCACTCCTCTTTCTTCTCCACAGTTCTTGTACGGCCCTTGGTAGACTATTCCCGTTGAAGATTCTTTATTGTGGCGGCTACTGCTCGAGTAATGGCAGCTTGAATAACAAGGTTGATCTGATACTCTTCTTCACGTACAGTCATGCTTTTCTCTTCACTAGACTCAGTGATCGGTTCTTCAGAGGGTAATTGGTTAATGTGTGGCCTACCATGACGTCCCGTGCGCCCTCCTCTCTCAGCAGTCTTCTTAGCACCAGCCATTCGAATTGTAAAGGAAAAACACAAACATCGTCACGTGAGGAACTATTTAGTACAAGGATAGTAAGGCTGCAGGTAATAACAGTGGCCAGGTGGGGATTAGCTGCTCAAGTTACTATCCATGTCCTATATACTTCCTTTCGTGAGTCTTCTTGTGCTCGGTTCTACTTAGAGCAGTTAGAGAATCAAACATTCAAATATAAACAAACAATCCTATCACTAACAATTCATATAACTTTCCTTACTTATCCCTACGTTACACGTAAGAAGATTCATGTATTAAGCTTGCTTGAGTGACACATGGCATTCTCTGACTGGCATCTTCTTTCTTTCTTCCTGTAAGTTCCATTCTTTGTTCGAGTCTAAGCATGTAGGATGCTTATTCTCTCGAACTTATGCTCTGATACCAACTTGTAAGGCCCCCGACCCCGGGTGCACTACTTTCACGCTGGTTGGATTTACTCATTCACATAATTCGAAAAATCAGAGTTAATTAAAATATTTCACAGAATAAAAGTCAATCATCCGTACATAACTTAAATACTTTGTCTTAGACGGAAATAACATAAATCTTAACATTAAATATAAATAACACGTGACTCTTCTTTTCTTTGATGCCAGTCTTCATTTATTTTCTACGTGTCCCACTCTAAGCACCCTGCCTCATTCCAATCACCTGCGTGAATATTAAAAGTCAGCAACACTGAGTGATTTTTAGTTAATTAGCATACATTGCATCCACTTACTTATAATTACGCGTTCGAAGATACTTATTAATTACTTACCTTTTCTTCCAACATTCATACATTCATACATACATACATTCATACATACATACATTCATACAATCTTCTATACTTTATTTGACTTCCCTTAATTAATACATATGTGTCCATTCTATATGTTAAAGAACCTTTCGCCCTATAACCTTCAAAGATATTATTAGGGTCCGCAACCCTTTATTCTTCACAGATATTATTAGCGTCCGTAACCCTTTATTCTTCGCACATATTAGTAGAGTCCACATCCCTGTATTCTTCGTAGATATTAGTAGTGTCCACAACCCTTTATTCTTCGCAGATATTAGTAGTGTCCGCAACCCTGTATTCTTCGCAGATATTAGTAGAGCCTGCAACCCTATATTTTTCACATATATTAGTAGGGTCCGCAACCCTATATTCTTCGCATATATTAGTAGGGTCCGCAACCCTTTATTCTTTGCAGATGTTAGTAGAATACGCAACCCTATATTCTTCGTAGATATTAGTAGAGTCTGCAACCCTATATTCTTTGCAGATATTAGTAAGGTTCGCAACCATTTATTCTTCGTAGATATTAGAAGGGTCCCCAACCCTTTATTCTTCGCAAATATGAGTAGGGTCTGCAACCCTTTATTCTTTACTTTTAATATAATTAATTATAACTACGGCATACAAAATTAATCATTCAACAACGTTCACATACATACACAATCATATCTACCATACACTTACCATTTAAGTTAAGTGTGTTAATCTAACACGTCGTAGTATGCACACAGCCCGAAAAACGTAACACAGAAAAGGGGCTAGAACTCACCTGTAGAAGATTCCTCTCTGAATTAATAGTAATACATTTCTTCAGCTGAGCTCAACTAACTATTAATAATGGACACATATTAATTTTCTATATTTGTTTGCTATTTATTTCCTTAAGTTAACGGGGTTAACTTTTAAGTTAACTGAACCGACATGCAACCTTCCTAAACCAATCTTATTAATTTAATGTACTTGACCTTGTCTTATTAATGAATTGTCTTCATTAGTTTGCATCCTTAACGATAACTGTTATATATATATATATATGTATGTATATATATATACTTGACCTTGTCTTATTAATGAATTGTCTTCATTAGTTTGCATCCTTAACGACAACTGTTATATATATATATATATATGTATATATGTATATATATGTGTGTATATATATGTATGTATGTATGTATTTACTTCATTATTATTAATTTACTTTTTAACTTGTCTTAAGTTCTTAGCTTCACACTTTATATTATATTATATTATATTATACAAGTTACCTTCGTTCGTGCATTCCTTGCAATTCCTCCATTTACATAACAAGCTCTCACGTTTAAGTGTTTCTAAATGGTTCCCATAAATTATTGGTTTATCATAAGGCGGGTTACGGGTTCGAGGTCCATTTTCCTTTTATCCTTTACTTTTACCTTTTATGTTTTACATTATTATTATTTATTATTAACAACTTATTATTATTATTATTATTATTATTATTATTATTATTATTATTATTTTACACCCCTTACCAACCCCCCAACCCTTCCCTACATACAATCAAATCCCAACCCAAGACCTCCTTGGTCGTGCCTCGGGTTTCCGGTTCCGCCTGAACTCCGGCCATCAGAGAGTGCTCAACAAACATACGGACAGGGTATAGGCTGAGGGTTCATTTCGGGTGCGATGGTTCGAGCCTCAACACTGCAGATCTGGTTTGGGTTTGTTTAAACAGTCGGGTTTCGTCTACTGTACTGTTTGGGGTTCGGGTCTCGCGGAAACCCATAACACCATATTATCGTTATTCTTTGTATTTTTGCCAAATCTCAGGTTTTTGTTATTATTAGTAGATTTGATGGAACTCGTTTATCTCGGTTCGTTTAAGCCGGTTTGACTCGGTTTATTTGTTAATAATCTTAACGAGAAAATGAATCGAAATGAATATAATGCTTAGCTTCTTTTGAGTGATTAATTAGATCTTGGATAACTTGAATGGATGAGATTGGATTTGGAATGTTGGTGTACAGGAGGTTATTTGTGTGTGTATGGGTGTGATAATGATTGGGAGAATGATGATGGAATGATGAGGATAAGGATGATTTTGGGTTTTTAAGGTTTAAATAGGAAAAGCCCAAAGGCTTTTAGGCCCATAATTATGTTCAAGTCCGCTAACCTCTCTACCTTATTCTTACCTCTTATTATTTAATTAGATTAATTACGTAACATGACGTTTTATTAACGAAAGCTCTATTTTATTTATTTAATAACTCTTAAAAATAAGGACGCTACAACTTAATGGTGACATAGGAGCTATTGAAGAAGTTTGAACATGCAGAAGTGATACACATCCCCAGAAGCTCCAACAAAATGGCTAATGCTTTAAGCAAATTAGCTGCTGTAGCTTTTGATCACCTGACCAAAGAGTTAAAAGTAGACACTCTTCAACAACCATCAGTAACAAAAGTTAAAATAGCTTACACAGAAGTGTCAAAAGACAACTGGAGGACCCCACTCATGAAATACCTCAAGGAGATAGTCCCAGACGACAAAGACGAAGCAAGAAAATTAAAGGTTCGAGCCCTTACAATACGAAGTGATCGAATGGACCTTATATAGGTAACCTAAGAAATACATGAGGGAATATGCGGGATGCATATGGGGGCAAAGATGGATGTATCCCGAGCCATTAGAGCCAGATATTACTGGTTGGCCATGTTCTTGAGTGCCGCAAAAGAGATACAGAAGTGTGATCATTGTCAAGTGCACGCTCCAGTGGGAAGAAAGCCCAAATCAAATCTAGTACCAGTAAGTTCCTCGTGACCTTTCCAAAAAAGGGGAATAGCTATGGTGGATCCTTTCTTGGAGGGGGCAGGAAAAACTAAATTCCTGGTAGTGGCAATCGATTATTTCACCAAATGGGTAGAGGCCAAGCCACTAACAACAATCACTGGGCAACAAATCAAGAGGTTTGTATGGGAAAACATTATTTGTCGATTTGGGCTACCATACTCCATTGTTAGTGATAACGGGAAGCAGTTTGCTAACAATCCTATTCATGACTGGTGCGACCAATTGAAGATAAAGCAAGTGTTTACTTCAGTGGCCCATCCCCAGGCTAATGGGCAAGTGGAACGGGCTAATCAAAGCATAGTTGAGGGAATCAAAGGAAGGTTGGGAAGACAGAAAGGATCATGGGTGGAAGAGTTGCCCCACGTCTTGTCGGCACATAGAATGATGCCAAAAACCAGCAATGGGGAAACACCGTTTTGTTTGACGTACGAGACAGAAGCAATGATACTGGTGGAAATTGGATCCCCCAAACATTGAACTTTTAAAAGGGGGGATGAAAATGAAGAAGACCTACGTCTAAACCTGAATTTGGCATGAGAAAGGAGGGAAGAAGCGGCAAGAAAGGAAGTAGAATACAAGAAGATGGTGGAGAGATACTACATTGCTAGAGTTCGGGAGATCAAATTCACAAAAGGAGATCTGGTTCTAAGGGAAAATGAGGCAAGTTGGAAGGAAGATCAGGGGAAGCTAGGGCCCAAGTGGGAAGGACCTTATCAGGTCACATGGACTGTGGAGAAAGGGTCCTACAAACTGGCCGATCTTTCAGGAAAAGAAATACCAAGAACATGGAACTTCATGCAACTCAGGAAGCATCATGCATAAACACTTATGTTGGAACCAATCACAAGGGTCAGACAAATAAAGAACCTCCCAGAGAAGGAAATCATGGAAAAGGGGCGCAACTTGTTTTTTGTAAGATCTTGATGTAAACATGATTCTAATGCATGGTAAAAGTTTTCGTATATAAATATGCACGCCATTCGTATTACCGAAAACGAAAACGAGATAAGTCATATAATAACAGGAACGAGTCCACCTCGTTAAATGGAATAAGCACAACACGCGAGTTCGCCTCGTAGAAACTCATTCAAACCCCCTTTTTTCTTCCCAGGGGACAAAAGGGAAGGCCTCGCTGATAGGCTATATGGTTAACCAAACATAGCACATAATGTTCAAGAACTATAAAAAACTATGGCAAATACCAAAGGCATTAGCATACAGAAACAGTAAAGGTAATTATGTCTAATACAAACCACACCCGCACAGGGGTAAACAACATAATTGTCCAAACCATAGCCACACTAAGAGTAACAAAGCACAACCATCCAAATCACAACCCACAAGGGGGCAGAAAACATAATTTCTCAAGTAACAAACAATGAACCAACAAGAGAAGTGACCGAACCATGGAAAAACCACATCAAGGAATTGGTTAGGGAGGATCCACAACCGACGAAAGAGCCTGGATGTCTTCAATAGAAAGTTCGGGAATAGAGGACATCTGCGTCAAGATAGGTGATACATGAGCAGAGAGGACCATGACAGCTTCCTGAGCCTCAACCTTAGTAGAGGTTGAAAAAGTAGGAACCTCTTGTAAAGAAGTCTCTTTAGAACAATGCTCGAAGCCTGCCCGAAGACCTTGTTGAAACCTAGATGCAAACATTGCTTGACTCAAAGCAACCCAAACCTCCAAAGTTTCCCTGCACTCCGATGCTCTTTCATACACATAACAAAACCTGTCGAAACAATCCACTTCCTATCCCCTTCAAACTTGGTCACAGATCCTTTCAAACGAGAACACTCACCCTTTAATCGATCAACCTCTCGGGAAAGTTCACCAACTTTCTGTTCTTCCAAACTTTTAATGGCTTCCACCTGCTTCACAAGAGATTCATGCTCGACTCGTTCACGATCCAATAATGTTTCTAACTCATGGATCCTTACGAGAGAGGGTGTCCCTTCAAGCTGGAAAGAATAAAACAATCAGTCAAGGGAAACTACAAAAAAAGGGGGGGAGATGAAGACTAACCTCAAAAATCCTTGCTTGAGCTTTAATGAGGGAGGAATGCACAGTATCAAGTTTCGCTGCCTTCTCGCGAGCAAGGGCAAGTTCACCAGTCAGATTAGAAACTTGTCTCATCTCAAGTATCCTCTTACCATGACCTTCAAGTGACTTCTTTAAACCAGCAATTTCAGTTTGGCACACGTGGTAAAGAAGAGTAGTATCCACAAAATCTTGGAGAATGGAAGCACCCAAAACTAAAGTCTAATAAAGATAGGTACCAAACTCACCAACAAGACCATTCGGTTCCATAGGCTGCACATGAGAATAATCAACCGGAGGCACAACTTGAGTTAAAAACTCATGAGAAAGTTGGGGGTATTAACGAAAGAGCCAATAGTTAGGGTCCACTTGGGAGCAAAAATATTAGTAGGTAAAGAGTCTCTCAAGGGAGGAACAGAAGAGGTCTCCGGGGTTACGGGTTTTTTACCCTTTGGGTCGGCCTCAGTCAGCAGGATCAACATGATTACGAGTAGAATCAGAAACATGAAAAGTAAAATCAACCTCAACATCAACATCAATAATCTCAGGGAGCAGGGGCAGAAGAAGGACCTTCGCCAGCAAAAGATCCCAAGTACAAGCGTTTAGAGTTATGTAACGATCCTTCAAAGAAGCGTCAAAGAGCTCAGCAACCAAATTTTTACGCTTGGGGGTCTCTTGAACAATAGAAGCTGAAAATCTAGGGGCATCAGAATCCGGTGAGACAGTATAGAGGGAGCAGCAACTTCAGAAGAGACACTAGCAGAAATAGGAAGAGTAACAAACTCGGCACTTTTTATCGGACGCTTCCTCAAAATCTCCATAAAGTCCATTTCTGAAACAACATAAACATAGTTAAAATAAAAGGAGCAAAAGGAAGGACAAACCAACTTAAAAAGAAGTCATAAAGTCACCCACCTCAGTTCCCATCATGCATAGCCGGACACGTCAAAGGGTCTGGCCATATTTGACTAAGCCCCGCCAAATACAGTAAGGGCTCAAGGTAAGTCATGGCTTCTGTTTTGTTCTGAACTAACTTAATGTCAATCCTGATTGGTGGGAGGACCGGGGGCAGGATCATCAATTTTGGAAGAAATAAGACGGTGACGGGTGAGACCAGGGGCAAAGGAAGCAGAAACAAAAAAGAAGCCATCTTTCCATTCCCGAGGATAAAAACCGAAAGGAATTTTAGAAATACAGGATGGATATTTGTCGCATGAACGGCGTTCAAAGGTAAACCAATCGCCATCAGCCTTCAAACGATAAAAGCGGCGAAACAAGGGCACCGTCGCAAACCCACCCAACGCCCGACAAACAATTTCAAAATGTGTAACACGCAAAAAAACCCATGGGATGAACTTGAGAAAAGCACAAACGGTGGTGTTTTAAAAGGGCTAATTGAATTTCAGTCAAAGGGTAAAGAATATTCGAAAACTTAAGGTTTTTCGCATAAAGGACTATGAAACCATGGCGACTGATTGTTGTTTCACCAGGGCCCGTTAGAGTAGGCGAAATAGAAAGGGGAATATGATATCTTGAACACAAAGAGGCCATTTTTACAAAAGACGTGGAAGAATTAATGGTTGACATGCCATCACGACTCATGGCGAAACAAGAAAGGGATAACAACAAACCAGGGAGAGGGGAGGAAGCTGGTTTCGCCGAAATGATTAAAGCACCAGGGGAAGGAGAAAACAATAATGGAGAAGTAATTATGAAATGACAAAGGAGAAGTGGAATAATGGTGTTATGGGGAAGCGAAAACCGTCAAATCAAAATAGAGGAAGAGACAAAGAAGAAATGGGCCGAGAGATCAAACAATGGGCCGAAGGAATATGAAGAGAACAAGCCCCAAAAGATAAACCAAAACACACACAATGGGCCAGGAACAAAGAGGAAAGTAAAAAAAGACCCGATGGCAATAGCAGTTGAGTCTATTATCCATGTCATAAATAACAAGGACAATAGATTGGGGGGACTTGAAGAGCCTACTCTTGAGACGGGCCTCATTAGTTGGCTCTGGCCGAACAAAGGCAATAAAGAGCCCAACAAGGAAGACATTCTAGAAGGCCACTTGGAGGGAAATGGATTTGGAAGGAAACAAATTGCTGTGCAGCTGATCCGGATAGTGGCCCAAGGCATGGCTATCTCAAGATAAGGAGCTTGGCCCAGGGTATAAAGATCCAAGAAGCCGTAGAACCAGAGGAAGGCAGGATAGGCCGATGGACATGTGCAAAATAGATGTAACCGCTAGATATTGTATATAACACCTCCCCTCTATACAAGGGAAGTGAAGAATAATGTAATGACCATGATATAATCACTTTAATACTTACAAACATAACATTGATCATCATTCTCTCTGAATCTTGTTAGTAACATTACCCCTCCGTGGGAATAGGTTCCAACAAAACCCATAAAAGCATTGTTGCCATAATAGAATCAACAAGTGGCTCTCTTGTGAGATCATTTTGCTGAACTCGGACTCATTTCAATGCCTCCAGATAAACCAACAAGATGAGAATATAATAGCTTCAACCAAATCTTTATCTGTTTAAGAAAAGAAGAGGAGTCCAACCAATAACACATATCCACCAGAATAAATTCATTTTCGGTCATTTGTGTTGTAAAAACAAGATTTTAACCCCGCCACTCCGCTGCAACACACGGCTTTTATTTACAAACCAAAATAAGGTTAACCGGTGTTATTATAAATAAAGAGAAAAGGTTAAAATACAAAGCGATACAAAAATGAGAAGTGTGAGTAAAATTTGTGGTCTTAAAAACCCTCAAAAAATTTTTAAAAAAATAATAAAAAAATCATAACTCAAAATATAAATAAAAAATAAAAAAATTAAAAGCTAAAATGTTCCCCCGTCATTCCCATTCCAAAAAAAACGAAATACACAATGACTAAAATAAACAAATAAACGCAATTATAATAATAAAAAAAGACATAATAGATTGCAAAATATAACGCAATTCCGAGCAAAATATAATGCAATATAAAAAAAACACAATTTTAAGGAAAAAATGCACAATCAATTAAGAAGATAAACAAAAAAAACACAATAATAAATAAAAAAGAAAAAAAAATTCCTCAACATTATGCCTTTTTTTTCTTTGAGAACGAGGAAGATGGTGAAAATATTTTTGAGTTTTTACTTTTTTTAATTTTTTTATTAAATTTTAAGTTATGACTTTTTTATTATTTTGTTTAGGGTTTTTTTGATATAAATCATTCTTATTTTTATAATTTTTATTTCCTTTTGTTAATAACTTAGACCCTAAAACAAATACCCTTATGCATTATGATTCAATAATATTTTAGAATATAATAGTGCTAACTAGATTTGGCAATAAGTTGTAGCTACATACATGTGGGAAACGACGTGTAGCCTGCATATAGCTAGCAAAGCTAATTGGATAATACTTGTAGAATCATTTTTCTTTCTAGGTAGACCCTAATGAGCATATTGACAAAAGGATCGAATATATCTTAATAAAATAATATAATAATTGATAGTTAGAATAGATTCGGAGGACCGAGCTGACTGATTCGTTTGCAATGGCTTGGTGTATATATTGATTTGGTTAGCTCTTGGCGGAGCTATGCATAATTAATTCGCAATTAATCGGTGGCCTCTAACTACTTCTATGTCAATGTATTCAATGGGTGGGGTTATCTTGTAGTTGAGATTTCATGTATAACACGAGTCTTTTAAAACAGACTCAAGTTTTATTTAAGTTTAATATATTGATTATCTTGGACCAAACATATTTGATTACATATTTTGTTTCATTAAAAACTTCTAGTAAATATAAATATTCACCAGCAAATGAATACTAAAATAATTTTTATATGATGATACATTTTCTCTCTATATTTGAACATTAGATAGAGTGCATCTAGCTTTTTTTGTATTTGTGTTTTACGTCGTACATGACGATTTGTATTCGTGTTGTCAGTCGTGTTCTAGAGGGCCGATACAAAATAGTAAAGAAATGGTAAATTTGATAGATCTCACCTTTTCAAATACTAAAGACATCTACAATAAAGATCTAAGTCGAATGGTTGAGTTGCTCGAATAACCGTTATCAACAATATAGTTGTAATATTAGGGCTCGCTGCGACAAATCTTGCATTTTGTTTTGAACCGTTAGAAAAACATGTCATATAATCTTTTAAAGAGCCTGCAAAAACCGGTTTACTAAAATCTTGCATTTTGTTTTGAACCGCTTGCAAAAACTGGCTTATTAAAGAGTCAATAAATTAAAAGACAGTAATCACAAGAAACAACAAAGTCCTGACAATTTGGTAACAATTTGAAAGTATGTCTTCATTCTCATTCTTGAAGTCAACATTTGACCACAAAAGTTAATAATAATAAGGACAATTACATATATCTCATTATTAAGTTCAAGTATTACATATATACCCGACCCTAAAACTTAATTAAATATATCCCCTCTGTTAAAACTAAAATTATCAAATATATCCATTCTGATTTATTTTATTTTAAATAAATTATAAAGTGACTATTTTACCCTTTTATTATATTTTTTGTCTTGCGGAAAATAGCGTCCACCGCTCGTCGGAAAAACGCTCAAGAACCCCAAGCCGGTTCATCCTTTTGGCTTTCTTGCCGCATCACATCATCATCATCTTTGTCAGCACCTCCTCTACTCCGAAAACGGAAATATCACCAGAGATTTCCAGATCTTAAACGACCAAGAACCCCCCAGAAATAGAAGATGCAATTGACAAGATCTGAAACACTGATTCAAGAGATTTCCACTCCCTGATTCTCTGGTAAATTATATCTATTTTATGGCATTTTCAATTGATTTTTTTTAATCTTTTTTGTCACTCTTTCTCTAATAATTTAATGCCCTTTTCAGCATATTGAATTGACGAAGAAAAAAAGATAAAAAAAACATCATCTTCATCATTCTTTTGTTTGTGGTTACCAAAAAATCGTGGGTGTCCCGCGGTGGTCCGGAGATGTTGCCGACCGGAAATATCACTTTAGATGTGGTGAAGATGAAGAAGGGTTGTGGATGAGGATGAAGATAGCTAATATTTTCTTGTTAGTTTAAGGAGGCATTTTTGTCTTAATGTGTCCTAATGTAGAATTTTATAAATGAAGAGGATATATGTAATTTAAATTTGGATTGGGTATATGTAATTAGATTACTTAATAAGGGGATATATGTAATTCTCTCATAATATTATCTTTTAATAGAGATAAAAGAAAGATAAAAGAAAAACAAGAAAAAAAGATAGAATCGAACAACCGTACGGGCATTATGCATTGCATACGGTGGTTACCAAAGAGTGAGAATTGATCTGAGCCATCCAAGTTCAACGCAGATTGAATTTGAGCCACACGATAACAGAAAAAAACGGTTATGGCTTTCATCACGTGTTTCCAATCAAATGTTTTGATCCCTCAATTAAATGGCTGTTCCAGGGTGGTTACCGTATTCTTTTCTCATAGTTAGTTACCGTGGTTTACTTCTAGAACGTCTTTATGAATCTATGATGCATTGTAATTAAAATTATTTGTCATATTAAATGATATGAAGATGGAGGGATTATGTGTTATATTCCCTTTTTACTTTCTTGGATGTTTTTGGTTGAATTGGTTCATAAGGCGTTGGAACTTGAGTTCAAAAGGCTTCAACAAGCAACGGAGGCTTTTCATGATAATTAATAGAATCTATATATTTAGGAAGATTATTTGTTTATTTTGAACAATATGTTATCTTCAAAATAGGAGATTTGATTGTAACTATTTATATGGGAAAAGTTTAATGCAATTAAGAGCAATTATCACATTCCTTCATGGTATCCAAGCCCTAACCTAAACTGGCCGTTTTTCAAGACACTTGGCATCAAAGATTGGGACACCCGAGCCCCCAACTTCCGACTATGATATTTTGTAAAATGCCCGAATTAAAAAAAGACGAGAAGTTACCTGGATTGTTGGTTATGTGATTGGTAGCCCCTGTGTCCATGAAGCACGGGTGTTCCGGTGGATAGAGCAACATGGTATACAGTACTTGATCAATGTCGGTCGGGGTATATCCAACATTACACGTCTGGGCTGCTCTCGAGCCAAGAATACCGGAACCTAGTGTATGAGGTCTGTTAGTGGTAGGGTAGGGCCAGGGGGGTTATTTGACCATTGTTGCCAAGGAGACCACTGTTGTGGTGGGGCATGGTGGGAAGAAGAACCCCAAGGGGCATAAGAAGTAGATTGCAAGGGGTAGGCGGTTCGACTTCGACCACGACCAAAATTTTGCTGACCGTGACCTCGTTCCCTGCCACAAGTTCGTCCGCGGCCGCGATTGCTAGAAGCGTATTTCGATCTTGAATCTGTGCGAGCCTCGAGATTGGTAGTGTTAGTTTTTGAGCCCGAGGCTTGCAGGGCTGTACCTACAGTTTGGGCAGCATGGAGAGCTTGTGTATTCTTTTGTGCTTCGGCATGACAGAGACAAGATCGTGCAGCATTAAAATCAGGGAATGGTATGGTTTATTCAAGTATGGTGGCTGTGGTTTCATATTGTTCAGTCAACCCGCTGAGCAATTGAAGGAACGGCTGTCATTGGAGAGATGAGCATCGACATTTGCTAACTGATCAAACAAAACTTCAACCTCGCGGCAGTATGCTTTCATGTTACTGAAGTTTTCAAGTCTGTGTTTGTGAGTTTTTGTAGAAGGGTTAGGGCACGGACTGGTTTATTGTCTTGGAACAAAGATTCAAGCATGTTCCAGGCTTCAAAGGCAGTGGTTTTTGGTTTGATTATGGTTTGTATTGGAAGGAGTGATGGGTGTTTGTGATTTAGTTAGGGATTGGTGATGCCATCCATAGATCGAGTTCGAATAGTGCGTGGTGCAGGTGTTGGTTGAGAATGTTGTTGTATGAAAGTAGAGTTGGTTCCATACCAACCACATATGAATGTTATTAGAAGCATGTGGCTATTTCGCCACAAGTTTAGGTCTGACGGTACGTCAGAACGGTATAAAGCGCAGTTGGTATGTGATGGTAGAAACCAACAAATAGGCGTGGATTGTGGGAAACATTTAGTCCGGTAGTTAAACCGGCGACCGTCCAGATGGTATTATCATTGGCCTTAGCTCAGTTGTGGCCAATTCACCAGCTCGATGTCACAAACGTCTTCTTAGATGGCACGTTGACGTGACAGTTTTTATACACCAACCCATGGGATTTCGACATCGAGATTTTCAGGGCCATGTTTTCCGTTTGAAGAAATCTTTATATGGTTTGAAACAGGCCCCATGCGCATGGTACCAACATTTCACTGACTTCGTTACTTCTGTGGGCTTCTCCCAAAGTCGGTGTGACAACTCCTTATTCATATACCAAAATGGACGTGATATGGTGTACGTACTTATTTATGTAGATGATATTATTCTAACCACATCCACAAATAAATTGCGCGTCCACCTCATGGCCAGTCTTGCAAATGAATTTGCAATGAAAGATATGGGTCCCTTGAGTTATTTTCTCGGCATCGCGATTACTCGGCGATGTAATGAAATGTTCTTGTCGCAACAAACATACGCTAATGACATTATTCATCGGGCCGACATGGACTCTTTTCGGACCATCCCTACACCCGTCGATACCAAACCAAAAATAAACACTCAGGATGGGCCTCCGTTTAATGATCCACACCTGTCGAGACCAACCTCCTTTCTTGGTCGTCTAAACGTCAGTCTACCGTTTCTCGCTCCAGTGCTGAAGCCGAATACCGGGGTGTAGCCAACGTCATGGAAATAATTTGCTGGCTCTGAAATCTATTGCTCGAACTTCGCCGTCTACTATCACAAGCCACTCTCATATATTGTGATAATATAAATGCGATCTATCTATCCGGTAATCATGTCCAGCATCAACACACAAAACACATTGAATTGGATATTCATTTTGTCCGTGAACAGGTACAGTGAAGCAACATTCGAATTTTACACGTGCCCTCTCGATACCAGATAGCTGACATCTTTACCAAAGGCCTCCCGCGGATATTATTTGATGACTTTCGGTCCAGTCTCAGCATCCGGCCCTCCCGCTTTGACTGGGGGGGGGGTGTAATAATTTAGGAAGATTATTTGTTTATTTTGAATGATATATTATCTTCAAAATAGGAGATTTGATTGTAACTATTTATATGGGAAAAGTTTAGTGCAGTGGAGAGTAATTATCACATTCCTTCAATAATGTGCTATACCCTAAGCGGAGGATAACTTTCTTTTAAGTTATTATTCAAAAATTAGTTCATTGCTACATTGGATAATATTCAGGGTATGTTTGGTTGGATGTAATGGAATGAAGGGGGAATGGAATAAGAGAAGGAATGGAATGAACTAGGGAATGAAATATATTATTAGCATTCCTTTGTCTTGTTTGGTTAACCTGAAGGAATGAAATGAGTCATTACTTTTTGTTGGTTGGTATCCAAAATTAAAATTTAAGGAATGAATTAGAAATAAAAAAAAACACTCATATCTAAAAAAAATTTTTTACAAAAAAAAAAAAAAAAAAAAACCCGCAACTACGATGATGGTGGTAGCTCCGGCGACGAATATGGTGGTGTCGGTGGCGACGGTGGTGGTGGGCGGTGGTTGTGGTGGTGGTGATTGTGGGGGTGGCGGTGGTCAAGTGGTCGTAGCATTGGTAGTGATGGCGATGGTAGGGCAGCGATGACGGTGTTGGCGGTGATGACGGCAGCGGTGGTGGCGGAGGTGGTGGCAACGACGACGGTGGTGGTCAAGTGGTGGTGGCAGACTGGCAGCAATGGTAGTGATGGTGGTCGTTGTTAGGCTGTGGTGTTGTTAAGAAAGTAGGGTGAAGGAGGAATGGAATGAAAAAAAAATGGTGGAAAGTAATGGTTTTGATGGAATGTGATTCCATGTGTAACGAATGATTACATTCCATTGAGCAACCAAACACCACTTTTTCCATTCTTATGTAATGAAGCATTCCATTCCCGCTGTCATTCCTGCATACCAAACACTACCTCATTTTTAATTATAATAGGGCTAATGCTAGATCATTTTTGTGTTTGATCTCTCATTATAGGGTTCTAAGTTTTGTGACTGTGTTTGAAACTGTTGCGTATTTCTTTCTATGCAGCCATGTAATAAACTTTTTGTGACATTCTAAGTTTGGTGTGTTTGTTTGAAATTGTGGCATAATTCTTTCTATGCATCCCGGTATTGAACTTATTGTGACCTGAAATCCGTCTATAATTTATAATGGATAAGAGAGCTTACCGCACCATATACGAGGATACAGATTCTGTTGTGGTGTATTTTGGAGGTTTTGATTATTGATGGCTTACTGAGATTAAAGCATAAATCAATTTAATTGGAGTATGAGGTTTAAAGCATTGAATTTGTGTGTTTTGTAATCGTCAATTCTGAATCAGATTACATTGAGAAAGTGTAGAAGGATGTTGGTGTAAATATGAGGTGTATATTGCTTGGTTGAAGTTGCTAACGAATATAAGCTTCTTCCGGACTCGCTCTTTGTATCTCACCATATTTTCTTACATAGATAGCTTCTTGTTTGTAAATGTTCTTAACAGAAAGAAAGGGGGTTTCTTCATGATCTAACTCTTTTTATTATTTATCAGGAAATGAATCAATCAATATAATATTATTCATGGGTATTACGTTAGGGTCAGCAGAAACCTTTCATTGTTTATATTGAGATTGCATATTCCTCTCCCCTTATTTGGCTCTCAATCATATATCCATGCATATTTAGATCCCCTTAATTTACTCTCAATCATATATCCATGCATATTTAGATCCATGTATTTTGGTCACCATTTATTATGTTTCCATATCTGCATTTCTTGTATTGCCTTTTTAAGGCCTGTAACTTCTTGTTCCTTGCATTCAAACATATGAACAGTGAATAAACAAAAACCCCTTTGAACCATATTGTTTATGGTATCAGAGCAATATCGCTCGATCCAAACCCGAACCCTAAAGTCTTTCTCACCGATATGGCAGGAGATGAAAGGAAAGGTCTTGTCGACACCGATACTAACAGCCCAGATCACAACTCGCCATACTATCTCCACCCCTCCGATTATCCGAGGCAGATGCATGTCAACGACGCCTTGACCGACAACAACTACCTTGATTGGGTCCAAGAGATGGAGAATTTCTTGTTCGCCAAGAACAAGATAGGCTTCATCGATGGTACCATCAAAAGGCCAGAAGCGGACAAAGCTAATCATATGGCATGGATGCGATGCGATGCGATGATCAAAGGGTGGCTTACTACAGCCATGGAGAAAGAAATCCGAGGAAGCGTGAAGTACGCCAATTCGGCATCGGAAATCTGGAAGGATCTTAAAGAACGATTCGGTAAAGAAAGCGCACCGCGCGCATATGAATTGAAGCAGGCTATCTCAAACACTAGACAGGAAGGGATGACCGTTTCAGCCTATTACACGAAACTACGTGGATTATGGGATGAGATGCAGTCCTTCTTACCTGCACCGGTTTGCAAATGTAATGGATGCACTTGTGGCATTGGAAAATCTCTTAGAGAACTCAGGGAAAAGGAGCAGCTCTATGAGTTTCTTATGGGTCTAGATGGTGAGTTCTCCATCATTAGAACCCAAATACTTGCCACTAAACCTATCCCATCTTTGGGAAATGCATACCATCTCGTTGCCGAGGATGAGCAGCAAAGATCCATAGCCGGCGTGAAGAAACCCGTGAGTGAAACGATGGCTTTCCAAGCCTCTGCAAAACGTGGCGGGACACCGAACCGGGTCGGCCAGAAAGAAAACAAAGGCCACTGTGATCACTGTGGCAGAGACGGACATACACGTGACGGCTGTTTCAAGATAGTCGGCTACCCGGAATGGTGGAACGTGAAGAATAAACGAGAAAAGGGGAAGCCAAAGGCGGCCTGTGCGGAAACGGAACCGGACCTGATTGCGAGTCTGACAAAAGAGCAATACGAGCAGTTCCAGAAGCACTTCGCTGCTGAAGGTAACCCGGCACGTAGTGAGCCTCCACGCACCGCAAATATGACTGGTAAGTTTAGACATAATGATAAATGGATAGTCGACTCCGGATGTACGGAACATATAACACACAGGTCCGATGCTCTCGAAAATCGAATTGAGTCGAGAGACGAGCCACCTGTAATCATACCGAATGGAGAAAGCATACCAGTTGAAGGAAGGGGCAGCCATACTTTACAAAATGGGACAAAAGTGCAAGATGTGTTGCACGTTCCACAATTCACTTTTAATCTCTTGTCAGTGAGCAAACTCACAAAGGATCTAAGTTGTGCCATGACTTTTTTTCCCAATTTCTTTGTTATGCAGGGACTGCGTTCGAGGAAATTGATTGGAGCGGGTAGGTGCGAAAATGGTCTATATCAAATGGGGATGCTTGGGGCTAGGAGGAAGGCAATGATGGTGACTAGTAACTTATGGCATAAACGGCTAGGACATGCGGGTGATGAGAAGTTATCCCAAATAATGTTTCTTAGCAATTTTTCTTTTAAGAACAGTGACATTTGTGATTCTTGCATGAAGTCTAAATTTACTAGATTACCTTTTCCCACTAGCATAACTAAAACAAATGCTTGTTTCGAACTAATTCATTGTGATATATGGGGTAAGTACCGAACGCCTTCGTTTACAAAGGCCAACTATTTTCTAACAGTAGTCGATGACTATAGTAGGAACGTGTGGGTCTACCTTCTCAAACATAAACATGAAGCAAGCACGTGCATAACACATTTTTACGAGATGGTCAAAACACAATTTGAAAGGAAAATAAAAAGAATAAGGTGCGACAACGGTGGGGAATTCATTTCCAACCGAATGATGAATTTCTATGAAGAACGAGGAATCATGTTGGAAACAACGTGTCCACATACTCCGCAACAAAACGGAATCGTAGAAAGAAAACATAGGCACTTGCTTGATACGGCGCGTGCCCTCATGTTCGAAGCATGTCTCCCGAAAAGATTTTGGGGGGAATGCGTCTTAACTGCAACATACATCATAAATAGGTTACCCTCAAAGGTTATTGAAGACAAAAGTCCATATGAGTTGCTGCACGGCGAGAAACCGAACTATGACCACATGAGGGTCCTAGGTTGTTTGGCATACTATCGAAGCATTGAAACAAATGGAGACAAATTTGAGATAAGAGGGAGACCGGGAGTATTCATGGGGTATCCTAATGGAACAAAAGGATACAAAATTTATGACCCAAAAGGTGGGAAAATTATTACTTCAAGAGATGTTCGATTTGCTGAAAAGACTTTTCCATTTGCCACAAAAATCGAGCAGGTCAAATATGAAGAGGAGGATGTCTTTACCACGTTCATAGATGAAGAAGGTGGGCCCAGCAGGCCCAACGAAGCAAAGACCGAAAATTTGGGCTTAGGCAATTCAAAACACCAATATGATAAAGAAGAAGAACTAGAAATGCCAGACCAATTCAGTCTAAGTGATGGTGATACTGTGCAAATTTTTGGTGGGCCAAGTAATACCACTCCTCAAACAGAAACAACAAATGAGCCTTCTGTTGGTGAAACCCAAAACGAAAATGGTGAAAATGTCGCACAAGGAAGGGAGAAACGAACTCGAACTAGATCCACACGACTTAAAGACTATGATGCGAAGCTTCCGCCATCTATAGACCATCCGCCCCCCGCCTCCGGTCAAGAACCCTCAACGGTATGTCCCATTGCCAACTTTGTTTCTTATGAAAAATTTTCAAAATCTCATAAAGCCTTCCTAACGGCAATCACTGAAAATGATGAGCCAAAAAGTTTTAAACAAGCCATACAGGACCAACATTGGAGGGATGCCATGCAAAGTGAGATAAAGGCCCTTGAAGAAAATGGTACTTGGACCATCGAAGATCTGCCAGATGGCAAACGAGTTATAGACTCAAAGTGGGTGTACAAAACGAAATTTAAACCAAATGGTGAAGTCGAAAGGTACAAGGCAAGACTCGTCGCAAAAGGTTACACACAAATGGAAGGTGTCGATTACCACGACACGTTTGCGCCTGTAGCAAAATTGGTAACCGTGAGAAGCCTCATTGCCGTCGCCATCAAAAAGGATTGGAGTATTCATCAACTTGACGTGAACAATGCGTTCTTACACGGTGACTTACATGAAGAGGTATACATGCGAATACCACAAGGTTACGATAAAAGGGAAGGAACAAATGTGTGTAGGCTAAGGAAATCACTATATGGGTTGAAGCAGGCATCAAGAAATTGGTATCAAAAATTTACATCGGCTCTTTTAGAACTCAATTACAAGCAATCCGCTGCGGACCACTCGCTTTTTATATACAAGGAAGGAAGCATCTTTGTCACCGCCCTCATATACGTAGACGACGTCATCTTGGCAGGAAATGATGAACACAAAATCAAGGAAACAAAGAAGTTCCTAAATGACATGTTTAGCATCAAAGATCTCGGGCCACTGAAGTATTTTCTCGGGATAGAAGCCGCTCGAACCAAAGACGGGATGGTGCTGAGTCAACGAAAATACACCCTTGACATCCTAGACGATAGTGGAATGCTAGGATGTAGACCATGCACTTTTCCAATGGAACAAAATGTGAAGCTAGATAAAGGA
This sequence comes from Bidens hawaiensis, assembly GCF_021521415.1. Classification (NCBI taxonomy): domain Eukaryota; kingdom Viridiplantae; phylum Streptophyta; class Magnoliopsida; order Asterales; family Asteraceae; genus Bidens; species Bidens hawaiensis. The sequence continues at coordinate 342,430 of NW_027493232.1, forward strand.
GAAAAGGACGTTCATGTTGATGCCAGCAAATATCGAAGACTAGTTGGCCGATTGCTCTACCTCCAAGCCACGAGACCAGATCTTGCCTACTCGGTAAACGTCCTAAGCCAATTCGTATCGGACCCTCGACAGAAACACATGGACGCAGCCATGAGAGTCCTTCGCTACCTAAAAGCAACCCCGGGACAAGGTATTTTCTTCCCGAAAGAAGGAGGAATGGACCTGGTAGCATACTGTGATGCGGATTGGATGGGATGCTCACTCACTCGGAGGTCTAGGACAGGATATGTTCTTCTTTTGGGGGGAGCTCCTATCTCGTGGAAATCGAAAAAGCAATCTGTCGTTTCTCGCTCCTCGGCTGAAGCAGAATATCGCGCCATGGCCAACGCCACTAGTGAAATCTTGTGGATGCGTTGGTTGTTAGAAGGACTAGAAACAAGACAACATAGCGCCACACCTCTCTTCTGTGATAACAATGCGGCACGACATATTGCTAATAACCCGGTCTTTCACGAACGAACAAAACACGTGGAAATGGACTGTTACTTTGTCAAGGAACGAGTCGAGTCACAGGAAATCAAGCCACTTTACGTTGACACGAAGACACAGATAGCCGATCTTCTCACAAAGGCTTTGGGGGCTAAACAACTAAAGTTTCTTCTAGTCAAGATGGGCATGCGAAATCTACACGCTCCAACTTGAGGGGGAGTATTGAGATTGCATATTCCTCTCCCCTTATTTGGCTCTCAATCATATATCCATGCATATTTAGATCCCCTTAATTTACTCTCAATCATATATCCATGCATATTTAGATCCATGTATTTTGGTCACCATTTATTATGTTTCCATATCTGCATTTCTTGTATTGCCTTTTTAAGGCCTGTAACTTCTTGTTCCTTGCATTCAAACATATGAACAGTGAATAAACAAAAACCCCTTTGAACCATATTGTTTAGTTTAGTGTCATACATAATAGATAATACTGGAATAAGAAGACTAAGAAAGAGCATTTTGGTCATTTCATAGCAAAACATAATACCGATAAAACAATAATCTTTTTTTCTTCATGTTACATCTATTATCAAACCACTTCCATAAGCATATAGTGCTTAATGAGACTGAGATAATAGACCAACATATTTGCATAAAACTTTCACTACCGTATATAATAATTGATTATTATTATTATTATTATTATTATTATTATTATTATTATTGGAAAAATACAGGAATTTACAGCACGACTTTCATGTTAGCAAGAAACGGGCCCGTGGGAGATAATATGCATGTTCGACTCGGGTAGTCAGGGCCAACGCTTAGGCTGCTCTGATATATGTAGCGACAGGTAAAAAGCAATGGTTTATAACTTTTTTTTTTGCTCAAATAACTACTTTGCACCTAATGTGTTTCAATTTTCATTGTGTTTTTTAATAAATATTGATGCTTATTAGCAAATTAAGTTTCTTTCGTTTTTTGTTGTTTCAATCACTAATATTAAATTAGTATTGTGTGTTTAATTGGGGACTGTACCAACACAAAATAAGTTTGGCAAAACAGACGGGTCGGGTTGGGTGACGGGTCAAAACCGGTTCGGGTCAAACCTGGTTTGGCCAAGCGAGTTCGAGTGAAAATGAGCTCTAGTCAAAAAGCCATTTTTAAAAAAAAATCAATTTAGTTCATGTCAAGACAAACCAGTTTGAAAAAAAAAATTTCGTTCGGGTCAAAATAGGCAGGCCAAATTGGGTGTCGGGTCAAAACGGGTTTGAGTGAAAGGAGTTCGTATGAAAACGGGCCATGTAAAAAGAATCAAATTGGTTTGGGTCAAGGCGTGCCCCTTAAAAAAAGCTAATTGGTTCGGGTTAAAATGGGCCACTTAAAAAAATCAATTTGGCTCAGGTCAAATCGGGCTACTTACAAAAAGTCATTTGATTTGGGTCAAAATAGGCCACTTTAAAAAAAAATAAAAAACTCCTACAATTTTGTAGAGATTGTGTTGAGTTCACACCATGTGCAAGGCATATGATCAGATTTAACAAAAAAATTTAACTCGGTTAGTGACAAAAAACGTAACGTGAAACAAATTTAAAACATAAATTATGTGTTTTGCTATTTCTTTTATTAAAAGACGTCTAATGAAAATCAGGTCAAACATAAAGGACGTCTTTAGCTATTTTTTCTATTTTTCTATCCCCTTTTAAAGATTTCATTTACGGACGATACAAAAATGTTAAAATCTTTTGTTGCCATTTTGCAGGAGTTGTTTAGAGGCCGAGGAGCATCTGCTTCTTGAATAGGTAGTGAATTATTATAGAAATAATTGCAACCAAGTTGACTCTCTAATTTATAATACTCTAAGAATGGAAGTTAGTACTATTTCTTTTATAAAGCTGTAATTTGTTATGCATATGGCTTTACGTGTGTGGTACATATTGTATTGTGTTTGAGACAGTACACGTGTTCGTATGAGTTGTCTCTGTCTCACTGTGTATTCATCTTTATCATTGGGGTGTTGTTAATATTTTAATCAATAGCCTCACCGGTTTCGCTCCGTTGTTTGCCTCTGATTTTGTATGATGTCGTTAGATTCGTCTTTTACGCGATGCTGTTGCCGTTTTTCATTTTGGTACCCTTTCGGCGGCCGAGTTGCCTATGGCTGTGACATAGGTAAGTCATCCACCCGTCTGTCATCTGATTAGTTGATTACGACTGTTGTCGGGCTCCAGTTTGTAACCCCTGGTGGCGACTTTTGGTTGTGTATGGCTGATTACAGGGTGATAACCGCCGCCTGTGCTTTGGTTACGTCTGTTGTCGGGTTCCAATACTATGGTGGCAGACAATAACCTCTAATGCAATTCAACCCACTGGACATGCAACACGGAACTTTCACCATCTACTAATGAACAAGTATGATTTGTACATATGTTTTCAATTCATTGGCACATTCGTTACATTTAGTGTCTAAAGAAGCGTGGATCGACTTACCTTGTATACGATCTGCGTTCCTCGGGTATGAGTGTGCTATATCACCGATGGATTTCCGAGATACGAGTTCTTCCACCTACAAAACGAACAGCACCGTGAGCTTACCCCTCAGAAAGGGACAGAGGGGTCCTCTTTGGGGTAACCCTCCATGTGAGAATAAGATATTGCAGGAGAAGATAAGAATGTGAAAATGAGTAAAGGATTCAGAATATATTTCTTGCCCTTGACCCCAACTGTGGAGGTGGTGTGGTATTTATAGTATTAGGGTTTCCAATGATTGGGCTCAGACCCAATTAGGGCCTTTTTGGCCTCCTCCTATTGCTTCGCGCCGCGTGTACTTAGGACACCTGGTGCTTTTTCATTGATTATTCTCTGACCAAGGTATTTTACCTGACCCATGTGCCATCACGTGGTGGCACATGGGTTTTACTGAGTTGTCCACCCTTCATTGGCAGCTGTCAACATCAGCACATTCTTTATTCCTTAAAAGATACCTTCTGGAAGGTTGTCTGATGAGTACAATCATGGTTGTCCTTATCCTGATTTGGATTAGACTATTGTCTCATTTGTTGTGTTGTCCTTTATGCGCCTATCTCGGGGATGCGCAAGGTCTTCTCTTTATTCTCACGCGCAGATGTTTCATGCGCAGATGTGATATGCGTGACCATGTGATATGCGTGAGCATATGTGATATGCGCCACGCGCAGATGTGATATGCTTGAGCATATGTGATGCGTGAGCATATGTGATGCGTGAGCATATGTGATATGCGCCACGCGCATAGGTTTTGGCTTTGTGTCTTCGTGACATCCTGATTTCAAGCCTCTTGTCTATATCTTGTGGGTTGACCTGCCCCGCTCGATGTTAAGGCGGGTGCATTTCCCTTCAAGCCCCCCCAGTCTAATGTGTGTCTTGTCTCGCGCGAGCGAGGTAAGATAGATATTAGACTTAATAGTTTGCTCTTTTAACATGGTTTGTCTTTTCTTTTTCATTTCTCATATGTGCGTTGCGCGAAATTCTATCCCTTTGGTTAAAACGAATCGTCAATGCATGTGGTTGGTTGATGCTGACATGCATCAGAGATGGAGACGTTATGTGTCAGACCTTTCGCGTGCTCGAGGTGCTACAGTTGCCTTTCACGTCTCCTTATACAGTGTCAGGAACACGTGTCGCGCTTATGTTGGCCTACGCCTGCGCGTGGGGGCGCGTGAGCGTAGATCTGATTATTACTTGTTTTTCTTTCTCTCCCCTGGGCCTATAAAACCAAACCTTTTGAACGGTTTTTTCTTCATCTCCATTGTCATTTTCAGAGCTTTTGCTTCTTCAATTTACATTCCGATTAAGAGCCTTTATCTTTGCTTCCAGATTTCCGTGCTTAAAGTAACCATATTGTTCGATTCGCAATTGTATGTCTGATAACCCAGACACCACAATTTCCCCTAGTAAAGGCCGTGTAAAATCAGTGGTTATGTCTACTTTGAAGAAGACCGGCAAGGGTAAACGGGTTGCCGAGGCCTCGTCGGAGGAGGGAGGGAAGAACAAGGCGGTGAAGAGATGGGATGAGATTCCCTGCAAGTTGAAACAATCTGACTTTGATAATCTCGTCGCCTCTCAGAGTTTTCTCCCTGAGTATGGCTGTCTGCTCCCGGCGATCGGGCAAACGGCGGCGGATCCTCCCGCCGGCTATATCTCTTTATACTCTCATTTTTTCACCCACTGTAATCTTCGACTTCCAATGACGAGGTTTATAGGTGCGCTCCTCCAGTTTTACGGGATTCATATATCTCAGGTTCATCCCTGTGGACTAGTGCGCATGACTCATTTTGAGTTCATGTGCAAAGCTCAGCGCGATGAGCCCACCCCTCGGCGCTTTCAATATTTTTATAAGCCGAAAATCCAAGATTCTTGGTTCTCATTCACACTGCGCAGTCAGAAGGTTAAGTGCTGCACTGTTTCCTTCAAAAGCCTTCATGACTGGGCTGAAAAATTCTTTTATATCAAGGCTGGTGTGATTCCCATCCGCATGACTACGCGCGCGATTACTTCCGCGCCCGCGGATGATGACGTTCTTAAGAATCCATCTGGCGCGTGGGTTAAGAAGTTATCTGCTGAACCATCCCCCGCCAGGAAAATTTGCGAGGAAGCGTTGGTGGGGGTTGGCATGAGCAAGAGGTGGATTGACAGCGGGACTGAGCCTGTCGTCCATGTTGATGGCTCAGGTGGGTTGTTTGTTCATTGCATTAATTTTGCGCGAGTATAATTCGTTTTGCTGATATCACTTGTCTTGTTTTATGCAGAAAGCAAGGAATACATCCACGCCGCCTATGACGAGCATACGGAAGGTGGCTCTGTCGCGCTGCGCGCTGGGGAAGTTGCTTTCCCTGATCGCTTCGATGATATGTTCATCCCTGTCGATTTAGAATTTTTTTTTACAGAGGTGCGCCTGGTAAGCCTTTGTATTTGTGCTTAGGCCCTTAGAGTACCAAATTTGGTTTTAACATTTCTGTTGCGCGTATTGTAGATGCGCTCGCTAATTATGAGTTGGAGCTTGTGGAAGAGGAAGTGGAGGAGGAAGAAGCTGAAGCGCAAAAACTCAAGCGCAAGGCTAAAGGCAAAACTGGCGCAGGGGCCAGTAAAAAACAGAAAAAAGATGATGCCTCTGTTGCCCAGAATCTTCCTCCTACTCAGGCGAAGGGACTTGAGAAAACCAAGGGTTTTACTTCCAAGTTTTCCTCGGCTTCTTTGCCTCAAGGTGTGGGCAGTCCTCCCGTCCACACGAGGTATGGTGCCGCCACCTCGTCTCTGCGCGCGGCGGACAAGGGAAGCGGTGCTGTGCCTGCTGTTTCGTCTTCTCCAACAGGTATACTTTGTTTATTTTTTGTGGTTTTATGAGCGTGATTCTGATAGTCATTAATGAAGCTTTGTTCACTCAAATGTTTGTAGAGCCGGCAACGTTGGTGGCTCAACCTCAGGCGCAGCAAGGTGCCGAGGCTACGCCGAAGGTTGTTTTGAAGTCCCCTGTTTTACCCTCGAAAAGGGGGAAAATGGACTTCATGGCGATGTTTAATTCGCGGACTGCGGTGCGCCAAGGTATTTATTGCGCTTTGATTATCTGATTTTTTCTTTTAGTTCAAGTCATGAATCATTTCTCCTTGTTGGTTTTTTAATAGGAATTATAGCTGGCACACAAGCTGCTGGTGGCACTGCTAGCGCTGGCGCCGTTAGTTCTGCTCCTGCTCCAACAAGTACTGAATCTCCTCTCATTGGGATCACTAAGGAGCAGGAGACTATTTTACGCGCTGATCTAACAGCGTCAAGACCTCCCTCACCTCCTCCTGCGCGCAGCCCTCCTCGTGAGACTATTTTTGATTTTTCCAAGTCGCAGGAGAAGAGACCTGTTATAGAGGATGATGAGGAGGTTAATTTTGAAGATTCTGATGGTGGCCGCGTAAGCCCTATAGCGCCACGAAATTTCGTGGCGCAGCCTTTTTCTCATGGGGCGGGCAGGAGCTCACCAGCTGGCGCTAACCTTTCTGTCGGTTCTCCGCAGGTATAAGTTTATTTTGCTCCGCTGTGCAGACTTCCAAATTAGTGTTTAGATAACTAAAACCTTTCTTTGCGTTGCTTTGTGTTTGTAGGGAGCCGATCACATATACCGCCCGAGCTGGAATATCACTGAAGAGAGCTCGTTCCAATCCATGGGCGTATGTGAAGACTTTTGGGCTCACTCTGTTCCTCCAGCTGAAAGGAGGTTTCAAGAGGACCGCGCTCGCGTGGACTTGCTTAATGACCACCTTTTTGCTGGGTCTGCGTTCTTTGCTGCCTCCCAAGAGCTTCGCAATGATTATATAAAGGTACGTGATGCCTTTACGGAGGCCAAGCAAAAGGCTAAGATTTCTGCTTGGAATCTTTCTGATGCCCGAGAGAGGGCTGAGAAACTCCAAGCAGAACTTAGCGAGAACCGGGCAAGTGCCAACGCTGCTTTTGTGAAGCGCGGGCTTGAGCTGCAAGCTGCGCGGGAGAAGCTGCAAGCGGCAGAGGCAGACGCGGCCAAGTACGCGCGTCGAGCGCTTGACCTGGAGTTGGAAGCAGAGGCGCGTGACCAAACTATTGCGCAGGTTAATACTGACAAATCTTTATTGGAGAGTGAGGTTGCGCGCCTGAAGAAAGAGCTCGATGCTGCGCGAGCGGAAAAGAATGAAGCCTTGGCGGCAGCAGCGTCTGACAAAGAAGAGCTAAAACAAGCCAAGGAAACTGTTGAGTTGTTAAACTCTCAGATCCCTGCTCTTGAGACGTCTGTTTCTTCCCTCGCGCAGGACCGTCAATGGCTGATTTCACAGGGTGTGACTCGTTGCGCTTATGCGATGAAATACTCAGACGAGTTTCAGACCCTTGTGATGGATTGTAATGCGGCGTCGCGCTTGGTGGGTCGAGCTGAAGGGTTTAAGGATGGTTATGAATATGGCATGCTAAAGAAGAATCCATCCGACTACCCTTATAAGCTTGACGTTGTCTGCGCTGACATGGATGAGGTGGGGGAGAAGTACCTGAATACTCCAATTCCCATCCTTGAGCAGGTATTTTAACCTTAATGAGTTTACTTGACCTATTTTCATAATCTTTTGTACTCATACTGTTCCTTGTGACTTGCAAATAGCCGCGCTTGCTGGCTAGCCCGATCTTGGCGCTTTAAAGAAATTACTTGATGAATGTGATGGGACTGGTGGCCATGATGATGGCGCGGGCAACGCTACCTCTGCCAGCGGCTCTGGCGTGGCCAAAGGACCTACTCCTGACGCTATCATAATAGAAGACGACTATATTCAAGACGAACAGCTTGATTATGGTAAGTTTGGAGATGACGAGGAGCGGGCTGCGCCAGATGCTGAGGGAAGAAGTAATGATGAGGACGATGAAGAGGCTGATATTGATATAGAGACTTGAAAAGCCCTTCTTGTTTTTTTTTCTTTTTTTTTTTTGTATTCGTAGTTTTTACCTCATCATTTGTAAATTTGTAAACTTCTATGTTTGTGGAATGAAATTTTGTTTTTCCCTTATTCGCATCTTGCGCATTCCCAATTTGTCTCTTTATATTGCATGTTTGTGCTCGTTGAATATAAGGTATGCTTACACATTGAAACTTGGACAAGGCTGTAAGGAAATTATTTTATTTAATTCTTAACAGTTGTCATATTTCAAGTTATTTTGCAATATTCTGAATATGCTGACACGTGCCTTAGCATTTCATTGTTCCTCTTTTGCGCGACGTTATCGTGCATTTATTATAGGGAATTATGAATGAGTTTTTTAGCCTTTACGTGTCAGTATGTGTTACTCTGCTTATATCCATTATATTCCCATGCGCGGCCCCGACCTGAGACCTTAACAACTATGCTTTGGCATGTGCTTTGCCTTAGTTGTGCTTAGGTATTTTTATGGTCCAGCTGCGCAATACGTAGGATGGATGCTATGAGTAATTTGAGCTAAGGCTCATATTATTGGGCTAAGGCCCTGAGCTAAGGCTCATATTATTGGGCTAAGGCCCTGACGTTTTAGAGTTAAAACTCGTTAACGCGTTTGAGCTTGAAGCTCGCGCATGTATGTTTTACTTCGTTTTATCTTTAGTTTGATGTCAATACAATGTTGTCATATTGCTCAAAATTAATAAAGGGAAGTGTGAAACATGTATGCAAAAGGTAATAGAACACATATTAAGAGAAAATAGCGCGTATCATTATTCATAATGGCTTAAAAAGCCTTGATTACAAACTTGACAACTTTTACATGAAACATTTTCTAAGTTGTGCTGCGTTCCATGTGCGCGGGATCTTCTTTCCATTTAAATCTTTTAAAGCGTATGCGCCTTTTCCCAATTCTTCCGAGACTTGATAAGGTCCCTCCCAGTTGGGAGACATCTTTCCCGGAGGTATTGCGCGACTAGCTTCATTGTTCCGAAGGACAAAATCATTCTTCTTGAAGTGGCATTCTTTCACGCGCTGATTGTAGTATTTTTCTAGCTTTTTCTTGTATTTGGCTTCACTGATGATAGCCGCCTCTCTGCGTCCTTCAAGTAAATTGAGATCCAACCTCCTTTCGCGCTCGTTATCCGTCTTACTCATCATGAGCACTCTATAGGATGGGCATCCAATCTCTGCTGGAATCATAGCCTCCGTTCCATAGGTTAGGCTGAACGGGGACTCGCCATTGCTGGTTTTGCTTAATGTCCTGTGCGCCCACAGGACATTGGGTAACTCCTCGACCCATGCATGGAACTCTCCCTCCAACCTTTTCTTCAGCCCATTCAGCAAGCTTTGGTTCGCGCGTTCCACTTGGCCATTCCCTTGAGGGTGGTATACTGGAGTGAAGACCTGGTTGATGCGCAATTCCTTGAGCCAACTGGATATCTTCCTGTCAGTGAATTGTTTGCCATTGTCGCTCACGATTTCCATGGGCAGGCCAAAACGGCATACGATGTGGCTCCAAATAAATTGCTTCATTGCCTCAGCTGTGATTTTTGCCAGTGGCTTGGCTTCAACCCATTTTGTGAAATAGTTTACTGCCACTACCAAAAACTTTACTCGCCCTGGCGCTTGTCGTAAGGGACCCACAATATCGATTGCCCACTTGTGGAAAGGCCATGCAAAGGTCACCGGAATCAAGTTGTTCTTTGGCCGCATGGTGTTTGGCGCATAGCTCTGACACGCTTTGCATTTTTGGATTTCTTTTAACGCGTTCAAGTACATGCCTGGCCAATAGTAACCTGCGTTCACTGCCTTGGCAACCACCATGCGCGGGCCAGCATGTATTCCACAGATTCCTTCGTGTATCTCTCTGATCACATAGCTTGCTTCCTCAGCGTCTAGGCATTTCATGAGCGGTCCAAGATAAGAGCGTCGATATAACGTATCATCAAGCAGTTCGTAGTTCTGCGACTTGTGTCTTATCTTCCTCGCCTGTGCGCGATCGTCTGGTACCTTTCCCTCCTTCAAGAATTCCATTATTGGAGTTATCCATGATGAAGGTGTTGTATGAATTACAAGGACAGACTTCGCTCCCACTGATGGGTTGCTCATTACTTCCACCCTGACATCTTTGCCAAAATGATCGAAGCTGGTTGATGCCATCTTGCTTAGCGCGTCGGCAGACTTATTTTCACTGCGCGGAATGTGTATGATTCTGAAAGAGTCAAATTGTTCGGTGAGTTTCTTCGCCTGCTCTAGATACAGAGGCATGGTGTTCTCCTTGGCATCATAAAGGCCATTGAGTTGTGCTGCTACCAGGTATGAATCTACATGAGCCTCTAGCTTTTTAACTCCGAACTTGTGCGCGATGCGCAAACCATCCAGCAGGGCTTCATACTCAGCTTCGTTGTTGGTGCTCTTGAAATCCAACCTGATTGCGTAAGTATACTCATGATTTTCTGGATCCACCAGTTTGAGGCCTGCGCCGGACCCTTCGTTGTTTGAAGCTCCATCAGTGAATAATCTCCAAACGTTTTCTTCATTATTGGCTGGTGGAGGGTCTACTTCGCGCTGAGCCTCTTCGACTTTTCCTTCAGGAATTTCTGCGATGAAATCAGCTAAGACTTGTCCCTTGATTGCTGGACGAGGCTTATAGGTGATCGTGTGCTCCCCTAATTCTAGCGCCCATTTTGTCAGCCTTCCTGAGAGCGCGGGACATCGCAAGACTTGCTGGATGTTGTAATCAGTCAGGACTTCAATAGGATGACCATTGAAATATCTGTGAAGCTTGCGCAACGCATGCGTTAGTGATAAAACTAACTTTTCTATGATGGTGTAGCGCGTCTCAGGATCTGTCAGCACCCGACTTACATAATAAATTGGTGTCTGGATTCCCTTGCGATCCACCAATAATACTGCGCCAATGGCGCGCTCTCCTGCTGACAGGTACATTGTTAAAGTTTCACCAGGTAGTGGAGCTGTGTGCGCAGGCAGATTTATCAGACATTCCTTTATCTCATTGAAAGCTTGCTCGGCCTCAGGCGTCTACTTGAATTGGCTTTTCTTTAAGCAATTTCTCAATGTGTTAATGAATGGGGTAGATTTGCTTGCATGGTTTGCTAGAAACCTGTTAATTGATACCAATCTACCATTCAACTTTTGAACTTCCTTCATGGTGGATGGTGAGGGCATGCCGAGGATAGCCTCCACCTTTTCTGGGTTCACCTTGAAACCATCCTTGGTGACAATTACGCCGAGAAATTTCCCTTCTTCCACGCCGAATGTGCATTTGCTCGGGTTGAGCTTCATGTTTACTTCCTTTAGGCGCTGAAGGGTTTCTTCGATGTCTTTGAGCATTTGTTTTTCCTCCCTGCTTTTAATCACCAAATCATCCACGTAGACTTCTAAGTTTTTTCCAATCTGCTCGTTGAAAATTGCGTCCATGAGTCTTTGGTAAGTGGCTCCTGCATTCTTCAAACTAAAGGGCATTTTTGTGTAACAGAAAACACCCTTGTCAATTCTGAAAGCAGTCTTGTCTTCATCCTGTGGTGCCATTTGAATTTGGTGATAGCCCTTATAGGCATCCAGGAAACATTTGAGCTTAAATGGCACCACAGAGTCCACTTTCATGTCAATGTTTGGGAGGGGGTAACAATCTTTTGGACACACCTTGTTGAGGTCCTTGAAATCAATACACATTTTCCATGACCCATTGCTCTTCCTTACCATCACAGGATTGGCTACCCATGTTTGGTATCGTATTGGGCGAATGATATTCGCGCGTAGTAGATCTTCTACTTGCTCATTCATGACCTTTGCCTTCTAGTCTCCCATGACTCTTTTCTTTTGAGCAATTGGCTCTACAGACTTGAATGTGTTGAGAGAGTGCTGCGCCAGGTCTCGCGGAACCCCAGTCATATCAGAATGTTGCCACGCGAAGACTGACATATACGTTGTGAGCAATCTTTTCATTTTCACTCTTGTGTCATCTGATATCGTAGCTCTAATTGTGATTGTCTGTTCTGGGAATTTTGGGTTGAGAATCCATTCCTCTAGCGCGTTGTTTGCCACTGGAAGCTTCATTCTCCCTTCTCGAGGTATACTTGTTACTGCGCATATATGATCTCGATACACAAATGTTACTCATGTTGGTGTTGGGAACCCCAACGCGCCATGCGCTGGTGACGGTAAGGCGTTGAATTGGGCAATCGTTCCTCTACCCAAGATCATACTATGGCATGAAGTGGTGGGCAAGACCAGGAAGTTGACAATTTCAGCTCGATTGTGCTTCTCATCCCCCATAGTTAGTTCGAATTGTATCTGACCTAGGGGGTGAATAATTTCGTTTGAGACACCCGAGATTGGTGCACTCACAACTTCGAGCCTTGCTTGGTCTTCTGGATCCAACTTCCTGAAACATTGCTCATACATGATGTCTGACTCACTACCGGTGTCCACCAGGACTCTTGACACCTCATAATGAGCGATGTGTGCAGTGATGACTAGAGGACTACTGATAGACGGGCCTTCTCTGATTCTTGGAAAGATTACTTGTTGCTCGCGCCAATCCCCTTGGATTTGCGCGCTTCTCTTCCTCGATCTTTGCCCTTGCTTTCTTCCTTCAGCTACACAGATTCTTTTGAATTTTTTACTGGCTGAGGCTCCGTCTGGTTGTTCATTCTCTGGTCTTGGATTTTTTACCAGGTGGGCCAACTTGCCTGATTTCACATCCTTTTCGATTGCATCCTTCAAATGATAGCATGCATCGGTGTTGTGCCCTGTGGATTTGTGAAATTCACAATATTTGCCACTGTTCGGTGGTCCCTTATGGAGTAATGGCCTGGGGCTTTTAAACTGGACATTCTCTGTGCTTAACACTTGCGAAGGCGTTTTGGTGAGGGGAGTCCATATTCTTGGTAGAGGTCTGTTAGGCTCTCTGCCACCTTCCTTCTTGTCACCTTCTCCGCGATTAAGAATGTCTTTTTGGGGTGGGGGTGAACTTTGTTGTGCTTGCTTTTCTGCGTGAGAATAATTGGTTTGTTGCAACCTGGACCATACGGAGTTTTGTTTGCCCCCCCTTTCATTGTTGCGTGGTGCTTCTGTTCGATGCCCTTTATCTCTTGCTCTGTCTTGGGCAATTTGTTTTTCATTTCGCGCGAAGACTTGCGATGCTTCCATAAGCTTAGCCCAAGTGGTTGGCATGCCTTCTCTGCTCACGAGAGCTCTGCGGAGTTGATCACTGCGCGCACCTTGTATAAAGGCCATGCGCAAGAGTTGTTCAGTGATGCCTCCAATTGCAAGAGATTCCTGATTGAAACGAGTTATGTAGTCTTCAATGGTTTCATCATTTCTGCGTACGCAGTGCATGATGTCATCGGGGTCGCGCGTGTGTTTGCGCTGCTGTATAAAGTGAGCCTGGAACTTTTCCAATAGCTCTTCGAACCCATCGATTTGTCCTGTCGGCAAGCTTTCGAACCAGACGCGCGCTGCACCCGTGAGGCAGCGAGCAAACATGTGACACCATGTTGGCATCGTCCAGCTTTCTAAGTTTCCAGTGTTATAAAAACCTTGTAAGAAATCATCTGGATCTGTTGTACCATCGTACTTGCCTAAACCACTTGGCATCTTGGTTTTGTGTTGAATGGGAGCCTTCGCAATGCGCTCAGTGAATTTTGAATGTTTTACCAAGATGGCTGGCCTATATTGTCACACCCTCAAAATCCACTAACGGAGTTTTACCGTCAGAGGGTGTGAACTAACAGGATCGGATTCATTAGTTATAATCAAACCATAAAACAAAGTTTCAAAATCATGAAAACGTTTACGAGTAATTAAATGCGGAAGCGTAAAACCATAGAAACCAATGTTGCGTCACTCAGGACGACTTAAAACCCAATGATAACAGTTAAAAATAAGTTTTGCATAATTAAAAGTGTTTCAAGCAATGCATGATTCTAAACCGCGCCCCCGCCTCGGCTACCTGAGAATAACATACTAAAAGTGTCAACACGGGGTTGGTGAGTTCACAAGTTTATATAAAATAAAGCGTTTAGCGTTTGCGTTCAGCGTTTTGCGTTACAGCGTTTTGCGTTACAGATAGTTTTATGTCAATTATATATCTATAGGTAGCTAGCCTATAAAACAAGTATTACTAAGTGTTCGACACCGAAGCTGACTGTTTATCATATGCCTTGCCACCAGGTCTATCCCGACCATGGTATGTGTTTAGCCAAGATTACACCCACTCGACCTCCAGTCGAGTTTAGCGTTGGGTGGGGTTTGTCAAACCCAGTAGTACTACTCACAATGACTCGCTATTATCCAATATTAAACGGTTCGATGTGAATGAAGGACTTTAGTTATTGCGTTTGCCACTTAGTCTTTACAAGTGATATATAATCTATATTAACAAAATCTTAAATGCGTTTTCGGAGTATGTTATCTCCCCCAAGTGAAAAGCGTTTGAAAACAGTTTAAAAGGGGTAAGTGAACTCACTGTTTGCGAAGAATTCCCAAAAATAAATCACCAAGTGATGCGCGTCACAGAAAACTCTCTCTAGCGTTCTAAAACAACAAAGAGATTTTCTAAGTGTCGGAACTATTAACGAGTCTCTAGACCCGGCACATAATACCTATGCACACAACATGTTTCGTGTTTCGTTTGTGAATCGTGTGTGACTTTAACAAGTGTAGTTGTGATACGTTACATGTGTAAGCAATTATTTACGTGTCATGTATTCATAATGTACATCACTAGCAATTACTCCCCGTAAGGGCAATTTGGTCAAATCATGACAATCAATTAGCAATTATTCCCCGCAAGGGCATTTTGGTCAAAACACGACAATTAATTTGCAATCATTCCCCTCAAGGGCAATTTGGTCAAAACACGATAATAAATTAGCAATCACATTGTTTCATGCAACTTTCACAAACTCAGCAACTAGTTTCTTATCGACAGAATTCTACTTGAAAAATTAGTCTATCCCACCGATCATAGCATCACAATTAATTTACCAAAAACCATCACAAAAGCATATATGTCTTAGGTTTCCATAACATATTTTATTATATTTTTATTCCACATAGGTTTCTCACAATAATCAAATCATTACAGCAAACACATAACAGTCAAATTCATGCGCAACAGAATGTTATTTGATATTCCCGTTAAACGAAAAATCCAATAAATGCAAGACCACTTGGGTTAGGTTCCTAACTCAATAAGTCAACTTCCAGAAGTGGAACCAACCCAATTGGTCTCGTAGTTCATGAGATATAATATTTACAAAACAACCTAACAACAGGTCTAACAACTCAGCTTTGCACAATGTTTTTGTAAAATCATAAAAGTTAACTTTTACACGTCCAAAAATTGTAAAGTTATATTCTTTAGAAACTAGACTCAACCTAGTTTACTGTAGTATCAATAATCTCAACCAATTCTCACATTTACACCCAGATACAGTCAATTGAACATTAACAACACAATCTGTCCAGAAACTGTTTGCAACAAAACTCAACATATTAACCATCTATAGACTATAATCCGTTCATATAACACTCTAGACTCCATAATCACTATCCATGCACATCAATTACACATTACATACATGATTAGGGCTTTTGCTTGAACTCAAATCAAAGACACAAACAATTAACATGTAACAATATCAATTCTAGTTATCAAATCATCATCAAATCAACAACAATCATATGAACACCATACACACATAAATCGGCCCCTAGGGTTTTCAATTAACCCATTAAACATCGAAATTAAGTATAAAGGATGCAAGGGATAGTCGTTTATACCTTCCTAGCACCTTAATCTTCAATCAAAAGCTTGAAAACTTGGTTGTATGTGTGTGTGTGAATGGCGGCAGCCGTGAGGGGGGGGAGAGGAGTCCGATCGGGGTAGAGGAGAGGAGAGAAAGAATGAGTTAGGGTTTAGGTTTATTATTATTAATAATAATAATATGTTACACTCAAGTCCCTCAACTTTCAATTGTTGTTTTTCTAGCTTAACTAACTAGTTCTAGTACATTGAGTTAACGTTTATAACGATGTTATCACACAACACATAAGTCTAACACATAATTATCACATAATTAGTGTTTTGACGTTTTTCGTTTATTCACCAATTGTTTGCGTCAACTCGTTTGCGTTTCGGTGCAATTTCCGAAAGACTACCCATGTAGTAAGTGTTAAGCGTCATTTAAACCCTAGTTTAAATCTTTAAGTTTGAATTGACGGAGTTGGGTTAACGGAGTTAACCTGAAATTGACGATTGTCACATCATTCCCATCTTAAAGAATTTTCGTCCCGAAAATTTGAGTCAAGTCGTGATGAGTGTCTGAAAAAGTAAGAAAAATAGTCAAGTCGTGATGAGTGTCTGAAAAAGTAAGAAAAATTTTCAGTTTGTCATATATATGGTGTGGTTACGTCCACTTGCGCTTTCGCTTGTGGGTTGTATGGTGTGTATAAATCCATATCAGCTTTGGCTCCAGGTGCTATGTGCATGTGTGCGCGAAGCTGTGAACCTCCTGTATGAGTATCTCGCGTCTTCTTCATGCTGTGCACCTCTTCCTCATCACTAATATCAGCTTGTTCGGTGTGAACAGAATGACCGTCTTCCAGAGCGCGCGTCTTTTTTGCTGTTCCCTGAATGGTTTGTTTATCAAATGCGAGCCTTTGTGTTAAATCGGCTAACTTTTTGTGTTTTACCAACTCGTTGTATTTGTCCATTAGACGCCGTTGTTCGTTTATGAGCCATTCTTTAGGGTCATTGGTTTCAACTTCCGGGTCCCTTGGTCCTTTTTTTTGTACCAGTCAGATTTTGGAACGTGAGATCGTCTAGGGGAGTTTCAGTTTGATCATGAGGTGTTGTGTTGAAGGGATGGTTACTGGTGGTGCGCGCAGTGTCACGCGGCGCCCTCAGAACCTGATGTCCCTCATTAACATCCTCAAGCTCATTATCCTCCAGAACTTGATCGTTGTTTTGAACACCGGAAACCATGGTGAAGATTTTCAGAGAGAAAATTGATGAAGTAGTGGTTTTGTTGCCGTTGTCCCACGGATGGCGCCAATGAAGAAGCGTGGATCGACTTACCTTGTATACGATCTACGTTCCTCGGGTATGAGTGTGCTATATCACCGATGGTTTTCCGAGATACGAGTTCTTCCACCTACAAAACGAACAGCACCGTGAGCTTACCCCTCAGAAAGGGACAGAGGGGTCCTCTTTGGGGTAACCCTCCAGTGTGAGAATAAGATATTGCAGGAGAAGATAAGAATGCGAAAATGAGTAAAGTATTCAGAATATATTTCTTGCCCTTGACCCCAACTGTGGAGGTGGTGTGGTATTTATAGTATTAGGGTTTCCAATGATTGGGCTCAGACCCAATTAGGGCCTTTTTGGCCTCCTCCTATTGCTTCGCGCCACGTGTACGTAGGACACCTGGTGCTTTTTCATTGATTATTCTCTGACCAAGTTATTTTACCTGACCCATGTGCCATCACGTGGTGGCACATGGGTTTTGCTGAGTTGTCCACCCTTCATTGGCAGCTGTCAACATCAGCACATTCTTTATTCCTTAAAAGATACCTTCTGGAAGGTTGTCTGATGAGTACAATCATGGTTGTCTTTATCCTGATTTGGATTAGACTATTGTCTCATTTGTTGTGTTGTCCTTTATGCGCCTATCCTGGGGATGCGCAAGGTCTTCTCTTTATTCTCACGCGTAGATGTTTCATGCGCAGATGTGATATGCGTGAGCATGTGATATGCGTGAGCATATGTGATATGCGCCACGCGCAGATGTGATATGCGTGAGCATATGTGATGCGTGAGCATATGTGATATGCGTGAGCATATGTGATGCGTGAGCATATGTGATATGCGCCACGCACATAGGTTTTGGCTTTGTGTCTTCGTGACATCCTGATTTCAAGCCTCTTGTCTATATCTTGTGGGTTGACCCACCCCGCTCGATGTTAAGGCGGGTGCATACCCCTTCAGTGTCGGTCAGCAAAAACACTATCGGAGGCAAAAAAAAAATTGTTACCGTACCGATCCCAAAACTTAAAAATGAGTTACAATTATTTATTGGCCTTTGTTGAGTCTTGAAAGTAAGCAAACTGCAAATGTGAGTTATGTAATGTTTGATATTTTATATTTTTATTAATAGAAACAATATTTGTTACTATAAATAAATAACTGTAACTCATTTATTTTATTGTGATTTTTGTGTATACAGAGGACTGGGGTTTCTTCTTCTCATACATATGCTTTGACTTCAATCTTATCTGTCTAGATCAATTATCGTGCGTTTTCTCATTACTATGATTATATTCTAAAATAATGGGGTGTTTGATTGTTTGTTGGAAAGTTTCCATCATGAAATGCATTTGCCTTCTAAATGTAGTTTTGTTCATGGTTGTGGTCACCGTTCGTCCATAGTTTTCAATCATCACCCTTTTTTTTTCTAATAAAGACCCATAACTTTTTAAATTATGAACAGATAAATGTGATTTGACCCGCTTTGGTTGATCTTTTTTCTGTTAAAAACAGGTCTGCGCATGGTTGGGTTTGGGTTTGGTTTTGTAGTAAATGTGGTTTTGTTGTTTCGCCCTACACATCGGCAAGCAGCCAACGAAACCATTTATCAAAGACTACGCATGGACAAGCAGCCAGCAAAATCATGGATCAAAGATGGGGTCGGCTGATGGCTTTGAATGTGGTTTGTTTTAAATTTTGGATATTTATTTATTTATTTTTCTAATTTGATTCTTGAGTTTGCCCTTTAAAAAGTAGAAAGTGGTTATTTAAAATCAAGATTTAAGCCAGTGAATAGCCCATTATATGTTTCAGGCAAAGGTAAATTGTCTTAGTTGATATGAAGTCTTCAAATTTATTAGTCGGCAAAAAATGGACAGCGATAACGAGTGAACAAAATCGACAAGTTTAGTTCTATTACTTTATCATTAGCTTCGGCTATGATTTCACAACCCTCGCAACGCGGTGTAAAACAGGTTGAAAGTTGACAAAAGTGTATTTTTAATTAATACATTTTATTACCGATGATTATTGGATAATTTTTTAAATCTGGGGTTAAATACTTAATTTGGGCTCAATCCATAACAAGAATGTATGATATGGATCAAAATTGGTTAGGCGTGTCATTTTTAACTAGTTTTATACCCGTCCAGTGGACGGGTGTTTAATGTTATATTAACATTAGTATTGTTTATTTTTAAAATTTTGAAAATTTCTTGTTCAAGTTTTATACCCGACCCGTGTGTTTAGTGTTATATTAACATCATTATTGTTTATTTTTAAAATTTTGAATGTTTTTTGTTCAACGTATACGCAGACATGTATTAGAACCTGCACATTTTGGATATCTTTTTTAAAACATGACATGCATGCTAAGTTAAAATGGATATTATATTTTTGTTTGGTTTTTTGATTAAAGATGTATCTTTTTAACACATGCTTTGTTAAAAAAGATATAAGTTCCAATCAGTTGGGGTAACTCCACAAAAGTAATAAGTCTGTTGGACATGAACAAAAGGGCAACTTTATATAATTGAAAAAAACAATTAAGAGTAACCGAATTAGTACAATGGTTAGAGTTTGTTATTATTTTGTGATGTTTTCCCGACTTTTTTTATATGCAAACATTATGTAACAATAATAAAACTTTTTGACATAATATGTTCGGGTATTAATGAAGCATATTGCCATGTCCAGCAACAAACATAAAAGTAAGATATAGCCTTTAGACACTAAACATAACTAAAAATGGATTTCAACATAATTTTGTCTTAATTCAATACAACCAACTTTCATGTATGCTTTGCCCAAGTAAGGGCACTGAAAGGAAGCTAAGGTAAATTAGGATCTTAAAAATAACATTATAAAAATATGGCCACGTGGGTGTTGTAATATTGAATTAGTCCATTGGATTATGGGGGGTTTAAGCATACTTGTGTGAATTCTTATACTTAAAACAATAAAGACGGCATTAGCGAACAACTATCACACCCTATGAAAGCAGAATTACAAACACCACAGGACTTGTGTCTTTCTAGTCTTTGCATTAATATAGGGTTGTCTGTCCACTCCCACTTCTGCAAATTATCAACCAAACATACAAATCATCACTATATATAAAAGGACTGTTTGACAATAGACTATGCAATACTCAAAAGGCGAATGAAATTGTACTCGACTCACAAAAAATGTGGTTTGTATTGCTCGAACTCAGACTTGTTCAGCTTTGCACAAGTAGATTCTTGATCTGTTATCTTTTGTTAAGGTAGCAGTTATCAGCTTAATATTTCAACCTAACTAAGAAACCATCAACAATGACCTCCCGGTTCCTTGAGTTGGAACCATTCATATATTCTATAAACACAAACATTATATTTTAATTTTAATTTCGAAAATGAAAACTTAATAAACACATTGACAGACCTCCATATCAGCCTCGATATTTGTTTCAAGCCATTCCCTTAACTCTGCATCATGTAACTATTGATCACAGTGTTTACACATACTAATATTCAGCTTACTTATGGAGCCTGAGATGGAGTTGCTACTTTCCCTGTTACAATAACCCAAACGGGCTCACACGAAAGGACTACATCCCAGTTTGAGATCTTGTCTGCAATAATAAACTTACAAAAGTCAAAATCTGAATATGGTATATTATTAAGGGTGACAATTATCAACTCAAAATTACAGTTGTGCATACCACGACATAAGTCAAGCAATCACCTTCAATCATTGAGAAAGTGCGACTGCAATTTTGTCTCCTACAAATTGAAAATTATATACCAAATTAATGAAAAAAGAATTACCATCTTTACTAACAAATGGACATGAAGAATTCATATATCAAACAAAGTATTACATTGGTTTCATTTAATAAAGCTCTCGTAATATGACCAATGGCCCATGGGACACTGAAATTGACAAGCATCTGCAATTAAATTACAGAATTATTAAACATTTTTTAAAATGAATAAAATAACTAATTTCACCAACCTTCTTTCTTAACCCAACAATATTTTTTGCTGCAACTTGAAACTGGGATTCTAGTTCACATTTAACACAAGGGGTGAACATAGATAGCGGACTCACCACAATATCTGCAAAATTGGAGGGAATAATTTGAACCCTAATTGCGGATTGGAAGCCAAAATCAATGCGAATTGGAACACTTAACTTGTAACGGTTGTCGCCGTCGACAAATCTTAAACATAAAAGTTATTAATTATAAGAGACCGAATTTAAATCTGGATGCTTACCAAATCGCGACTAAAGAACGCTTGAATGCAGATTGAAAGTTAAATAGTTTAAAGGGCATGATCTTCTTAAAAGCCGGTTACAATTAAGGGGAACAATATATTATATAATTACATAGATAGTTGCTATACTTTATTACTTTATTCATACTTAATTTTCTCTATGATATGTTGATTTGCTTAAAGGTTTTTTAGAGTATGCTCAAGTTGTTTTGTACATCCACACAAAGATGTTAACTTTTTTTCACTCTGGTTAGAGATTATCTTCTTGGTGTTACCCCACAATTGTAGTCCTTGATGCATTCTTATTCAGTTTGGAGTGGCCGTGTTAATCTTAATACACGTGCACCTGTGGAACACATATTGTCGTTGGTCTCACTAGATGTGTGTGTTACTCCTGTCCTAAATGTTGTTGTTTTGCATCTATTAAAATATCATGGTTTATTTTCTGTAGTCTTAACATTCCCAATTGCAGAATACTACAACATTGCCAATCCTTGATGCTTATCTTTTGTATACACACTATTATTTTGCCTACCTATTTCCCTACAAAGACACTTATATATGGATGATTGTATGTTTGTTTGATATATTGGTTATATTTTTTTGTTGGTTCGGGCAGAGATGAATTGGGTTCGTAACTTTTTGGGTCTTAGTAGGTATTTTTCTGTAGATAATTTTGAGATTGAAAAATTGTATAGGAGACGATCACAAGAGCCTATTCATATTGTTAAGAGTAGTTTCGTTGGTTTTTTTTTTTCTTGGCTATTTGGGAAAATGTCCTGATATTTTAGAGTGCATTTATTTTGTAAGTTTCTTCATTTATTATTGAATTATTGTCACATTCCAGCTTTCATGTTCCCCTCTACGGTAAAGTACTAGTTAAAATGGTAATTAACAACAAAGTTAAATGTCAATACTTGATTAATAGAGATGCAATGAAAGCCAATGTTCACTCGTTTCGAGTTATTCTCTTCTCTTGCTGATCAAATTGAGAGCTAAAATCATTGATTAATTTTTCAAGTTAAGTAATATGCCGTGTTTGAAATTTTGGAAGGCCTATTTGGTTGTTTACAATTACATTAGGTTCACAGATCCAAAAAAATAATACAAAAAAACCAGAGACCTTCAATGTGTTAGGCTGACATGATAACCAACTACACCATGAAACCAACTTGTTTTTTTATGTCTAAGAGAATTCACTTAACTGAAACTAATAGCTTAAGTAAGTGTGTTCAGTTTATATACCATTTAAACACAAGCTTGCTTTCTGGTTCATAGCTAATGCTAAGCTAAACCAATACAAAATGGTTATCAACCAAAAACAACACGAGTTAATCACGAAGGCTGTACATGACTCGATTCAAGACCATCACAATTCTAAATATTTAAAAGCAGGCACATCCATCAGGATTGTACCAATCAAATACTGATAACCGGGATACATTTATGGACTATATTCTTAATATGTATAAGCTATAGATGTCATAATTCAATTAAAATGGTATTGCACTTCCTCCGATTACATTCATGGACTATATTCTTAATATGTATAAGCTATATATGTCATAATTTAAAATGATACTGCACTTCCTTCGATTACATTCATGGACTATATTCTTAATATGTATAAGCTATAGATGCCATAATTCAATTAAAATGGTACCGCACTTCCTCCAATTACATTCATGGACAATATTCTTAATATGTATAAGTTATAGATGTCATAATTCAATTAAAATGGTACAACACTTCCTCCGATTACATTCATAGACTATATTCTTAATATGTATAAGCCATAGATGTCATAATTCAATTAAAATGGTACTGCACTTCCTCCGATTACATTCATGGACTATATTCTTAATATGTATAAGTTATAGATGTCATAATTCAATTAAAATGGTAATGCACTTCCTCCTATTACATTCATGGACTATATTCTTAATATGTATAAGCTATAGATGTCATAATTCAATTAAAAGGGTACTACACTTCCTCCGATTACATTCATGGACTATATTCTTAACTAGTTCTTCTACTCGGCGCATTGCCGGGACAGTTGACAAAACTCTAGCATTGAAACTCGAGCGTTGATAAACCTGAGCGTTACGATGGTGAGTCGACGCGAATTCTGTTAGTATCAGTTATGTTCTTAGGGTATAGACATCGTTGGTAAAGTTTGAGCGTTAAAGCCCAAAAAATTAATTCGTCAATTTAACTTATAAAAAGATTAACATATAAAAAACAAAATATTTAAAACGATGTTTATTTGGTCAGGAAACCCGGTCGGTGGAAAATACAAGCGTTGTCGGTCTCTGTCTGTGTGGCAGTAATTCGATACGATTTCGGTCGGTTTTAATTACGCTCGTTATGGTACTGAAGCTAAAAGATGAAAAAAATATAAATATGAAGGTGAACTGATGGCCAGGGGCGTCGGACGGTAAACTTGCACGTTGGTAAAACTCGAGCGTTGTCAGTCATAGGTGTTGAAGAGGCGAGTCTACTCGAATTGGTCGGTTTCCGCTAACTTCGTTGTAACATTCGGCCCCTTGCACCACCAATATTGTCCGCTTTGCGCACGAAGAGCTCATGGATTTGTTTTTGGTTACCCAGGTGGAGACTTACCAGGAGATCACCCATCCCGCTACTAGTCCCACCTGAGCACGCTTAATTGTGGAGCTCTCCTCTCGTCCACTACCATTAAGCCCAAAATGGTGATTTAAGATGCAGGACATTTATTTATGAACCAAGGATCTCACCTGTCCACGGTCTATGTGGGATTTGCATAGGGTGTTACATTCGTTATGGTACCGGAATTAAAACAAAAAAATTGACATCTAGTCGGTTTCCCTTACCTTTGTTATGAAAACTAAATAAAAGTTAGGAACTAATACGGTGCCACCAAGTGACCCAATAGAACACTTGCGCCACCGAAGTTCTATTTTATACATATTAGTAATATGTATAAGCAATAGATGTCATAATTCAATTAAAATGGTACTGCACTTCCTCCGAGTACATTCATAGACTATATTCTTAATACGTATAAGCTATAGATGCCATAATTCAATTAAAATGGTACTGCACTTCCTCCGATTACATTCATGGACTATATTCTTAATATGTATAAGCTATAGATGTTTTAATTCAATTAAAATGGTACTGCACTTCCTCCGATTACATTCATGGACTATATTCTTAATATGTATAAGCTATAGATGTCATAATTCAATTAAAATGGTATTGCACTTCATCCGATTACATTCATGGACTATATTCTTAATATGTATAAGCTATAAATGTCATAATTCAACTAAAATGGTACTGCACTTCCTCCGATTACATTCATGGACTATATTCTTGTTTTGGTCAAAAATCGGTCTAAGGATCAAGTAACCAAATTCGTATGTGAGGGTTGATGCTTGTATGACAAATATGATCAAAGTGACTATATCAAAAGATGAACACCGAGATTTATACGAGGAAAAGCCCTTGGTAACTAGTATCCTGCCGGCATAAAAACCTTGGGTAGTGAAAACTATCACTACCGATTATATTAAACTTAAAAAGATTACAAAAGGTGGAATTAGAGCTGATCGTGAGTACAAAGTGTTTGCTAGTATGATTCTAAGTATGCTATGTGTTGTGTCTTATGTGATATAATCAGCTCAAATATATAGTTACAAGAAGGTTGATTAAATAATAAATAGCCATAAAGAGCATTAATTGTCATGGCGGGAATCTTGGAGCGGTTACTCATTGTTATAAACGAGTTGTAACTCCTTCCAACGTCTGCAATCTTCAATGATTTAACCAAGTCTTTAACTATTAAGGATCCTTTATCCATATAGGATCTTTATTCCTGGAAACAGTCTCCAAGAATAGCTTATCCACAAGGATCAAGAATCCTGGCCCCAACAATTTCCCCCAAACATGATAGGTGTGAATGGATAACAGCTGTCATGTTTATCCCGAGAGTTCGAATCGCAACCGTTGGAGAGAAAATGATGTGACCATTGCCTGCTGACTCATTATTATCCCTAGGTTATAACATTGAGGCGCCTTGTAACCATTCTTCATCCCAGATTAAAAACACTATTCAGGCGATAGGTGGGGATCAAGGATGTTGGTGATGGTGATGGTAGCGTGGTGAAGGAATGAGCGGGGAAATGGTCAATGATGGATATGAAGACAAGGCCGACGCCCATTTTTTTATGATGTTTTAATGGTTTTTGTTGGTGGTTTATATTCTAACAATAGTAGTAATTCTCAGGATCGATGATCCTAAAGACAATTATCAAAGGTGGTTCGGGTGGAGGGATCCTTAGCTTTTTGCGGATGAAGCCTTAAATGCCTTTGGCTTTTGAATTTCTGAATAGACATATGATAATCTTGTAAAGTCTTGACCTGGATGGATGGTCCACCTGTTGCTGGAGAAACCCGGGTCAACTTTTGGTTTGCTAGTTGATAATATAACTCTTTTGGTTTCCGTTTTGTCTTCTGTGTTGCTAAGATAGAGGATCTTGAATCCTTATTGTACTTCTTGAATTGCTTACCCGTTAAAATATGTAACCAAAAGAGAATAGAATTATTAGAAAAGTTGGATCTAAATCCAACCATCTCGGGGACAAGCCTAATAAAACGTGGGGACAAGCCCAAAGAAACGTGGGCACAAGCCCAATAGATACGTGGGGACAAGCCCAATAAAATGTGGGGACAAGCCCAATAGATACGGGCGACGAGCCGATCCTTGGCGTTGGCCCAAATAAATGCGGAGACGAGTCTAACCCGGCCTTGACCTTAACTTGTGCATATGGTACGTCTACCATTTAATTCGTAGGATCCAAGATATGATTTTTAGCCATGAAATTGCCAGCCACGTATAGTGTACTGGTCCCACAGCCTCCAATCATACCCGGATAATCGTGCGCTCCAGGCGAGGGTGTCAAAACCCTAAATTCATGGGATAAGGTGAAGACCTTATAAACCTGGCGATAAGGCCAATTAAACTTAGGAGAGAGTTGGCCAACCCGTTTTTTCCACTTGAGGGCCCTATTGCTCAGTATTTCTGCAGCTTGAGATACTTGATGAAACAAAATTTTAACATAATGTATATAAATATAGATATAAAAGTAAATACCAGATACCGGATTGAAGTAGCTGACTAGGATCCAGGATCCTGAGCAACAAAAATATTTTTTCAGATGAATTGCATTCCAAGCCCTTGGGAGCATGTCACTCTCCATATTCATCAAACGATATGCCCCCTTTCCAGCTTCGGTTTCAATCAAGTAAGGCCTTTCCCATTTGGGTGCTAACTTTCCATCAGCAGGATTAGTTGTATTTTGAAAATCATTCCGAAGAACTAAATCCCTAACTTGAAACCTTCTGATTCTGATATTTTTGTTGTATGCACCGGCTATCTTCTGTTGGTAGGCTGCCATCCTAAATCTTGCTTGATCTCTAAGTTCTTCTACAGTATCTAGGTCTTGGACAAGATTCTCTTCATTCACCTGAGGATCACGGATGCTTGTTCTGGCTGTTGGATACACCATTTCGGTGGGGATCACTACTTCAGCTCCAAAGACTAATGAGAATGATGTTTGTCCTGTAGCATTCTTTGGAGTTGTCCTATCTGCCTAAAGCACGTTGGGTGAATGAACAACTCCTAACCCTATACAATGCATTCTATATATATAGGGTACCAGCATACTGGCCCAACAAAAGCCCAAAGCCCATCGACAACCATAAAGTTCTCGGTTTACATAATATACCCTACCTAAGCCCAACATACAAGCATAAACCACAAATATAGCCCAACATTCTCCCCCTTGGTTTATTGCTTGATCAAACTGCTTTGGCGTTAGACAATCATCGTCCATCTATACTTTTATTTAGGGCATTCGGTGTATATACTGTGGCTTCGAAATAGACACTTGGAGGTTTGGTGTCATATTTAGTGCCTTAATTTAAAAACCTGGCTGGGAGTCCGGCACAGGTCATGCTACTATCCATATGAAATAGATAAACATGATGTTCGTCATCATGGATAGCAACGAATATTAGGCTTGATTGACTCAGAAAAGTCAAGCATGATGTATCTTTGGTAGGACCAACAAATCCTCGGTCCAGGTTTGACCGAGAATGCTTTAACAACTCTTCAAAACGAAGATCTCTCTGATTGACAAGAAGAATCTGGTCAGTCCATGCCGAAAACCTCAGAGAACTGTTCATCATCTTCAACATGCCACCAATCACCATTAATGACCAAACCTGTAACTACAATTAATGACTAAAACCAACCATCAGTAACTTCAACATAGATCAAACACACCGTTTGAATGATGAATCAAAATCAAATAATCTCTAACAATCTTTCAACCATAATAGAGTTCCTTACCTATTTAAAGAAATTTTTCTTGAGAATCTCAAGGAGACAAGAAAAGAAGTAAGGCAGCGAGATAGGTGAAAGATTTGATGGTTAGAGTGAGAGAAGATTGTAGAAGATAAGAGAAGTTGTATTTTTCAAGATTAATGAGTGCCTTTATAGACTACCTGGTCACATCAGACCAGACCGAAAACAATGATTTGCCGAAAAGATGTGGCTGAGAACTGTTCACTGAAGGTAGAGAACTCTCAAATCTGGCCGAGAACAAGAAGTAGCCGAGAACATCATCATCACAAGCAACTAGGACCAAAAATGATAGAGCCGAGAACTAAGAAATCATGTTTAACCGAGAACGGTTACTCTTTAAAAATATCTCTGCGCACTTTGAAAAGCATCCCGACTTATGTGAAAAACGATCTCTTAAAAACTTTGTTTAGACATGAGTAAACACGAGGCAAAAATAAAATAAATGAAAGTAGATGAGAATAGAAAAATAGAAATAAAATAAAACTAAACTAAAACAAAATTTACCTATCTAGTCTTTAGAACATCAAAGTATATTGGGATCAAATTTCAGCTATTTAAAAACCACCTTGAAAAGATCCAAACAAGAGATCATATTGATTAAGGTACTTTCACAATGATTCATTTTCAGCATTATTGTGACATAGTGAAAAGGTTGATAGTAGGTAATTTTCATGAATTTCATTGCGATAGTGATATGATTAGATTCGATTAGGCATGAAACTTACATGGACATCACTTATGGACCTCTGATGCCCCTTATCTATTCTCAAGGCGTATTTGGTTTTCCCCATATCACCCCAATTTGACTCCAACCCCTTAGTACTTGATCAAAGTATTTTTCTCTATACAAAATGATTTTAAGCTTTAAGGTTGAACGTTGGACTTACATGCCATCCGGACTTACAAGCCTTACATTCAGGGTGTTTAGGACTTATTTGAGTGCCCCACCCCTGTAGTTCCCTAAGACCCCTTTAAGCTTTTAGAAAACAATTTAATGATAAATTAAATAATAATAATTTATTTATTTTTTAAATATGAAATAAAACCTTTTTGGCGATCAAGATACTAACGGGCTCGTGTATGACTGGGTAATTGCTTTTCTGCCTATCATTCGGAGAGATGTGTCTAGGGACATGCAAATATTTTCAAAATGACTCTCCACAATAAGTTCAGCAGATTTAGTTTATATCACTTAAAACTTTTAATTATCATGAAAAGCTTCCACACACATCAATAACTAATCAAAAGCCCTTTTTAGCCTAATAACTTCACACGTTAGGCATTCAAAATCAATTTATCTATCATTTCTCAAAGGTTGAATCAATTTTCATTTAAAAATACTTTAAGCTATCTGAAAAGCTTTTAGCTGAATAATAGTATCATTTCCCAAATGATATTCCAAAGACGATTTAAATCCAATCACCCCAGCTGCCTTCAGTTTTCAGGTGAATGGCTATCCTATGTGTCTACAGGTAGACAATAGGACCAAACACATAATAAAATGTGTCCATCAAACTTTAAGTGGCCGACATGATTTTCAGTGAAAGAACTTAAATCGATAGTTAAACCAAAAATTAATTTTTATGTATGTTCAGTTGCCCTGGTCACTTTCAGTCCTAAGGTTAATGGCTATCCCGTGAGTCAAGAATTGATGACATGACCAAACATATGAAATATGTCCGTTGAACTTGAGTAACCGGCATGATTTTAAGTGAAAGAATTCAAAAACACAAAACATATCACAATCGCCCCAGATGCTTTCAGTCTTTAGACAAATGGCTATCCTCTGTGACTCTACAAGTAGATCACCGGACCAAACATATACAAGTATATGTTCTTCAAACTTAAGCAACCGACATAATTTTAAGCGAAAATGAAACTTACACACAATTTTTTTTTTAATTATTCACGCACACACACTATTTTTGGCTTTTTGATCTTTCTCCCCCTAAAATTGTACAGATCAAGAAGATATGTACGAGTTTACACTCAAAAAGACTCAATCCTCGAAACGAAGCATTTTAAGAAAACTCACAAGCACATTAAATTTGGTTGTTCCGACCGGTTTTGTAAATAAGTCCGCCACATTATTATCAGTGTGAACTTGTTTAAGGTGAATCAATTTTCGGTCATAACAGTTACGAATAAAATGAATTTTAGTATCGATGTGCTTGGTTTTAGAATGTTGAACTGGATTTGTAACAATTTTCAAATTTTAGAACACCGTTACTTACAGTACCCTTCTGTGTGGTCTTTCCCTTCTCTCCTCCTCCAAAGGACACATACCCACCATTAAAGGTTTGAATGTCGTGTAGTTGGGAAATGTCTCCTGTCATGTGCCTGGAACAGCCACTATCAACATACCAAGGTCTGATGATATTCCTCCATAGCTGTCCCTGCACAAAGCGCGAGATTAGTTAGATTTTGGTACCCAGTCCATAGTTACACTGGGTGACCCTGATGCATTTAAGGTTGTCATGGGTTGCCACAACATGTCCCTTTTATCAACAAACATGGATTTTTCAGATTCCTTTGCCGAAGATTTAGGCAAGCATTTGTGTCTACCATTGTATGATTTGGCATTATATGTACGAATGGTTGTCGTAACCTCCGGTGTTTTGGGGTTGGAAGAAGACGAGGTTGCCTTTTCCACCCGTTTTGGCTTAGAATTTGTGTTCGCTTTTAAAACCGAAGCACCTTTTCTAACCTTTTTTCAAAACATGTTAGGCTTGGTCTGATGAGAACTAACCCTGCCAGATTTGTTTTGGTTCCAATCATCATCAGAGTAATTAGCCGGATAATGCCTGAATCTTTGCCTGTGTGAATTGTGAGGCATATAGGGCATATTCCACTGATAAAATCCATAATATGGAACATATGGACGATGTGGAAAATTTCTGGCAATATGACCGGGAGTGCCACAGTTAAAACATGTTTGTCGTTTTATGTAAAAATCATTTTGGGCAACTCCTTGTCTAGACTGGTTGTGTGGACCAGTTTGTTTAAAGTCGTGAGAGCCATGTTTCACATTGTGAAATATATCACCTTGTTTGTCATTAGAGCATCCCTCTTTAACAAATTTTGGTGGTAAATACTTGTTGAACTTTTTTGGGTTTTTCAATTTTATTTGAAACCACATTATCAGAATTTAAAGTTTCAACTGAATCAACCACACAAGAATCGTCGCTCTTTAAAACAGAGCCCACCCAAACAGTCGGAATAAAAGAATTCAACGCAGGTAGTTTTAAAGTAACATCAGAATTAAAGTCTTTATTAAACGAAACACAAGCTTCATCATCCTCATCAGTCCAATCCTCAACAATTACTTTCTCTGCACATGAAGTAAACACGTTAGTATCGTTCACTCCTTAGGTGGATGCACTCACATGATCAGATACGTCATTCTTATCATGTTTACCGTACTTCATGTCCTGTACCTTTTCTTCCTGTTCTTTGGTGACAAGAAGTTGAACATAGTTGTCATTGTAAGGTGGGGGTACCTGGTTGTACCCTAGTCCCTCACCTTCCCTTTCCTTCCACCATAATTGATTATCAATCATTGAATTTACTACTTTACTGGAGCCCCCGAATTTTTTAAAATCAAGTTCAGCTCTTTCAAATTTAGCATTCAAGTTCAAAATTTCCAATTTGGAGGCTTCCAGTTTAGTAGTTAATTAAACAATTTCCTGCTTGACATCTAGGTGGTGACAACACTTTATACTGAATTCAGACTTAAGCTTAGAGAGATCCTTTTTATATGCTTCTATTTTATCTAAGAAGGATTTTTCATCTTTCTTAAGTTTAAAGTTTTCTGATTTTACTCTTTCCATGTCTCTGATCAAGTTATCATTATGAAGTTTATATAAGTTGATTTTATCAACACAATAGAGAACATGGTTGAAAGCTTACCTCAGATGAGCTGGAGGGAGTGAACTCCATGAATGCGAATTGAAGTTCCTTGACTTGATCCTCAGCAGCGTTTTCCTCTTCAATGTCTTCAACATTTGCAAAATTTGCGGTCTGATTTCCAATGTTGAGAGCAGCCATCTGATCCTCCCAAGAGAACTTTTGAGCAATCAATCCCTTTTCACCACTTCCCGAACTCTCACCACCATCTCCCCTAGCATTACCCATTGGAACCAACGCCCTTTCTGTGTTTCCTTCCTTCGCTGGGTTAGTACATTCACGAGCAAAATGACCCGGCTCGTGACAGTTATAGCATCTCAGAGTTTTCTTGTTAAAACCCACATTCTGATTATTAGGCATGTTCCAATTGTTTCTACCAGTCCTCTTAGTGAATTTCTTGGCACGAAACACTGCCATGGCGATTTGCCAAGCAATATCCATTTCCTCAACATCATCAGGGTGAATCTGATCGAGTTCAGCAGCCACAACTGGTTGAACCAAGTCTCCAGCTATAAATGCATTATAGCAGTTCATGAACCCTGCCATTAGAGCTATGTTCTCCTGAGTATCTTTCGGAATGGAGGGAAGCTGGCTTGAGTTCTGACCTTGAGCAGCGCCAGCAGATGAAGGTTGTGCAGGCTTGGTGAAGAAAACTGGAGCTTGTTGAGGCAGAGTAGAGTAAGACTGGCCTTGAGTGGACTTAAACATCTGAAAGTTTCCTTGGGTTGGAGGTTGCTGAGTGGCCTTGAACATAGAGAAACTGTCTTGAGAAATAAGAGCATTGTTGGAGGCAACGTTGTAACCAGCTGCACTGTAAGAATTCGCATGGTTTATTTCACGTTGCTTGTCGTCCATATCACATGCCTTGATAGTAGCCATCATCTCAGAGATAGACATTCTGTTAAGATCTTTAGTCTTCTTGATAACAGCAACATTCATATCCCAACTCTTTGGCAATGAGTTTACCAGTTTGTTGTTTATCTCTGAAGTTGCTAGATAAATACTCGCAGATCTCATTTCAGTCACTAAAGATATGAACCTTTGGAGTTGAGTTTCCAATGACTCCCCCAGAACATGGTTAACATGTTGAACTTTTGTCGCAGCAAGTCTTGGAGACTTCTTTTCATATCTTCGTTTCCCTCATACACCTCGATTAATGCCTTCCATAGTTCCTTAGCAGATTGAAGTTCTCTCAAAACCAAGGGCAATCTTAGGTGAGAGAGCCATAGTTAAGGTTGATAGGGCCCTTTCATCCTCTTCAACTTTAGCAAAATCATCACCATCATACTGTGCAACAGGCTTCACAACAACCTCAGTTGAATTCTCACATTGATACGTGATGATTTGGGTTCCTCTAACTATGCTTCTCCAGATCTTAGCATATTTCATTTTAACATACTTCTCAAATCGAAATTTCCACTCACTGAACCCCTCATGAGACAATAGACGAGGTACACGAGTGGTTGTCCCCATTATGGAATCCAATTCTTGATGAAGTAGAGCATTTGATGATACATTGCTGTTCGTTAACTGATCCATTTTTTAAATTAGTTTATTGATTTTAGTCCAGAAAGATTTATAGTCCTAGTCCAAGTATCAGACCCAAATCAAACCAATCAGGCCCAAATAGAGCCTACAGTTTACTGAGCCGAGAACCAAAAATTGACCGAGAAATTATTTAGTCAATAGAGAACACCAATATTGACCAAGAACAATATTGACCGAGAACTAGGAAGTCAACAGAAAACACTCTTAGTTGACCGAGAACAATGAAAATCAACAGAGAACAATCTTAGTCAACCGAGAATACTTGGACGTAGCCGAGAACTGACAAACTTGGTCGAGAACTGGCAGATTTGGCTGAGAACTAACAAATTTTACCGAGAACGACCAAATGATGACCGAAAACGATGAAAATTGTCCGAGAACTTCCAGATAACCCAAAGATGCTTTTTTGACCAGATAATTTTGGTAACAAATTAAACCCCGAAATCTCTGGGATTTGAATTTTAACCAAGATTAGGTCAATCTTCAACTCAAAAAAACTTTTTCCTTCTCCGACGAGAGTATCACCAGAAAATCCAACACAACCACCAAAGATCAAAATCTTGAATCCTTGATATCACAATAACGAGCCTGAATAGGTGTAAGGCTCTGATACCAATTGTAAGTCCCGAATCTGGATCACTACAATTATGATATCAACAATCTAGGTGTCGGTGCGGAATTCCAACACTAGATGATTCAAGAATACAAGTAAAACACAAACACGTAGGACACAAGAATGGCTTCAAAACACACGTTAGTATTAACGTCGGGTGCTTAAGCACTAACAGTACAATACTCGTCTATGATAACCCTTAGACGGCCAAAATCACACGTTAATGAACAACTCCTAACCCTATACAATGCATTCTATATATATAGGGTACCAGCATACTGGCCCAACAAAAGCCCAAAGCCCACCGAGAACCATAAAGTTCCCGGTTTACATAATATACCCTACCTAAGCCCAACATACAAGCATAAACCACAAATATAGCCCAACAGTTCGGATCCTGAAGCCTCAACACCTCACCAGTTCGTTGAAGATTAGGCAAAAACCTGTTGATTAAAATCTGCAGAAACCGCGGATACATAAGAAATCTTTGTCCTTCAGCCTTCTCCGCGTTTGTAACTAACCCTTGAAAGATCAGACGTGAGACATTAAAGTGTTGCCTGTACAGCATTGCTACAGTAAGAGTGCCAAGCTCTCTGCTCAATAAGGTCCATGTCCCTCTCCGAGGAGATAAGGACTGTATGACGTGGTGAATCAGAAATCTGTAGATCAATGGAAAGCTTCCTTTTTGAAATTGCCCTTCTTTAACTCCTCCTTAATAACCCATAGTCTCTTGAAACACTCTTAGAAGCCTTGGGACCAAGTAGGACGGCTGAGCCCCAAAATTGTCATTTATGTCTAGAGCAGCCCGGATTGAAGCTTCTCTTATCTCAATTTGTGGTTTAGAACTGAAACCTCAATTCTTTCTCCATTGACATCGTTGACATATGCTGCGGAGCTCCAAAAATCTGAAATATGATTTCTGTATATCGTGGGGTTTTCTGTCAATGCCATTCGCAGATTAGAGTTGGTTAGGAAATTTATCATTGGCTCCAACTCGCGATTATCATCGTCTATCTCCAGTTGCTCACACATATTGTGCCATTTTTCGAACTTAAGCGCCATCAGTTCTGCAAAAACAAGAGAATGTCAGTACACAAAGTTGCAAAACTGGTATATGAGAAAGGATAGATGAGTAATGGCGTCTTCGATTAACCTGTTCCGTAGTAATATGCGTACCTATTAGAACAAGTAAACAGTTAGTCAATTAGTTCAATTAGAAACCTTAATTTCAAAATCGGTGCGACGATTATCGAATAACGATGTCTTACCAAAGTTGAAACAGAGCTAATGGCTATAATCGAAGTGAAGTTAAGCAAGTAATAGAACAACAAGCAAGAGGGAGATAACACGAGCAAAAAGGCTTTCGTTTAGGTTTAACAGAGAGAAATGTGTGAAAAACTTTCTAAGTCCCCCTTTTATACCTAACGTTTGGTTGGTACAGTACCTTGGTTTGTCGTCTAGCACACGACAGTTGTCATTTAATTTCAAATTTAATTGTACCTCCATTGCTCGAGCATACAGCCAAAGTAAAAGCTGGCTCCCCCTGTACACGAGTACATGGTACAACTCTTGCTCGATGTACTTGTAATATTCTCTGCCCTTGCTCGAGTACATGGTATAACCAGTGAAACAAAACAATATTCCACTAGACTTGTGCTCGATTACCTTAAATTAATTTACTGAAAAGCATTAATTCATACTCGAGGTGTAGTGTGCTCGAATGTACTTGTTAAAATTCATTCAATATTCAATTCTGAGTCACACTAGTAATCTTACCTTACTCGACTATGCATTATGCTCGAGTGTACTTAGAAATTTATCACCTCTATTCTATGCTCGAGATGACAATGTTAGGAACTTTGCTCGACTCTATAGCTCTATGTGCTCGACGTACTTCTATGCTCGAAAGCCTTTGCAGATTTAATCTTTCCTACTCCTGTACTCGAACTCACAGCCTAAGTGTCTATCCCTTCAAGTTTGCTCAAACTCTTCCACGAGTTTGATAAGTGTTCGAGTTATTGGTTCAAGACTTTCCCGAATAATTTCTGTTGCTGCTGATGTCACGAGCAGCTTTATCAATTTCACAAATAGATTTGCTTACTGGTCACTGCTATGGTAAATTCACGAGCAGATTTTGTTTTGAGTCACTAGCAGATAACAAATGATTATGGGCAATTTTGTCTCGAGTACTTAACTGTTGCAGACTCGAACAGATAAAAACATGATGCTGCAGATTCTGAATAGCTGCTGATATGGGCTGTAGATGCTACACAAATTATCAAGGGTTTTGCTGTTGATATGTTAATGTACTAAGTGCTGCAGATAATATTCCGATCCAAAAGAGTTTGATGCTGTTTTATGTGAGATATTTGCTACTGATCTGGTTATACACGAGCAGATATGGATGCTGTGTTCATTTCAAACAGTAGCTGAATACTTCTGGTCACAAACAGTTATATATTGATGCTGATACAAGACTAATGATGCTGAATTTATTAACAAACAGATTGCTGCTGACAAACAATTTTACGAAGAGTTAATGCAACAGGGGCTGTTCGGTAATTTGTATTTGCGGATATGAAAAGTTGCTGAATTATTTGAGTAGTTGCAGCAGTGATTCACGAACTCATAAAGTGGCTGCTATGATTTTTTTTGGGAGTTTTACCGCTGTGTGCAGCTTCAGAACGGGCCAAAACACATCAGAGTTCGAGTACTCAGCTGCTGATCGAAAATTGTACAGCCTATTCGCTGCTGATGCGAGTTTCTGCAGGGGTATTTTAGACCTTATGCAACTGAAAATTCAAGTGTAATGCAAAAAGATTAAGAATTTTGATCTCCGAGCACATAATTTTAACCCCGAGCACGCCTTGTTTATTCGAGAAGGGATTTAAAGGAAATATGTGTGCTCGTGAACAAAAGTTTGTGTATGTGAAATATTTCAAGTGTTTTGGAAGATTTTTGGGACTTGATTGATGCAGTTGACTTTCTAAAGTCAAACGGGCCAAGGTAGAGAAAAGACTTAATATTGGCTTATCCGTCGGCTTTTCGACCATGTTTTCTGAATGAAAGATGTTTGTTCAAGTTTGAGTGACCGTTTGGAAGTGACTTTTCTGGTCAACTCAGACGTTGACCGTTTCGGGTCAATGAGGGGCATTTTGGTCATTTTTGAAGATTTTGAGCAAAAATTGGGCAATATTCACCAAACCTTCACGACTTCAACAAGGTTCTTACAAGATCAAGATGGTTGTTTTCCGGATCATTTCATGAATTGACCAAATCAAATGTCAACTATCAACCACAAAAGGTATCATTTTATTTCATTTATTTTGAATTTTATCAACAATTCAAATTCTTGATAGGGATGGTCAAGATTGTTGGAATCGAAGAGTTTCATGTTTTCACCCGCACTTGATTTAAAGACACGTTCGTTAAAGACAATTGCAACGAAATTGGGGGAGAAAAATTCTATAAATTTCATTGCAAATTGTTAGCTTCAGATCAAGTGAAAGACTCATGTAAAGGAAAATATGATCAAGATCGATTCACAATTCGATTTTCTTCAAAGACGTTTGTTGGTTTGTGAGTTCTCGGATTTCCTAGTACGTGTAAATAGTTGGAATCTCTTCCCAAGAAAAGAAGTCACTTGAAATTCAAGAACGGGTTATAGTTTGATTCCGAATACGGTCCTTAATTCGGGAAAGGTTTGAAGGGAGTTTGCAAAGAAAGAGACGGGCTTTTGAAGAAAGTTGGATTATTTGATGATCATACCGAGTTTATTTCCTTTCATGTTGACCGATTGACACGATTCCGATTATTGGAGTTTGAAGCCTCGTTCTTATACCCATACAACTATATCCAAATAGATAAAAGAGAGATGGTCTAAATGGACAATGGGAGATGCTTATTGTGAGGGCAAGAATTTCAATGAAAGGCGTAGGGTTATGAGGTGATCGTGAAAGTGATTTGATGGCATCGGTCTAAGGGGGAGATTGTTGGGACTTATATTTTAGACCGACGCATCAATTATTGTTATTATGGGTGAAAAATATATTAATATTATTGGTCTTATCCAAGAGGCGGATGGAGTGAAGACCAAGGCACAAGACCAATATAAATAGACGATTAGGAAATGTGTTTCTTTGTGTGCGTTTGTATTGAGAGTTTCCACCCGGGGAAGAGCTCTCCCCGGGTGGCGAGCGTTTATGATTATGTATGTATGTATGAGTGTTCTTTGTGACAATCTTTTGGTTAATGAAATCATACTACTACATCTATCTATTTGTGTTTTGATTACAATTGTTCATCCTGTTATTGAGTGTTAATTGAATCAAAATCTCCACACCCGTCCAATATTATTGTTCAAGAGTGAATACATGTTGTTGATTCGATCCTAGCTCAGACCCGAGCTCCTCCGTTAATACCGATTATTCACGCTTCCGTACCGGGGCTCGGTTCTCACATCTTGCGGTTTGAGCCTTTCTCTTTGATGTAACCGACATTTGCTCCAAGAATGCCCAATCATCTTGTTCATAATTGGTACCGAATGTCCCATTTGTGATTGACATTAAGTCCCTCTCATCTTCCACATTTAACCCCTCATGAAAAGCATTCAACAATTCCCAAAGAGTTATACCATGGTGAGGACAATTTTTGATCATCATATTAAACCTCTCGAATGCTTCATGAAACATCTCACCCGATTGTTGTTGGAAGCTTCTCAAACTTCGTCTTGCATCATTAGTCTTTTGGGCCGTGTCAAACTCTTCTAAGAACCTTTGTTGCATCTCGGCCCAAGTATAAATTGATGCGGAATGCAATGTGTAAAACCATCTCTTCGCCTTATCCTCCAATGAAAATTGAAATAAAACCAACTTAACCTCATCCGGTCTAAAACCTTGACCCCCAATCGTGTTGCAAATAGAGTCATATGCCTCCAAATGAAAATAGGGTTCTTCCGTTGCAAGACCCTTGTACTTTGGTAAACTTTGGAGTGCATTAGTTCTCACCTCAAACGTTCTTCCATTTTGGTTTTGAGGAATAACTATTAGAGATGGGTTATTGGTGATAATTGGTCGAAAATGAGCCTCTATTCCCCTAACCATTTCCCTTGCATGTCTTCTTGGTACCCCCAATGGTACTCTTGGTTGACCCATTTGTCGGTAAACGGGCATTTGTTGCATATTTTGTTATACTTGCGGTTGGTGATTTGGTTGTTGAAATTGAGGTTGTTGAAACTGCGGTTTTTGTGGAACTTGTTGCATGGTTGTGGTGGTTGAACTTGATTGACAATCGGGCCACCCCATTGTTGCACTTGTTGTTGCGGTTGAAATTCAGATCCATACCCAAACTACCTTGAATTCTCAACTGATTCCCATCAACCCCACTTGCATATCCTTCTTCAAACTCTTCATACCCTTCATTACCATCACCATACCGTGGCCCACCAAACAATTGCGGGCCCGATCTTTGACCCGATGGAATATGAGTTATGGGTGGGTGTTGGGTAAATGTGTATGGTTGTTGATAACGTGGATTTTGTTGAGATTGAACAGATGATTGTTGTGGTGAGTTTGATGATTGTCCTTGCATAGGCATGAAAGTGGTCAAGGGTGGAAGGTTAGGTGGTGATTGAAAACTAAACACGGTTGAAGTTGGTACATTTGTAGAGGTTGTGGTAGTAATGAGTTCAGTGGATGATGGGTTTTCAGAATTTATGGGTGGTGGCATTGGCGGGACAGTTTGTTCTGAAGCCATGATTGTGGTGTCAGGTGTTCAACTTTTTGTACTTGGAGACCCAATAACCTTGTTTTCCCTTTGCAGAATCCGGTTCTAAAGAAAGGTTCTCTCGATTTCAGGATCAAACGCTAACGGTGATGAAGACCGAGAGCGTCTTGTATGCATATACCTGTAAGTACCTGCACACTAGCACAACCCGCGTAAAACTGACAATAAACAATTTAACAAAAACTACAAAAATAACACACGTTGCTCACTACTCCCCGGCAACGGCCCCAAAATTTACACAAGGTCGAAGACTCTCACAAAAATAAACCAATTACAACTAACTAGATAGCGGTAAGTGGGTGTCGAACACGAGGAGTTTATAGAATATGTGTTAATAGAGCAGCTCAACAATTAGCTATTATAAATGTAAATGACAAAAAAATAATTCTCAAGTTGGTTTTGATTTGATTTTATAAACTAAATAAACGAAACGAAGGTTGTAAACAATTGATTAAATGAGCATTCCTCTTGGAGTTCGGTTATTACGCAACTCTTTTGTTTAAGTTCAATGGATAAATCATAATATCTTGATTTCGTGTAAGTGTAATTGTTTGTGATTAATCAAGAACTAAGTACTCGGATTCCTAGAACGCGAGGTCATTACTCGGTAATCAATCAATATAATCTTAACCCTAATTTCTTCTACAAAATCTCGATTGTCAACAACACCAAGAACATATAGAACGAAACTAGGTTAAACGATATGGCAAATTACAAACAATCAAACAAACAACGTGATTATATTAATCTAAACGATTCGATAATCAATCCAAGTGCAAGAACAATAAACAAAAGGTGTATTGCAATAACCTTACAACCAAGAGAAATACTAGAAGTTTTAGCCACACATAATTGAAATTATCATACCAAGTTTAATCCGAAGTAATCCAAGATTATGATGTTAATCTTCAATTAGAAACACCCAAAATATTGTTCCAAGGCACCAAAATTACCCACACCAATTGTCTAGTTTGGAATCTCCAAGAATGGAACCCAAAAGTCCTTTAAAACCCAATTTTCGAGTTGTAACCGACATTAAAATGCTGAGGCTATAGTAAGCTACGGTGGCTACCGTAAGCTACGGTAACCCTGAAGTTCTTACGGTGGAAAGTGTCTGTTTACGGCAGACCCCTAGCGTACCCAGTTCAAAATTCCATTTTTCTTTATCAATTCTTGGTTGTTGACTTCCCGCATTGACTCTCTTGTTCCTTTTCAGCTGAACACACTTGAGCAACCTTTTCTCCTCATTTATACCTGCGTTAACACAACTTAGTGTAGTAATCCAAATCCTTGAATTTATGCATAAACGCACACGTTTTAACTCGAATTACGACACTTAAGGGTGGCTCTACAATCCACCCGTCAGCCATCTTGCTCAGTCACCCAAGTTCCTGACGGCAAGCATCACTCCTCCCATATCTACAGAGAAGCAGCAGCCAGATATTCTTGGGCAATCTTCATCGTCTTCTTTTCCTCCTTAGCATTGATCAGGGCGT